>NC_055689.1:32797917-33125695 GCF_017639745.1 Melanotaenia boesemani | reverse complement strand
TCTGAGGTTTATTTTGAATATGTTTTAACACGTCCACTGTCAGTTTATAATCTGAGGGTCCTACTTTTCCCAAATGATCATAGCAGCAGTAATTGGAGAGTTTAACAAGTTGCATGACTTTAGTTCTTGGATTGTTTTTCCTTATTTCTGCTTCTTATCTGTAATGAACGCACCATCATACACCTCAGTGGCATTTTTGGCAATATTAGACAGAAACCAGAGGAAAAGAGGCTGTTAGTTCCTCACATTAATGATTATGGTGTGCAGAAGGAATCCATAGAAGGAGATGGAAGTTCAACTTTCCCAGAGGACGAGTCTTAGGCCTGGTACACGCATAAAGTTTTGTTAATCTGATGAGATTTTTTTATTTGGTTGGGACCACACACGTGAGCAGAAAAAATCAGGCATGTAACAGTGTTGATCATACTGTGTGTGGTGTGGTCCGATAATCTCATCACAGAACAACACACACATAACGATGCTGTCCCGCAACTGATCTACAATCTAGTCCTCCGAGCCAGAAATCTCGAGTGACCAAACGTGATGTAACAAAAACATAGAAGAAGAAAACAACAACAAGAAAACACAACACCCAAAATGGAAGAGGATAGGATGAGGGAATGAGGGTGGTTTTGAGACTACTGTTAACAGAAAAGGCCAGAACTGAAAAAAATATCAGACTCTTAATAACTCACTCTCTCAATAACAGTCCCCCAGTCAGCTCGCTCTCTGATGGGCTACGTTCCGTTTCACGTCACAATGCACAGAGTCACAACTCAGGAATCGCCGGCTTTACACACATATGTGAAGATTGTTGTAAATATTGAACATGTTTAATGTTTCCAATTGTTGGCCACAACCCGTTTCGGAGCCGATTACAGAGGACACATCTCAGACCAAATGATTATTTTATAGGAAAATCTCATAAGACTCAAGATAATCGGGCGTTTGCCGTCCTAGGTCAGGAGGAGTCAAAAATTGCCCGATAATCTTTATGTGTGTACCAGGCTTTAGGGTGCATTCATGGCAGGATAGTCTGGAGGACTTGCTTTGACTTGGGTGAGGAATTCTCAAAATTTTGGTTTTCTTTCACACTGGACTTTGGTCAAGCAAACCAAACCACCTGGATAACGTCATGCAGTTACAGAAACTGCAACTGCCATTCCCCGAAAAGACCACTGACCAACAAGAAAGAAGAAGAAAATCTGACTCATTGATTGGCCAGGACAAAAACCAGCTTGGTCACCGGAAGTAAACAGTGGAGCAACAATAAATTTATTCAGTCTTATTTCTGTTTTTACTTTGGTGTTCAAACCTGATACGGTTTTCATCAGAATCTGTCCAGGTTGAGAAGTAGGAGAGGCAGCGGGATGTCGGACATGTAGCGTCTTAGCTGCATCCTGCGTCAAGTTTGCTCTTTGGTTCACTGAATGGTCTGTTTGCTTTCAAACTGTCAGCAAGCCACACCAGAATTCATTCGGAAGTGAACCAAGGCCCATTCCATTTGGTCAGCACCAGAGTTCGAATGCTCATTCACACTGCTCCAAATGAACTGTACTATCTGTGGAAGCGGACCAATCATTGCAGATGTGATTGCACCCTAGAGTTCATTCACACCAGCTCTTCTGAATCTATTCTTGTTCGTTTCCTGGTGAAGTCCAATTTGTTTGGGTAGGTGTGAATGCGCAACTGATCAAACAAAGGTCTTGGCTCATTTCAAACTTGCGTGGCAGAAACAGAAGTTGTCCAGCATTAACCAACAGATTAGTGAGTCTTCTTATTATTTGTCTCGTCTTCTCCTTCAGTAATTTTATGATGAAGCGCCACCTCTGGTGAGGAGGGGGAGACGTTATTTAAAAGGTTTGGTCCATTTGAGCAAGTGCAATGTGAAAGCAAACTTGGATGGAGGAATGTTGCAACCCCCAACTGAACCGAGTCTATATATAAGGAGTTAATGCAACCTAAATCCCTTTTTCAACCAAGCGGTCTGACTCAGAAACAGTTTGATTCGATGAACCCTGATCTCTGTTACATTTATAAAGCAACTGTACCATTACCCAGTATGCAGGGTATCAGCTGGATAGCGATAGCTGCGTCAGCTGCATACTAGGGTGACGTCAAAACAGTGTGAAATATAATGAAGAAAAACATGAGCTAGAAACAAAGAAAGAGGATGGTGGACATCTAGCAGGATGTCTTATTTCTTCTCAGCCTGTGGATTTAAACAACCGAAAATCCACTGTCTATTTAAACATGGAGCTGTTCCTGCTTTATTCTTATTGCTGAGTCGCACAGGAAGTAATTATTTATTTGACCAATCAGTGGCTTGAAGAGTGTCAAGCTCCACCCTTTTGAGTCAGACAAGTAAGATTAGGTTCCAAAAGGTAGGACTGGCTGGATCGGATATTCTGCCACCATTCCCAGATTTAGCCAGTGGAAACTCCCCAAAAAATCGCATCCCATCCCCCACTAATCCAGACCTATTGGTGGAAACCAGGCTGTAATGTCTGAGGTGTCCCAACTTTTCTCCTTATACCAATATGAGGCTACAACCACATGGAGACAGAACCAATTTGTTTTGTGTGTTAACATGCTAATATGCTAAAACTAAGTATGCACTCATCAATATAAGATAATTGTCAATAAAGGCGTAATTAACTTTTTTTCTTTTGTAAAGAATTCTTTACATCATCATCCAAGTCCTCTTTAAGTCCTGGAAACCAAGATACTACAGTATTTCTGATTAAATTACTTAATAATTGTCTTAATAATGAGTTATTTGTAAAACTAGTTCGACATTTTTGGCTCGTGTGCATCTTTTTCTGCTATGTTTGAATGTTTTGGCCTCTATTTGATGGAGTTTGGTCAATTTAATATCACTTCCAAAATTTTAGTGTTTATTTCAAAATCATTTTATTGTTTGTGGAAATGAGGTTCAAACCCCAGCTCAGAGATCTGAAGACTGAAGTCACTGACCTGGAAGATGTCAAGATTTGGGGGGTTTTCTTTGTAGAAAACATAAGTTTCACCAGATTGATTATGAAGTAATAAATCCTCTCCTGAATCTTGACATTTAGTTGAGTCATATGAATAAAATGTGACCTGAAATCAAGGTTTTATTGCGAAAAATGTTGTGGCAGCTTGCTTGCTTAAAAATAGAATCCCAGGACAGAAGTTTAATGCTTCCTCTTTGGTGTCCGTTCACTTTCTCCTGACGTGGATCCTCTCCAGCCGATGAGAAATTATCCACTGATACATTATTCCAGTTGACTTTAGGGCAAAGCAATTATCTGCAGCGTTACGGGGTGACAGACGCTTTTAATTGTCTTTCATGAGGCAATAAAAGGTGTTTGTCAACTGGCTGGATGAGGACTTTCTAAATCTGTTGTGGCTTTCGGAGTTTAATTAAGCCTGGAGGATAAAAGCGCCATAAAGTCAAGGTGCTCTTTGGCTGAAACCACAGTTGTCTGTCAGGAAGGAGCATGCACATGTCAAACTGTCACTGCAGCAGTTTGTGGTCGATCGTCATCATGAAAACTGAGATTTTCAGACTATCAGGGGCCACATTTTGTGCCATGAAAATCAAAGTTTAATTCACGTTTTCATTTGTTTTATTTAATTTTCTTAGTCACGTTATATTAAGGAAATTGTACTTTGTCGTTTCTGTTTAATGAACTTAGAAAAATATCTGGATTATAGTTATAAACACAATTTTATATACCCAAGCAGGGTGAAAAGTCTCAGTATTTATTTATACTGTGGGGACCTGATTCTGCAGGTTAATCTGAGGATGTTGTTTTATCTTGGGGATGTGAAAGCCTAACCCCTCACCGCTTGTATCTCTCTCTGGTGTACTTGTTAGAAATACGACCAAAGGGTGTTTTTGCCTGTTTCATTTAATATTAATAGTGTTCAATAAGCAGAACCAAACAGCTGCTAAAAGGAGACCCAGATAAGAAAGTTTAGAGGACTGTGGTAAAACATTTTTTGTAGACTTTATCTCAAATGTTAATGAAGGAATAAAATGTAAGTACAAGGCGGCCTGCAATAGCATCTTTTCAAAGCCTCAACCTGGGCTGGTTCTGTCTTTAAACCAGAGATTACCACATTTTGATGTTCTTTGGATTAAACTTTTCTAGCTGAAACTAAGCAAGATTTAGTCCCAATAACTGTTTAATCATCATCATTGTATTATTTTCCAAAGGATAACGAGGACATTGAAAAGGTGAATTAAGCTAATGAGATCAAACTGACTTGTGGGAAGATTTTTTTAGTTTATTATCCTTATCTAGTTTTTTAAATATGACAAAGCACCAGCAGCTGAGCTTGTCTGTGGGGATAAGGCACAGCTTGTCTTAGGCTAAACGCTAACATCAGATGCTAACGTGTTTAAAATGAAATAAATGTAAATGTGTGGATTTTTAGCAGGTTTGGTCCCAACATACTTAGTAATACAAAAGTGCTCTGGCCTGGCTTGTATTATATCTGAAATTTAGTTGCACAATAACTTTTTAAGCTAATTTTTGTTAAACACACAGTTCCCTGGCTCAGTTAAAGCAACACTACTTAACTTTTCTGAAAAGTTTGTGGCATCCCCTAACAATGGCTAATTCAGTATCCATCATCATCCTGTCTTTTCTCTGAGATCTCCCCAGCCAGTAAGTCAGTCTGATGTTGACTTTTGTTTATTTGTTTATTTTAAAGGATCCGCATTAGCTGATGCCAAGACGTAAGGTTCTTCCTGGGGTTCAGACTATAAACTATCAAAAGCATTACAAGCTAGCAACTGGATATCTTGTCTTTTTGTTGCTCTGCCACTTTCTCTCTTTCTTTCCCTCTCTTCTACTAATAATGTACTCTTCTGTTTCTATGCTGAATCAGCCACGGTGCGCATCCAAAACGGCCAGTATGTTGATATCCAGTTGCTAGGGTGTGACACAATGTAGTAAAACAAAACGCAGCTTAAACGTGATGTCCCGGGCTTGTGGGCTTTAAGGTTTCTCAAGATCTCAAGAGTGCTTTACCAGTTTATTAGGATGGGTTACCATAAGGGCTTAAACTGACTTAGACACAACATATAACCTGGATACATAAATCATGGGCAATAAAACTTTTTCATGATTTTCAGTTCTCAATAAATCTTAACAATTAAGACAATCAAACTCCTTTGTGGTTCTTTTTCTGTTGTGAAATGCCAAAGATCAAGAACTATGAAGTCAAGCGAGGGGTGAACAGCTGAGTGTGATTTGAGAGAGTCTAGTGCACATTCATTAAACCATATTTCTCATTTATCCACATTTGTGCACAAAGTGGACTGATCGTCTCTCTGGAAGATGTTTTCCTTTATGCAAATAATAAATACCCAATCTGTCAAACACTAACCACCCTATAGGTTACATAAAAATCAACATTACATGAGGCTCTGGACCACTGACACTGAAAACCAACCAGCTTTTGTCTTACCAGCTCAAAGCAGGAGCGGGTCTAGAAATTTTTTCATGGGGGGGGGCATGCAGGGGCACAAATGGCAAAAAGGGTGGCATATAAAGAGTATTATCACCAAGTAGGCTGTTGCTGAAATGATGCTGTATTAATGCTGCATTATGATCAAGAACATGGTAGTCGACACAGAACAACTACATTACACAATGCATTCACTTTCACTCCGGAAACTGAAGTTTACCAGGTAAAGTTCAGTCACAGAAAATAAACATTAACTAGAAATATTCAAGTTTTCCTCATCTTCAGTGTGGTTACTGAAGCCAAATTGTTATCATATGAAATAGTCTGTAAATTGTAGTTACTGTTCATTTGAAGGCCCCTCCCCAATCCACACTTAATCAGAGCCCCCAACATAGCAAATCCCAGTTTAATCACTGGTTACCATGGCAACATTTTCAAATTAGGAAAACATATTACAGCAATCAGCCAGTTAATCTATTGGTGCTTTTAACAACATCAGTCCAGGAATTATTAATTTAGGTGGACTAATGTCTGAAAAGCATGAACATAGAAGACATTGGTGAGCTGAGATGCTTCAGTCTGGACCGCTGGTGGTCCGCTGCTGTCCCAGAAATCACTCACACCTCAGCAGTGGCTCAAGGTTTAGTCTTGGTGTTGTTCAGGACAGAATACACTTTTCTCAAATCCATCATTTTGGCAACATGCACAGAAGTGAGAGCTTTTATTTCTTGGTGTCACTGATATTTGTCAGCTGTGCAGTTACCATGGTGACAAGTAGTCTCTGAGAACAAATGTTGACATGCTTTCTGTGGTAAAGTGTGTGTGTGTGTGTGTAATCCACCTGGTGTAATTCGCCTGGTGTGTTCACAGACACGCCAGGCGATGTGTTTGATGCTGCTCAGTAAGGGGATCCCTCGGCTCTGCGGGTGAAGCCATCGGGCTATCGGGAACCCACGTCACTCTTTAACTGCAGCACCAAACGGTGATGTCTGCACATCAAACGGGATAAATCTCACCTCAGCCGCAGCCTCAGATCAAGTTCACCAGCAACATGTGAATCTTAATGGCGGCTGACCGCAGGTTTGGACATTTGGAGCAGCGAGCTCTTGATTGATCCACCGCTTTGATCCCACTCTCGTTAGCTCTGATTATTTTCAGGCTGATTCTGCTGCAGGAACGTGATACTTCCTTTCCTGTATTATTTTATTTATTTATTTATTTTTTTCACACCTTCACTACTGCAGATGAGGAGTCAGTATCACCTCCAACATTCAACTTTAAAGATGCTTTTATGTTTAATACGTTTTCCAGGTCAGACATGACCACTTTCCATGTAAATCATTATCATTTATTACTTCAGGATATAAACACATAGAGTAGGAGTTAATATATGCTCATTTAGCCACATAACAAACAATGATGAACTTTGTTTATAACTTCTGAGTTGATTAGCTTGTATGTGACTTTTGCAGGCTCATGTTCATCAGATGAATAAATGGTAGTCAAAGAAACCAAAATGTTGCATGTTGTGCAAAGAAAGATACCAGATGTTGTCTTTTATTTTAAGTTTAAATTTCTAGCACTAAACACCTAAAGAAAGTCTACTTATGTCAAAAAGCAGGGGTGCCCAGTCCAGTCCTCGAGAGCTACTATCCTGCAACTTTTAGATGCATCCCTTCTCAAACACACCTGAATAAAATGAATGCTCATCACCAGGCCTCTGCAGAGCTGAATGACATGCCTGAGGGAATAAGCTCTGAATCTGCAGCTGAAAATCTTGGAAGTCTAGAAGTCCTTGATGTGTGGATAGGTGGAAGCAGCTGGGATTACACATTCACACCAGGATAGTCCGCTAGACTCGGTCTGTTCAGTTGAGGCGCTGCATTATTCTTCCAGGCTGAGATTACATTCACGCAGCACTCCTCTAACAAACCGGATCTTTTAAATGACGCCAGAGACGGCGCTGCACCAAGAATTACTGAAGGAGAAGACGAGGAAACCAGTGAAGAAGAAAAACTCGTTCATCTATTGATTAATGCAGAACAACTTTGGTTTCTAACACATAAAAGCTAAACGTGAAGCTGCATCACATCCTACCGATCTCGGGTTGGTCATAAATGTATTATAACTTTTACCGAATTCTTCCAAATTCTGACTGTGAGTTGTTTCTCCCGTCCAGAGCTGCCCACACACACCCTTATGTTTTGGTTGTGTTTACCCACAATGCCATGCACCAAACCCACAATGCACTTTTTTTTGTAGTGCGCTTCCTGTATGTGAGACCTGCTTTTGTAGGTGGACCGAGTATGCTTCTTTGATTCGAATCAAAATTTGTGCATTCACAATAAAGTACCACAAAATGAAGCTAGCTTACCAAACAAACAGAAGGCTGTAGTTTCAGGACCTTCATTTTCAGCATCACTTTTTTCATGTCATGTTTACACATTGTCAACTTTCGCAGTCATTTAACATAGTTAACATGCTAAAATGGTTAGAGTTAAAGTACAGAGCTGAGTTGTCATTTTCCCACAGTTTATAACCTGAGCTCTTTATTACTCCTACACTTGCTTTGCTTTGTACTCCCACAAAGCAGCTATTGAAAAAAAAAATGAGGAAAATCTGTTAATATTTACTTCTAGTTTGTTAGTTTTCTTCATAAAGGAAAATCATAGATAGATAGATAGATAGATAGATAGATAGATAGATAGATAGATAGATAGATAGATAGATAGATAGATACTTTATTGATCCTGAGGCAAATTTAAGCATCCAGTAGCATATGCATACATACATTAAAGGTTAGTACTTGACATTAGGGGTTAGGACTTAAGCATGACTAGAATAATTTAAAATTAAATAAAGGCAAAGGTAAATAAAGGAGACAAAATGGTAAAAATTATTGTATCATGGAGTCATGTTGCATAAATATTAAAGAAAATTTTTAGTCAATTTATAAGCAAACTGCAGGGCTGTGCATAAGTTTGGTGATCACATTTAATTACTGGAAACCAGGAAATGAGTGCAGCAGTTTATTGAAACGAGCTAACATAAATCAAAAACAGTTTGTACAACTTTAATGAAATTTCAATAGAGTGAATATTTGCTCTGAGCACCTTATTCTTCAACACAACCTGAACCCTGAGACAATCCTCTGGTAATTCCATTCTCCAGGATGTTGCCTCCAGCCACCAATTTATGAATCAAACTAATCATATTTACTGTTTTATTTAAATCAAAGAGCCAAATTCACATCTGTTTGTGCCTTTAAAAAAGCTTCAAGCTTTCTAACAAAGGTTGTTTAAAGGTACAGTGTGTGAGAATTACTGCCATGTAGTGGTGAAGGCGGGTATAGCAATTAGTCTAAATACCAGTCACAGCTGTGAATGTATGGTGGCCACAAGTAGCCAAAAATCTTCCAGATATAAAGATGTTTTCATGTGTGACTGGATCCAGTGGCTTCAGGTGCAGCGATGACTCCATTACAGGTAACTACTTTAACATTGTGTACATGTGTACTGTCTTCTTCAATGGTGAGTTTAAGGTGTTACTTATCCCAAATGGTATTTTAATAAAAATGGCATATTTTTAGAGGATAAAAACATTAAATTCAACATTTCGATTTTGTTACACACTGTACCTTTAAGGTATTTGGCAAGAAGGTTGCTTGACATCTAAATCAGAACTCGGCAGAGATTTTCTGAGGACCCTGTCTCTTCGTGTTATCCCAGACTGAGTCTAGACCATGTGAAGTCTTAGACTAGAAGTGAAGTCCTTTAATCTGTTGCAGACTGCTGAAACAAAACCAGCAGCACAAATGCCTTCAATGTCTCTTACAGATTCATGTTAGTCACCAATTCATCTTTGTCCAGCTCAACGTGTGGGCGTCAAACCAAAAGAACAATTAAAATTAGGTGACAACCTCCTCTCTCCTCACCTAGAAAATGATTCTGTGACATTGCTTTTAATATGTGTGCTGTCAGTTATGCAGAGTAATACTGCACGAGCCGACGGCTCTGTAGATTAGGTGCGAATGACAGTTTTATGAAGTAAAGTGGAATTGCAGAGCCCTCATTTATTAGATTTATTGCAGCTCGGCCTTCACTCTGCTGTTTCCTTCTGTGAGATGCAGCTTGATTAAGAAAATAAACGTCCTCCAAATGCTAAATACAGAGGTAGAGATTTAGTTCCGGTCTGACTGAGAAGACAGATTCAACACAAATGTATGTTTCCAAGCTGTTAAAGCCAGACTCACTTTGGAGCACAGTGACAGGACAGGCATTTGTCTTAGTCGCACTGAGGCAGATGATCCAACAGTCAATATACAGCATACTGGAAAACAGAGGAGACAGCAGAAAGAGCTCAAGTCAAAGCTGAACTAAAGAAAAACATTAAAAAACACAATCTGACATTTCTGTCAGCTTTATGTATTAATGTGCTGAAGGTCACAGTTTCCTCATCGCTACACATCTCGTGTATTTTTCTCTACACTTCAAGCTGAGTGACATTTAAATCAGATGTGTTGTGTCCGTCATCAAAGTTCAGAATTTTATTTTTCTCCAGTCGACACAGAGTCCCACAGAGGCTGCAGCAGCAGGAACATTTTGTCTTTTGGTGCTTAATAATTCACATATTGATTAAGTAATAAAACTTTGTGTTTCAGGTCATTTAAAACTACGCCCAGTGAGGAAAACAATGAGATTTGTGTGGTGGGAAGTTTCAGAGGGAGCAGTGAATAAGTATAGTGTATCTGAACCTTTGTATTATTTTCTGGTCATTTTAACTGCTTTATGACTAGTTGCATGATTTTTTTTCCAATAACTCTTTTTTTTTTTAGTACTGTTTTATATTAATATTTTTCCCTCAAATGTCTTATTTTCTGTTGCTGCATTTTTTTCCTTTTTGTGACCTTTGAGCCAAAAATGTCCAAGCACTAAAAACTGCTATAAAATAATCAAACATGAATATTTTTCCCTTTTTTCATAAATCACTTAAACAAGTTCAAACCTTCTTAAAACTAACAAACAATTATTAATTTGTAGGATTTTAACCCTTTAAATACTTTTTGAATTATTGCAGTATTTATCATAAAAACCCATAAAAACTGAATTTTTTTCGTATTATAAATTTACAGGGAGGTGGATCTTTGGTGGCGATTAGACTCTTAGATATGTCAAAGAAGAACAACGAAACTGATTTGATTTCATTCATATTTTATTTGCAATGTCAGATATTTCCTTTCCTTCATGGCCATACATGTTCATGCACACAGAACTGGTATAAAATCATCAGAATTAAATTTTACAACCTTTCTTTTTACATAAATCACATAAACAACTTCAGACCTGCTCAAATCAACCAATCATTCAGGTTAAGACTGTTCGTCCTTTAAGTGCCAATATAATTATTTGAATTATTATTCATTAAAAAAAAAACACACAAAATATTAATTATTTTCTGTTTGATATCAGGGGTGGGGCTTTAATAGTGATTAGAGTCTTAGGTACATCAAAGATTTGCAGTAAAACTGATTTGATGGCATAAGTATTTTTCATGTAGTATCAGATACTTCCTGTTGGAACCTTCATGGCCAAAAATGCTCCATTGACTTACATTAAAACTACATATTTTAATCTCACAGTCATTCCAGTTTTAACACATTCACCCTTTACTTTGAGCATTTCATTCAGAAGAAAAGTCATGATAGTCAACATTTTTACTGGATGCCCCCAGATTCAACTGTTTTCCCACTGGAGGCAAATGCAGGAAATTCTTGTATTTTTGCCAACTATATAATGAAGCCGTGGGACTCCATAATATAAAATGGCATTTAAATTCCTATAAATCTTGGTTAAATCGCTGGTTAACGCTTATAAATGATTGAATGGTAGTTTTTTATAGGATCTGAAGTTGTTTAACTTTGAGGAAAAAATAAATTAGAGTTAGAAATGTTTGATGAATATATTGTATGAACATTTCTGGCCACAAATGTCACCAGAGTGGGGTAAATTTGTAGAGGACACCAGAGTTAAGAAAGTCCATTAAATCCATTTTATCCACTGCTGTTTTGATATTAAGTTTAGATTTTAATTTGGCTTCAGTATGTAGTAAGACAAAATATAGAGGCTTTAAGGGCAGCTGGAATAGTGCAAGGAAGGTAACAGAGTGGACTAAATAAGGGGATGTGGTGGGAGGCAAGAACTCTCAGAACCAGTGACCAGGGGAGGTCTGAGGTGGCGTAGAGACAAATGTATAAATGTGTTGCAAGAGCTGTAATGATACCCTTTTACAACATAGTAGAGAGGAGTTGCTTCCTCACTAACCACTGACTGAGGCAGTGCCACAATTTAAAGATGTGAACAAACTTAATAAGATCAATATGGAGCCCTGGTTTTATCCATCTCTTTGGCTTTTTTGCTGCAGAATGTGGCTTGTTCAGTGGAAGAAAACCTTTAGTTTGCTAACTCTGTATTTGTTGGCAGGAACTTATCGGTAAATGCACTAACATGCGTGTGTTGGCCGGACATGCTGTCAGAGCTTGTTTTCCAAACACACAGTGGAAGTGGTTTCACCCTCTGATTGCACCACTATATCATGTTAAGATTCAGAATTTGCTCTGATTTAAAGACCTTTATTACTTTTAATGGATGTTGTAATAACATGCTTTTCTCCATTCTGAGTTATATAAATGAGATCGACATGCATGTTGACTATCAGTCTTCAGGCAGGGGACTTGTTCTGTGTATGAGATGAAGCCGCTGGTTTCTGTTTATTTACAAATGCCTGGTGGATAGCTCACAATTTCATCTTCTTTCTAACCTAAAGATGTGAAGCTTAACATCTACAGATTGGCCTCAAGTGAGGCTGATTTTAAAATCAGCTGTCAGATATGCTGCCCTATTTTTATTTATTATTGTTTTCTAATCAAACTCAATGTTTGTCAAGTACTTTCAGAGAACTGTTAAAGTCACGGCCAACATTGCTGGTATGTACTGTATGTTAGAAGTATTCTTCCTGAGAGCAGGCCAGATTTCTCCTCCCCATCGCAAAGGAACAGTTTGTTTCTAAGAAGATCCTGAAACGTTGAAGCTTTACAACCTAAACTTAAAAATTGTGTAATGAGTCATGAAGATGAGGCAAATTTAACTAATTATGGAGATTTGAGCACTTCCAAATGTGACACTCAAACTTGCGAAGGCTTCAGACCTACTTGATTTAAATATGCTTTACACATAATTTACTAAAATGTGCATGTGGTGCAGTAAATGTTCATTTCTGAGCTGATATCCTGGTAGAGCAGAACAGGGAAGCAGCAAGTGTTTAATGAATGGTCTCTAAAGATTAGTGCTTTCACTTAAAGGCAGATGGGAGTCTGTGGAGGAGGAGATGGTGTTCTACCATCTTACCAGCTGATGTGCTGCTCTGTTTGCTCTCAGACCTCCATATCCCTGCAGGAGGTTTACAGCTCTGAATGTATTTACTGCAGAAAACATCTGCGTTTGTGTTATTTACATGAGGTGTTTTTCATCTGCTGGAGTTCCTTCTGTTCACCTTTTACTGGTGCATCCAGTCTTTACACAGACGGCAGCTTCTCCATCTTCAAACTATGAAAAACAAGTGTTTCTTTCTTTCAGCCTTTCAGTACTGCCACACTCATTTATTTCTACCCTCATGGGCAAATCCTCCTTCCCAAGGATGTCATTATCTCTGATGTCAATCACAATTAAACTTCCATAATCAAAGCACTTAAAAATACACTTTTATTTCTCTTGTTTTAAAGTAACCCAGCCTAGGATTTCAGGACACCAAACTCCAGTTAAACAAAGATAACATCCCAGAGAATCTCTAAAATATCATTAAGAATATTTACTAAATTTATTTGCTACCATGTGTGTGTAGTGTAACAAAAAAATAAATAAATATCGTGGAAATGTTCTATGACGTTATTCTCTGTCTGCATGTCTGCTGGTGTTTGGAACAAAAAAAAGGCAAAAAGACCCAACAAAACATTTTTCACAGTGAATTAATGCGTGAGACGCTAACCTTTTGTTGATGCCATGTCTCTTTGCTATAGTTCAGCATTGAGAAACACGTCATGGCAACAGGCGATGCCTGAAACCTCACCAGCCGTCGCTTTTACAGTGTCATGCAGTCATCAGACCAGCTCGTTCTCTTTGTTTTTCCAGCCTCCCAGTCTCACAAAACCATGACCACACATTCAGTTAACCACATTCTGCCTAGTTTAGCCACGCCGCCTCCTCCGCTGCTCAGCACATTTTCTTTACTTTGTGAAGCCATTCCTCCCAAATCAAGCTGTGAAAGGGCTTTCTGTCGCCAGAAGACAAAGAGTCAGGCTTTAATCTGTGTCTGAGAAATGGACCGGCGTCTTAATGTCACTTTACTGCAGCTGAAAGAGCTGTTTCTATAATGGGATCTAAACCATAAAGGGAAAATAACATTTTCTACAAAAAAATAACACCATTTAATGAAATATTATTCATCTGTGGGATGGAATAATGGATTCATTAATCAGTTATTCTGTGAAAATCAGTCTGTGGAAACTGGTTTATTTTTTGGTTGACTTGCATTTATGTCATTTTTTTCTTTCTTTTTTTCATTTTCTAAAACCCCATTAAACTTTGGCATTTAGCATAAAAGCCACTAAGTTTGTTCTACAAGAGCTTTGATTTTTAATTATCCTTTACATTCAGTTTTGGTTTTAATGGCTTAAAAAAAACTCATTACAATTTCTCCTTTATATTTCTTTAAAATGTTTCTACATCATGTTTTCCAGACTACCCAGTAAGACAGCAGTTATACCTTTAAGAATTTGTCAAGCTTGACGTTAATAGTTGAATATTACCTGTCGGTTAGAGCCAGTAAACTGCTGACGAAGCCGCAGTGTCCAGTGGATGCTTCCTGTTGAGATGTTGCATCATCGAGGATGTGCTGCTGTGCGACGCTAATTCAGTTTAACAATGAAAACACTGTACTGTGTTTATTTTTGTCGGTTTAGCTTGTCGTGTTCTCATGTTTTTTTGGCGTTTCTGTGGCGCTGCTGATTGTTTACGTTCCTCACTGCTTTCCTCTCCGTCGGCCATATTTGCACATTTTAGTTAGTTTAGCAGCGTATGCTAGCTTAAGTGACTGTGTTGTGTAACCCATCCAGGCAGATGCACAAACGAGTAATAGTAAATTTAATGATTACTTATGAGGATATTTTGCCTCGAGTAATTTTAGCTGTCGAATTACTTGAATTATTCAAGGAATCGTTTCCGTCCTAAAATCAAAATTATCCATGCTGAATGTGTGCTACAGCCATAAAGGAACTGACCCATTATCTTGTGTCAAAATGGCGTCCATTAAGGTGGCATTGTAGAAAGA
Source organism: Melanotaenia boesemani (assembly GCF_017639745.1). Taxonomy (NCBI): domain Eukaryota; kingdom Metazoa; phylum Chordata; class Actinopteri; order Atheriniformes; family Melanotaeniidae; genus Melanotaenia; species Melanotaenia boesemani. The sequence continues at coordinate 33,110,851 of NC_055689.1, read as the reverse complement.
AGAATTTTAATTCCAACCACGGTGTTTTTAATCCTAACCAAGTGATGTTATTGCGTAAATCCAACAAGGAAGAGAAAACACAATGTCATAATTTGTGTTTATGTCACCAAAGCAATTAGAAAAATATCAGTTTAGGTGATGGTGGCTTTGTAGAAAGAATGTATTTCAGCCTCGATTGTGATTCTTTTCTAACCCTGATCAAGTGATGTTTCTGCCTAAACTCAACCAGGAAGTGATTAAGTGTTTCAGTAAGGTTTTGTTGTGTTTTTTACATGTTAATAAATGCAAAATCTGGGTGTTGAAATTGTGTCTCATGGTTGAAAGTGATGCACAAAAATGGTCCTTGTGACTAAGACGTGGTACACACATAACGCTTTTTTAATCTTAAGACATTTTTTATCTGGCCGAGACCTCACACGTGAAGATAAAAAATCAGTTTTGATCGTACTGTGTATGGTGGGCTCCGAAAATGTAATCACAGAAGAACACACACGACGATGCAGTCCCGCAACTCATCTACAATCTAGTCGTCCAAGCCGGACAAATGTCGAAACGTAGAAGAAGAACCATAGCTACAACCAGGAAATAACGAGGAAGAAACATAGTACAAATTGGAAAACACAACATACAGCATGGAAGGGGATATATAGGACAAGGGAATGATGGTGGTCTTGTTAACAGAAAAAGCCAGAACGGAAAAAAAATAACAGACTGGAGACGGCGTGAACACGGACTTTATTTACTTCCTTGTTCCCCAGCCAGCTTGCTCTCTGATTGGCTACAAGCCGTGTCACGTCACCATCCACACGGTCGCAATGCATGAGTCGTCGGCTCTGAAATATTAAACATGTTCAGTGTTCCCAACTGTCGACTACGACCCGTTTCAGAGTGGATTATTGGGACAAATTGGCTCGTAACACACCACAGACCGAATGATGGTTGGACAGGGAAATCTCACGATGATCGGGCGTTTGCTGTCCGAGGTCGGGAAGAGGCAAAATCGGGACAAAATTGTTGTGTGTACAGGCCTAAAGGAAACAGTAGAAAGCACTAGCTCTGATAGAAATGCTGATCTGTATTTGCCCGCTTCGCCTTCAGGGGGCACACGTTTGGAAGATGCTCCTATAGGTCGTATTTGAGGATATGAAGAAATGACTTATGTGGTGGTTTGGATTGGTGGATTGGTTTTGTCCTTTCTTCCTCTTAAAATCATGACTAATGTATTTTTGTTCATCACAATTTTCTCTGTTGTTTGTCCCATCTTGATTTCCATATTAAATATCATGATCTAAACATAGAATTTGACATCTGCGTTTGTTAACTTTGTTGAGTGAACATATTTAACATATTGTAGTCTGAAATGAGGATCGATTCATTGCAAGTTTCCAGCTTGACTCTTCTGTCCTTTAGCTTGATAATAAAGAGCAGCCTTCTGCTGATGATGAACTCTGTGTGACACGATAACCCACAAACGCTTGTCCACACATCTGTACATTTTGCAGGAGTTTAATGGACCAATGTTTCTGCAGCAGGGGGTATTCATAATTCAGCGCTTTGTTTTGCATTCTGCAGCCGCCATACATCATCCTCACTCTGCTTTGTTGGTATGCATGTGTGCAGCTATCCGGCCCTTCTTTCATTTTCCTCAGCCTTTTATCCCTGGACCTCAGATTCTCTGCAGGGTCTGTAGTGAAGCCATTAGCTGCTGCAACGCTTGGGGTTAGCTTCCCCTGCCATTGATCGTGGATGCACACAGAGCCGCCAGCTCGGGCTGGGCATCTGTAAGCCCAGAGCAGCGTCTAAAGGCTCCTGTTACCTCAGAGTCAGGGGACTGGGGAGGGGATGCATTTCACAGCCCAAAACACACACAGCTCTGGATCTTTTTGTGCTCTAATTAAAATGCATCAAGTGCAAATCACCTGCTGGTTTAGTGTTTGAGCTCGGGGACCGGGGGTCTGGTGTCCTCCACTGTGTCCGGAACTGGAATGGGACCTGATTAGTCTCGCATCACCGACTCTTTGCGCGAATCCATTCGCTGCAGAAAAGAGGGGGAGGAGTGGGTGAGGGAGCTGCTGGGAGGCTGAAAAAGCACCTCACATTATAAATCTGTCAACGGGTTGGCTCGCAGCTTGGGATCCGGGAGCTGATCGGTCTGATGACGCTCCAGAGCTGCTCCTTTAAAGGAAAACATGACGTTAGGAGTGTTTTTCTTCTTCTAAGGAAAACCACAGTGATTTGGGAGTCTTTTTTGTTGTTTCCTTTTGGAAAACAAATCTAAATTCAGTCTCTGCTCTACATCTGTAACTCTGATCTCAGAGGATAAGACACAGTTAGGAGAAATCTGAAGCTCTGTGTCTCCATCATATTTAAAACTGAATCTCATAAAAAACTGTAGATTATACAGTAAAAAGCAGCTTTTTATCCTGCAAATGTTCTTTGACTAGAATTTTATTCAGTAATATTTTCACCACAACATTTTTCTGCCACAGTGAATTAAAACTGAATATGTTTATTTTATTCAACCAAAAGTACAATTTTTCATGAACCTTATCTGAATTGTAGGTGCTGGATTACAGAACACAAGCTCACTTATTTATTTATATACTGTATATATAATTTTAAGAGACTCCAAAGTCAATATTTGCAACAGGAAGTTGTCAATAAGAAAAGTCTGTAAATTAAATGAATTTTCTCTCTTTTTTAATGGTGACAGAAACAACAAAGTTGTTTTTCACAACAAAGAAATCTGAATTTGGCATCATGTTGGTGAGAGAAGCTGATTTGAGGTGAACCAAGTCCACCAAAAATCTCCTTGTTTATGAAGTTTCTGACAGTTTTCAAACCTTCCATTAAAGTATGGATGTTATCGCACTAGTATGATCATGTCACTGATATTTGGATCAATCCTCCCACAAAGTGTCCTGGTAATTTTCTGCCGGGACATTATCTGTGTAGTAACAGTGTTACGATCCCATTTAAAAACTGGTTCTGTAGAGTGATGTGTTATGTGTCGACACAACACTGGTTCATCCCTCGAGTTCGGAGCCTTTTTTATGCCTGAATGACTCAGAGTTAAGTTCCTCTGTAAATGCTCAGGTACAAGAACTGCACTGAAAATGATTAAAAATGTCAAAAATAGCTGGAGAACTGATGATGAATACTTTATAACATGGTGGTGATGATGGCGATGACAACTGTAACTCCCTGTATGTGATCAGTTTCCTGCTTCTTTCTGTTATGAACAGCACATGGGGTTAACTTATGTATGAAATGTGCTGTATAAATAAATTTGTCTTGTATTATTTTAACTTGTTTTTTTTTTTGTTTTTTTTGCTGTAAAAGAGCAGAAACCAACAGGTTTCTGGAGATTGAGAAATCCATCAAATTAATGCAAATAAATCTCTTTAATGACCTAAATCTTCACACCATCTGACTCTGGTTGATGGAGCTCCCATTTTCGGGGTTTTGGTGCTTTTTTGGTTTCTATCTTGTTGCTTCTTTGTCGCAGTAACTCCATTTCTTTTCATGCAGCGGGGCTCTGACTGCAGAGTTTCTATGTTCAGCATCTCACAAGCTAAATCTCTCTTTTGGCTTCAGGGGGAGACAGGAATGTCTCAAAGCAAAGCTCACATCCTGTCGTATGATGCCTCCTCTGAATCAATAGCGGGGTGAGAAATTTTCTGTCTCTGCAGGGCCGTTAACGTGCCGACTGTGAGATTTATGTGATTGGTTGGGTTAGAAGAGGTCGAGGTTACAGACTGCAAGGCAGGAAAGAAGAGGGATCCTGACAGGCGGTTTAAAAGGGCAAAACTGGAGGATAAAACAAGCTGAGAGCTGGAAATTGAAAATGCAAATTCAAGACGATCTAGAAAACCAAGACGGCCCTCTGTTTAGCTGTCAGGTTTCTTTGACTTTGAAGGAACCACTTTTATAATCAAGGTTTCTAAATGTATTGTTCCCGCCGCGAGGCTGAATGCCTCTTTGTTCAGATTTCAGGCATCTCGGGAGCAACAGGAGTTTGTGACAGATTTCGGGTTGGTTGGGAACTCGTGGCGCCCTGACAGCAGCGTCCACAAGGCTCATAAACAGTCCCAACATGCAGAGTAGCAGTAAACAGTCTGTGAGAAAACGCCCGGAGGAAGACAAAAGCCCCCTCAGCCTGAGCTTGGCTCTGTGTGCTGACTCTCTGAAGAGCTTTCCACAGCAATAGCAGCACTTCATCACAAAAACAAAGCAGATTTATTGCTGGCAAATCTCACAGACTCAAGAACTCAAATATTTTGGTAAAGAACAGGTTTTTATCTACATACAGAGGTAAGCAAAGACATTTCTGAGCTTTTTGTTGTGTTAAAGCTGATAGCGTTTAGCCTCTTTGTTACATGATGCTAACACTGAACCCAAAGTACAGAGAAAGTCGCTACTGGGAGAAATTCTCTCCATTATTACTCCCCTTATGGGAGCTTCAACCAGTAGTTTTTTAGATACCAGAGTTGTGTATCTCCCTTTGATCTCCCTCCCTTATGCTAAACAAGAATGATACATCCATAACCCTATCCATTCAATAGTCAGAAACACGTAAGATTTATTTAGAATAGACGTTAGTTCAAGTCACATCAATATATTTAATCGAAGGCATGGAGTCGTTGTATTTCAGCTAATCTTTATGGATGTTAGCTTTTATTCTCCAATTTGTTTATCTTATTTTAACCACTGGTTTATTTTAGTGTTTACCTTGCAAGTGACACTGGATGCTACATTCAATGACAGCATCACACAGTTGCTGCAGGTTTGTCGGCTGCATCCATGATGAGAATCTCCCGTTCCACCACATCCCAAAGCTGCTCTACTGGACTGAGATCTGGAGGCTGTGGAGGCCGTTGGAGTCCAGTGAACTCATTGTTATATTCTAGAAAGCAGGTGGAGATTATTTGAGCTTCGTGACATGGTGTATTATCCTGCTGGAAGTAGCATCAGAAGATAATGACACTGTGGCCATAAAGGGATGGACAGTGGCAGACTTTGGTTGGAACATCTCCAACCAGTCTGCCCATTCTCCTCTGACCTCTGACATGAACATGGCATTTTGGTCTTGATAACTGCTGCTAACTGGGTTTTTTCTCTTCTTCAGACCATTCTCTGTAAACCCTAGAGATGGTTGCGTTTGACCGTGTGTACACCACCGAATCAACTGAGTTTCTGCCATGTGACTGGCCGATTAGATATTTGTGTTAACAAGCAGTTGAACAGGTGGGTGAACAGTTTAAACATCACTTTTACTCTTATATCTGAGCTTTGGCATGCACTCATCTGCAGCTTACTGTGTTTTGATGAAGAGCCACAGAACTTTTCCTAAACATTGACAGAGAAATCTTCAGTTGACTGTGCAGAATCTGGAGTAAAATCTTTTTTCAACCATGTGTTAATATCAGAATCCAGCTTTCCACTGCGATGTTACACAGTTTATTTAATGGTGAGGGTCCATGTACTGCTGGAATTACATCTTCAATGTAGAAAAATGTTTCTTATTTGCATTAAATAATCTTTAAATCCTTAGTTTACTACATTTCTTCTACTGAAAGGATTTTTTTGCTGACTCGAGCTGTAGTTTAAGGCTTTTAAGGACAAACATGACTCCACTGGAAGACAGATGTTATCCATTTCCATGATGTAAACTGGAGGATTTCTTGTTTAAGCGTTTTAATGCAACAACCCCAGACACTCAGTGTGACAGTATCAGAGTTTTATGTCACACATTTTACACCCTGTTAGTATCTGATTATGCAACCATAATCCTCTTATGTCTCTCAGAGCCACACACGCTTTAATATTTGCTTTTAAACACGGCGACTGTTTGAGATTCATCTTTCCTCCTTCTGCTCGTACCAAAAAGTGAAATATGATTTCTTTATATCCTGTGTTTTATGTCCCCTTAGTTATCACTGAGGCCAAAACGGCCTTCTGTGGGAAATTAGTGCAGTCGGTCACTTCACGGTGTCTCAGCTTGACACAGAGAAAGAAAATGCAAAACAGTCGGCTGCTTATTGGAGATTGTATAAATGAAAGTGTTTTGTTCACAGCTGAGAGACGTAAATGAAGCTTGTTGGGATTTCAGGACAAAGTGGCTCTTTACCACAAAAGAAAGCTACAAAGCGACTCCTCCCTGCCAGAAACAGCCACAATCCAACAATAAACACACCAACATACACTAATCTGCACTCGCTGCTGTGTTAATTCACCAGCCGTCATTGTACTGAAAGAAATTACACTGTATGAAGTTATGGGGCTGCAATTATGCAAATTACACAGCAGTTTGCGGGGGTGGGAAGAGTTGAAGAGGCCGGCTGGGGAGCTGATTCACAGCCAGCAGCGAGGTGGTGATGAAGCGGGTTGCTCTGACTGCTGGATGCAGCTCCAGGATGGAAACATCTGGAGGTGGTGATGATACCAGAGGTGAAGAAGACCTTCTGCTTCCCTCCTGATAAACAGAAAGATGGCAGATCTTTGTCATGAAACCACCAACACTGAAAATAAATGTGCTGTTATAGCATGTTCCAGTCAAAGTACTATGCTCATTAGAAAGACATCAGTGAGCCACTGATGTACAGGCCAGAACAGCAGATTCAGGTTAATCCGCTGCAGAAAGTAGTCCCCATAAGTGTCCAGCTGGTTAAGTGCACTTCTGAGTCTGTATTCAAACGTTTGCTATTTTTAAACATTGATATGTTAAGTTGGTGCCAGAGGACTCGTGGCTGGATTCACGGTTGAACACCAGCTCAGCCGTCCTCCTCAGGAAAATGTAACACGCTGGAGCCATTACCAGTTTAGAAAGCTCCTTATTTACGTTGATCTGCCCACCAGAGCATGCTGGGGCGGCATGGCTCAGTGGGTAGAGCGGTCGTCCTGTAACCCAGAGGTCAGTGGTTTGATCCTGGCCTGGAGAGTCCGTGCCTAGGTGTCCCTGAGCAAGACACCGAACAACTAATTGCTCCTGATGGGTTATGGTTGAGCGCCTTGCATGGCAGCTTCCGCCATCAGTGCGTTAATGTGTGTGTGAATGGGTAAATGTGACGTACATGTAAAGCGCTTTGGATAAAAGCGCTGTATAAGTACTTACCATTTACAGTCATTTTACATTAAAACTCAAAACACAGGGCTGATAAAGCTGACTGGTGTTAAATGGTGAAAAATGTTTCATATTGGGAGGAAACAAATGTAAAGAACTACTATTAAGATTGTAATTGTAAAAGTTTTTGACCACATAACTGCTGTTAATTGTGGTGATTTCTTAAGAAAAATGGAAGAAAACTTTCCATTTAGGCTGTTTTTATTCATTTTTAATTCATTTACTTAGTTTTACCTTTTGGTAACATCATTTTAATTTTTTGTTTTCAGAGATTTTTGTTTTTTTTTTTAAATAAAGAAATAAAAGAAATGTCTTTAACACGACTGAACTGGCAGATTTACTCACTGCGACGCCCCCTAACGACGGCCAGTTCAGCATCCACCTTCATCCTGTCTCTTCTCTGAGATCTCACTAGTCAGTAAAAGTCTGTCTGATGTTGGCTCTTGTCTTTTCTCTTGCTCTGCCTCTTCTTCACTTTCTTTTCCTCTCTTCCTCTGATAATGTCCTCTTGTATTTCTTTGCTGAATCTGCCATGGTGCACATTGTGTGTTGATATGCAGATGTTGGAGTCTATGCCATAAAGCGAAATGCTGCTGTAAAGTGATGCTCCAGGCATCAACCTCTGGACGCTTCAGGGCAACAACAACACCAGGAATGTACATAATTGCTTCTCAGTGAGTCAGAAACACAGGGTTTTATGCTCGGCAGTTTTGTAGCGTTGCTTTAAATTAGTTGCTTTTCCTGAAAAGAAACCAGCGAGTGATTCATGTTAACAGATTTGTCTTTTTCCTGGTTTTAATGGTTTTTATGGCTCTTTTGCTCTATAGTTTGAAAGTTAAACTAATGATTCATTAAAAAGGACGTAAATATTTATGTTTATGCTTCTGTGTTTGAGCATCTGAAGTCAAAGAATCAGACGAAAGAAACATTTTTTCTTTGTTGGAGCCATTGAGGTTTAAAAATACCACATTATGAAATCTGAAGGACAAGCAGGAGCCTCTGATGATGAATGTCACTAACTAAACCTCTGATTAGTGGAGTCGGAGTCGGCTTTGGAGCCTGGGTTAAACAGTCAGTCTGAGTGCTGCTGCTTAACTTTGGTGATGCAACGACTGACTGCAGCCGCCTCAGCGCTCACCCACTCAGGATGTAACCACGGTGTGTTTTTCCCGCAGCAACATGTGGTTTGATCCTCCTGCAATCCAAACCATCCTTCAATCTGAAACCATCCTTCAATCTGAAACTGTCTTTTAACAATAAGCAGGCTCCGTTTCTAACTTCTTTCCACTTCTCTTGTGCGTTGAATGTCTCATATTTTAGAGTTGAGACCGATCTGATCCAACATCGGTAGTACACTCCGATACTGACTTGATTCATGAATTGGGTATTGGACTGAATTGCCTGATCCACCTCACCGGTCCAAAGAGGGACCTTTCTGGTTCCCTGTTCACAAATTACAAGTATTATGCAGGTCCTACCAAAATATGTTGATACAGACATGCAATATATCCATTAGAACTCATGTATATATCGTAAAAACTGCATTAATTTTGTTTATTAGTTGCTCTCTTATTAAGAAGGGATGTGTGATTAATTACAGCTTAATGAAACCTGACTCAATAACAACAACAATAATCACAATAATGTTCACATAAACTGATTTGGTATCGTAAAATATCGGTATCGGCCGATATCCAATTCTAGGTTTTAGATTGGAACCCAAGAAAAAAAGTAGATGGGTGCATCTCTCTACCTTTTTTATTTCCAAAGTCCCTTTTTATTCTCTGTTATATGCATAAAAATATAGTTTTACTCATTAACTGGATGCTGGTGCAGTGTAATGAAAAATACATTAAGTTATTAAGTTATTTCATATTTTTGGAATGAATCTCACTGAGTCGTCATGAAAAAGCTTTATGCTGCCTTTTTAATTCTCTAAGTGTCACACTGTTTGTTATTTTGACTGGTTTGATGGTGGAATGGAGGTTTCCAGCCTGTCCTCAGTAAAAACCTCTTTTCAGCCTGACAGCAGAGAAGAAAATGGCAAGCTGCATAAAAGCTGTCTGCAGACACACAGAATGAAAACTCCTTTTGTGGACCTGAGTGCTTTGATGACAGAGTTTGGCTGAGAGGAGGCGGGCTGCATCAGAGGATGCAGGTGAATCTGTAGGGAAACTTCTGGAGACTCTGCAGCTCAGTCACATCAGCAGCCACTCAAACAGCAGAGAGAGCAGCAGAGGCTGAAGGACGAGTGAAAACACACGGCTGATTATATGTCAGGGTCCCAGCCGGACAGAAAACCACCTCCACTTCTGATCAAATGCAACACAATCATCTAAATGTTTAGTTTCAGCCAGAGAACATTAATGGAAACCTGCAGTCTGTCTGAAGATGAGTCAGACTTTGTCTTCTTACTGAGCTGGACTGGAATTACAGCGTTTGTTTAACCTGGGACCCCCAAAGAGCACAGAGGGACCCTGAGGCTTTGACTTTTCAGAGTCAGTGTGATTAAATTTATTGTCATGCCCACACAGACAATTTCAAGTGTATTCATTTAATTTGGATGTTTCATTCACATGTAACCACAGTTTTTGGAGAACTTTTGAAACATTTGTTTTTCTGTTAATGTTTAACTGAACAAAATGTATTAAAAGCAAAGAACTTGAACATGAACTCGTTCCAATTATTTGAGGTCCCACGACAGTCACTGCCTATATTTACCCAGTGCTATACCGACTTCACATTACCCACGATGCATTGCACGTTTGAACAGCCAATAAATGCACAAGTCCTTCCAGATTTCCTTAAGATTTTAATCTGTTTTACTTACAGAGTGAGTAGGTTGATTTTATCTATTCCAATTGTAGTTAATGTGTGTTCTACTTACACATATCTCACCTCAGCAAAGGCAGAGGGTCGTCTTCTGATGTTTACCCAGATTAGTTTATAGAAAATCTGTTTTTAGAGCAGAGGTTATAGTTGTTGATAATGCTCATAGATACATAAGAGAGGGATACAAAATGTTTGTTTATGGCTTATAAATACTAAATATTGTGACTTAAAACCAACAAACCTTCTGAAGTTTTAAACTTCTGCCACTTCCTCGGATAAAGAAACACATAATATACTTAGAAGCTCCATCAATCAGTGGAAAAAGAGCCTTGAATTCTTGGTATTTAAGCCCAATCTGAGCCTGATCCCCAGCTGCAGGTCCTCACTGTGGGTGAAGTCAAATAGGCTGAAAAGTGCTCGCTATCCTGCAGCTTTGACTGCACATTATATGAGCCTGTATAATGGCACCGTAAGTCAGGCATAACAGAACCGTGCCTGCAAATAAAGCATAGCCAGATTTATCCTGTAGCTCAAAGAGCTATATGTCTGCAAATAGCTTTTCCATTAGCAGTAACAACAAAAATATTGAGAGCAATGAATCAGCGAAAGAACATCAACAGCATTTGGCTGCTTTAAGGACATCTCACTTCATTTCCCTCTGCACTTTCTCCGAGCGCAGGATTTTCAAATGAAGCCCTAAAAGTAATAAATGGATTTTGAGAAAATGGCTTAAATGAAAGTGAATTGAATAGAAGCCATTTGACTTGTTCTCTCTGTGGCTTCAGGCATTAAACATCTGATGAAATGAAAACTGGAAAAACCAGCAGCATCCTCATCTTTTCTAGGATGAAGGAGGAACTGTTTACTGTCTCTGCATTAGTTGCGATGATGATCATCGTTAAATTTATAAATAAAACGGTGCAGGCTTTTATAAAGAGGGAAGGTTTCATCGAAGCATGACTAAAGTCTGGTCAGAATATATAGCAGAAATCTCAGCAAACAGACAGCAGCTGCAGATTTCATGGAGTTTTCTTCCATGAGCGCCCGAAGCTGGATAATGAGTCGGTCCGGCGGGCCCGTTTAACGCCTCGGTCTGAAGTCTGTCACAGCTCAGCAGCTGTTTCACGCCGCTGCAGGTTACAGTCACAGCTCAACTCATTCAACAGAGCCCGCACATGGCTTTAGAGACACAAAACACCCAGAAGAGAGGATATTTCCTCTGAAAAATACCTCATCTCATCTGAACTGTCCACTCTGTGACCATAGCGCGGTTAGTTTTTGGTCTAAGAGTGACCGATGGTTGAACTCCACAAACTCCAGCCTCTATTCTGCTGGTTAACGAGTTTTTACCACTAACTGAAAATCAAAATAGACTTTGATCACATCCGGCCTGCCATACAAGAAGTAGGTGTGATGGGTATGTGTAAAACAGGAGTATAATCCTCATTACTAATGCTGCAAACAAGAAATTCAATTATATGCCAGCAAACATGAGAGGAAAAGCTGTTAAATCTCAGTAAGTAGAATTGGAACGAGACAAAGAAATCCAGCAACAAGCATGTAATGTGAAGTTGAGGTTGTTTTCTTTTTTTTTTCTTTTGTAACTAACCTCAGTGTGTTAAATTAAATTACAAGAAATATTACCCGTTCTCTGTCTTCAAGAAGGCAAAACTCAGCTTTTGGATATTGGTCCCAAGTCATCAAGTTTATTAATAGCAATGCATCCCACCAAGGCTCTCAGGCAAGAGAACATAATGTCACACATTCTCACAGCGTTTAATAACTTCTGATGTTGCAGACGGGGCTCAAAATACATTTTTCATTAAAGGTGCGCTGATGCACATGAAAAACAAGAAGAAAAAAAAAGACTGTGCACTACCCGGCTTTGTGAAAAACACAGTCTATCCGTGGTATGTTAATCACACTTCATCTTACAGGCCTGTGAAGTCAACAGTCATCTCTTTTGTTTTTTTGTTTTTTGTGTGTGTGTGTGTGTTCAAGATAAGGCGATAGTTTCTGCACCATCTCATAAACTGACTGAACAGTTCTCTGTACTCATCTTCTCACTGCAGAGTAATCAGAGTATTTCTGTGGATGACAGAACTCAGAGTTGTATTGTTAGTCTGAGGTGTAAAGTGTAAAGAGACATGGTGAGAGTACAGTGCCTTGTGGTGCTCCAGTGCTGCTGACCACCATCTCACACACACAACCTTTCAGTCTCAAAACTCCCTCTGTTAGCCAGTCATAAATCCAGGTGGCGTTGGAGGTACCCACCTGGAATTTATGGAGCTTCTCACACAACAGAGCAGCTGAATTGTATTAAAAGCACTTGAGAAATCGAAGAACATCAAAGTGCTGCCTCACTGGTCCAGATGAGAGTGGACTCATGGAGGAAATGTGATCAGTTGGGCTGGAGGCTGGAAGGGATGATGCTGAACTTTGTTCTGAACTGAACTTAGTGAGTCATTACTTACTTTCCGGCATGAACCGAACTTGTTCCAGATCACTTTGACTTTTCTAAACAAACCTTTGCTCATTTATTGACTTTCTGTCTCTAAAGACAGGACACACCTGGTTTTCATGTTGTTTCTCATTCAGAGAAGTTGTTTTGTTATTCAGGGCCCTGCATTCACTTTTTCACTCAGAGTTACTCACTGTAATTATTTCAGACCATAACTAAATATGAATGCATACTTTACCTTATGGTTAAATGCAACTTCATATGAAATCAAACATTATTCAGACCTTTGAACACACAAACAGGTAAACCAAACACCAAGGTCTTTTTTTAACCCTTCTTCCCACAGGATAAACATCCTGACAAACCAGCCCCCTGTCTAGCTGGAACATGCAGAGTCAGTCCAAGTCACAACAAATCCAAGCGGATGCTTGGGCCTCCTAAGTCCGGTTGAAAAGTCAAGATCTCATACAAATATATATCACAGAATTATTTAATAAGAAAGGAAATTTACAAAAAACTCATTATTAACATAAGAAGGACAAGTTGGTTATGGTTTTAGGTTGTTCTGTGTTGGAAGATTGCATGTTTTCCACTAGTTAAACTAGTTAACTTGTCTAAATGTGTCATGTATAATACCACAGCACTTTTCTGAATTTGCTACCCAGTAAGTTTTAAAACACAGCCAGAGTGGCAGCAGTATGATTAAAGCCAACAACAAATAAATAAAGCATATTACATTTACAGTGTATGAAATGAGTAGGCACCACTAATCGTTAGGGTCCAGCAGGGATGTGGTGGTCAGGTGGCCCCAAATCAAATTCTGCTTAGAGCCCATAAAGGCTTAGGCTGGCTCAGGGAACATGTATGATTACTATTTTAGCTATATTACAGAAAATACTTAAAGTTTTGATATGCTTTTTAAGGTTTAGATTTAGGGTTTTCTCATTTGTTTGTGTCCCAATAATGTCAGTTCCTCCATTAGAATTCATTCTGATTAAGTTTCGGACTGTTGACTTGTTACTGTAGATGAGCTCATTCAGGTAAAATTGTGATAAAGTTAGAGAACTTATATTAAGTCTTTCTAGTCAAGTTAAGCACTCTAACCAGTTCAGAGACCATCGCTCATTCACACATGCATTCATAAGGTCATTTGTACATTTTATTCTCTGTATTGAATGGATTTCCCCTCACACATCAAACACAATGTGGTGTTCACACAAAGATGCTTCGCCATGTGAACTGTGGATCGAACCACCAACCTTCTGATTGGTTGAGATCATTGTGGCACGATGTATCCATGGCAACAGAATCCCTTGTTTCTTTGTTAGCATCTCTTTGCTGTAAGTGTTTCTCAGTTGTTTTGTTCAACTCTCTTCAGAGGAAACCCTTGCTTGAGCATTTTTACCTCCATGTAGGACTTTTAGAGGAATAATGAGCTCTTAAGTGGCGTTAAAATGGCTACAGCTGCAGAGTTTAAAACTGTGAGGCTTGGAAAAACATGAAGGAAAGATCTTACAGTGGGGTTATGAAGACTGAAGAACAGAAAAATAATATTAAATGTATGTCTTTTCTGCTTCTGCTTTTCCGTCCTATGATCTGATAGAAGTTAAGAGCTACACCTGCATCATTCCACACGGAAAATCATATTTATCCTGAAAGGCTTTATTTTAGTTTTAGGCAAACCTGAAATGTTTTTAATTTGTGCTATGTGCCATTTTCATTTATTCTTCACCAGAAACACAAATCTCAGTATTCCTCTAGGTTTTTGGCATTGTGGGGGGGTTGGTTGATGGTGGCGATGGCCACTTGTTCACAGCAATGGCCAATTGTTGATGGCGGATCACCACCCGCAGTATAGAGAAGAAAGGATTAATATAAACTTCTTTGTAGAGCAGGGGTTGCCGCTTGGCTTGAGATAAGATAATCATAATCTCCGAAAACCTCACAACCTTTACTATGACCCCAAAAGTATTCAAAATAGATCTCATGGTTGCAGAGATATACTCATTTCATGATGGGTATGACATGTTTTAGCAGAGGCCTATAGAAGTGTCACAGGGCTCAAAGGGTTAAATTGTCCTTTGTATCAATTTAAGCTTTTTATTCATTTGAAATTATCAATGAAATCTAATTGTTTTAGCTTAAATTGTGAGCATCTTTTGTCTGTTTTTATATGTTGGATGTTTCCTCCTATCTTATCGTTATCTGGTATCTTCAGCAGCTACAATCTCTTGGGTGTAAACTGTACAATGAAAAAAGACGTTTGGCAGCTTCGAAGTGTCTCTTCTAGTGTTGTCCTTTGAGAAATGTGCTTTTAAAGCAGCAGGAGGTTGCTTCTTGTTTGGCTGCTGAGTTCACAACTTCAAGCAGAGCTGTAGTTAAATCTGGAAATCTCCCACATGCAGCCTAGAAATGTGTTGTACATACAAGAAATGTTTTCCACAAACTACAAAGCAAATTTAACACTTGAGATGACAAAACTCAATGTGATAAGATTTTTTGTTTTTGTATAACAACGGATATCAAGAATGAATTTGTAATTTTTAAATTACGCATTTATTAGATCAGAACTTGGTAACCTGTCAAAGTGGACTTTACCTGAAAATTTAAATGAAAACAACTCAGAACCGTCCTCCTCTCTCTCTGCTGTGCTTCTGCTCATCTCACTAGAGGCCCTCCCTTCGTCAAAGGTTGTTGTAAGCAAACATCAAGGAATCTGTCAACTGTCATTAACAGACTAGAGAGACACTCCTCTTGGGTCAGGTTAAATGTTTTTCTCAAACTCTGTGAATTCTTGCCAATTATATAGCGATGGCACTATAGGAGGAGGTACGGAAATCATAGATTCTCTTCCAAACATCAGCGTCAGGCTGCAGTGGTGGTTTTATGGGATATGACAAGAAGTAAGCTTTTAACTTTTCCAGGTTCTTCAGTCCCAGAATGCACTGATCAGGGTATCAGGTATCAGGGTGAAAACTATTAACTTTAAGCTATTTTTTTAGGCGATCTAAGGCTTAATTGTCTTGTTAGTAACAAACCAACAGGCCCTATTGACCCAACTTGTTAGAAAGACTTCCCTGGAGGTCAATTACTTCCTGCTTTGCGTCTCTGTCAGACTCTGAAATGAACCTGGAAGGAGTCTTGGTGTCGTTTGAATCTGTTCAACATGAATAAAACATCAAAGCTGTTATCTTCATGCTGCACTCTTTGCTTCCCAGGTGAAGATTAGTGTGCAGAAGCAGCTGAAGAAACCCTGCAAGCTAAGCGTCTGCCATCCCTCCAGGCCACTCGCAATCAGATGCTCGCTCTGCTTCAGACCAAATAAAGACACAAAACTGGTCAAATTAATTGCAGTTAGGGAGGAGGAAGAATAGTAGGAAGTGAGAGTCATAATTAGACACCAAGGCTTTGCAGCATCTGCACAGAGTTGCTTCAGAAGCCAAAGGATCAAATCGCTGCACCTCCATTTCTTTAAAATGTTTACCTTCTTCGCTGCTGTTGTTTTTTGGCATCTTTCGTGTCTGTGTTTTCTAATTTCAGCTCTTCAAAAGACAAATGCAATACAGTTGTTGTTTATTTGTACCCTTCGTTTAATCCAATACAGGAAGTAGGACCTCTAATAGACCAAGCCAACAATCGGCGTGTATGCCCAGTCACCATCATCAGAGGCTGTCATCCTCTTTTTCTTGGCCGATTTAACTTGTATATGTCTTATCAGTTGGTGAGTGATCGGTGTGATTGGCAACTTGCTCTGGTTCAATGTGGCAGATGAATACAGAAGAGGGCAGTTGGCAGTGGTGATAAAACTTGGTAGATAGATAATAAAACTGTGTTCTGTTTTTTTTTGTTTTTGTTTTTGTTTTTATTTTTTGGTCCGGTTTCAGGGCCCTTGCAGATCTGTACCTTGATGGAGCAATCAGAGGAGTACTACCACAAACTACGGGGGCAGTGTTGAGTAGTATAGGTGATGTGTGGCCCATGAAAGGAACAAAGAAGAAGAAATGGTTGTGACGTATTTAATGGCTGCACAGACCACCGCCAACTACTTCGCTGCATCCTTTCATGTCCCTTTCCGAGCATGTGAAATATCGCGATCTCCTCCATCGTCACCATGTTTGCTGTTATCAGAAACCGACGTTGGAGCTAGGAGGTGAACTCTGAATTGTTGCCGTGCCAAGAAAAAGGATGAATGAAATTATAAAGCTGTGACGTTTGAAACGGAGGGACATAAAGGGGGCATAAATAAACCTTTACACCTTCACACCCTCTCCTATCAACAGCTGGAAGGCATCTTTGCGTTCTGTTTATGATGTTTTATCTGGTCAGATGCTGGTAATTTCAGTTAGATGTACAAGACCGAAAATATACTTGCTTTTAATTATGCGCTAATTAATGTTTTTTCCTTTTCACAAATGACTTTACAGCTTATTTTGTTCACATGTTTGACAAAAAAATGCATACACGTGTTTATTATGGCTGCCTTTTTTTGTCCTCAGAAATTAAAACTTGTTCGAAACCTGCAATAGACGAGTAACCACTAGGGGTAGTGTATGGACCAGTTTAAGTAAGTAAATATGATGCACCGTGCTTGTTTTAGTGACCTTATATTCATTTTTCTACCATTAACTCAAAATGAACCAAACACTAACCTACTCTATAGTCACCATGTTTATTTATGTGTTTAGACCCCCCAAATTCAGCAACTCTGTCTGGTCTGTGTTCTCTAATGCAGCCCCTAGAGGAATCCTCCAGTAATAAGCATACAGCAGAGCCAGATGAATATGCAAATATGAGGGTAAAGAGGAAGGATTTTTCTCAGTCTACAAGTCCTAAGTAACTTTTGCAGATGAAGAAATACCAGCTTATTTTTTCAACTGTTCCACATAAATTTACTGATGGCCCTGCAATGTGGTTATTGGTTTATTTTTACAAGGACTTGGTACATTAATAAACATTACTATAAATGCACTAGAGTTACCCAGCGGCTATGTTTCATCTGCAGTCCCCGGACAGAGTCAGGCACAAACCAAAAGCAACAAACAGGCAGCTGAAAAATATACATATACAAACAGTGAAGGTAAAAGTATACACAAAATACTAATGACTATCGCAGTGAACATAGTCTAAAATACAATAAACAACAATGTTAAAAACTCCAAATTAGTTACAAGTGTTCAAACATCTGACCATGTAATGAGATTAGAACGTGGGGCTAAGGTCAGAACAGGTGTTGCATAGTGAAAAGTCTGGCTGTTGACAAACCAGTTTAAATGCTTTTTGTTTGCATGAGGCCAATTTTTATTTTCACTGGGAGAAATATCCACTCCTGTGCAACTGTTACTGGACATGCACACTGACCGAATGCATATTTTCTTTCATGTTTACAGACTGGTTGTATTTTGTATATTAGACACAACAATTTAAGAGATTTTCCATCTTTAAAAATGTGCAGTGGTGATATTGTTGTGGTTTATTATCCAATATTTTGATTATTTGTTGTCAATTGTAAGAATATTTTTAAGATTTTAGTTATTCAGTTAAACAAAATAATATTTTTTGGGGAGTTTAAAGCTGTGCCTCCAGAAATTTACCACTTTTAGTAGCGCACCAAATTATGTTTTAACCAAAGGTTTGTCTGACACTTTTAAGAGAATAACATAAAAGCAGAAAAAGAATTTGGGAAGCCGGTGTTTGTTTAGCAACCTTAAACTAAATACCATCCAAAATAAATTGAAAGGAAAAATAAAAAATACACAATACAGAGAATGATCCTTATTAATGGTAAACCGATGAATGGTTTCAGTTTATCTGTTATGGGATCAGCTCTCATCTTCATCAACAGCTTTAAAGGCTATTTGGATTTATAGATTTTCAATGATAAACATGTTAAGAGACTTTGAAAAAAGCAGTGATTTTACATTCATTTTACATAAGAGTGACAAAATGTTAAGAAAAATGGTGAATATTCAATGTCAAGACCTCAGCATCCATGTGTCGCTCATGGGAACAGGGTGGAGATGGACGGTGCAGTCAAGGTTTCATGTTTAATTCAAAGAATAGAAGAAGAGAAAAGAGCCTTTCATACTGCTGCTGCAGTCATGAGGTTTCATAGATAACAGAACAGCTCCCAGCATTTACGCTACATACATCTGGACAGAGCTCACATTTATCATCATGTTTCAATACCACTGCCCCTTTATGGGATTTACATTTTCATACTTTCAATTCATATCCATATAAAATGCTGCATGCATTTTATATTCATTGTTACAGCATTAGTGTAGCGCTGCTTTTTCAAGAATGTTCTGCAAACCAAAATCAGATTTTTACCCAGGAAAAATAATGTGTTTAGAGACATTAATCTCTAATATGATTTTCTGCATTTTAATATTTTATTTCAAGACAATCTGAAAGTTGTTGCTTCTTTAAACTTCAAATTAACAAATAAATTGCTTTTTCAGACACATTTCTGTTTCTGCTAAACATTTTTCTGATTGGATGGGGTGTCTGGTTAAGATTTGGTTTCTCCGTGTTTTAATCAGTCATAAAGACACAAACAAACATGCTTTTATTCATGTGTTTCTTTTCCTCTAAGCGTCAATGGTGCAATCGGTCTGTGTCAGCTGACGTCACACTCGGGATAGCTGCTGGCGATCGCCATGTTGGTTGCATCCTCGTTGTAAACGACTGTTCATCGTCTCTGCTCACTATTTACCTGTTTGCTGAAGTAAAATGGCAGCTGTGTTCAGGTTGTTTCCATTCAGCATTTTAAATCCAAAATTAAATCCACTTACCAAACATTAACACACTTTATAGATGTGTCAAAAATTCAGTTTTAATCTTCGATGAAAGTGAAAGTGAGGTTACTGGAGGAAACCTGAAATATTGCTGTGATATTGACATAATGATTGACAGATGAAACAAACAGACCTGCCTTCATTTTCTACAGGCCATATAATCTATAATTTAGAGGCCATGTTCTGAATTGAATGAGCTTCAAATATTGAGTTGCTGCCTACAAATGGGGACTCAGCTGCACTGAAGGATCTATAATCAGCTGATCATTTCCTCAGATAAGTCCACTCTAGTGTTGGCTGTAAAAACAAAAAATGAGAGGTTTCTAACGTCACTGGTGCGGTGTCACTGCTCTTTAGAAAAAATAAATGTTGCACGCTGAATATGGAATTAAAGTGGGATTTTTTTGGATTTGTCACAATGGATTTAGTGCATAATAAGTGCCTAAAAAATCAACTTGATGCTGCTTTTTAAGCACTGGTTCATGTCGTAATGTTTACCCACATCCTTCACTCATCCTGTTGTGTTTCATGTTGTTTTGCCAGAGAAACTGTCAAGATACAAAAGGAAAGTGTTTGTGAGCATCTGTGATGTTTGCTTCATCTTCAATGCCATCATCTTCCTCCTTTTTGCTTTTGGAAAGAACAAAAAAAGTCTAAAATGGCAATTAGCTCTGAAATGTTTCTTCTTTACTTTGTTAATGTGCTACAAAAATATATTTTTTCATGCTGTCTCGCATACTATGACAGGTTACTTGGAAGTTACTTATTAGTATCATTAGTAGTTTGAAACCACAAAACAACAAACACAAACAGTAATTTTTGGATATTCAGTCAGTCCTTAATGTCCTCTAATGGCACCAAAACTGGAACGTTTGTGTCTATAAGCGTGACAGAGATGTGAGGTCCCATCATGCATCGCTGGTGTTGGTATTTTGAATGTCACACTGCCTCCCTCTCCTGTTTCACATCTCTGCTGAGGATAAATTCTCCGCTTTTAGAAAACTAAATCAATACACCACAGCTGTCCTTGAGAAGGTTTCACTTCTCTATGAAATGAGAACCTCACTCCAGAGATATTATTGTGCATGTGTGTGTGCGTGCTGCAGCATGTGTTCATCCAAAATTTTCAGTTAATCTCAAACTATCAAGGTCCTATTTCTTTGAAATGGTTTGTTGTCAGAGGATGAAAGGATGGGGCAGAGTGGAGGAATGTTTCCACTGATGATGCTGTAGAGAATGCTGTTATCTGCATCAGGAAGCAAAACTGCACACGAATATACAAGCAGATCATCTCAAAGCAGACACGTCAGAAAACTTGAGTTAATTATAAGTGAAGTGAACACTGGTCTTTCATAGCGAGTGTTGGGGGTAAAAACCAAATGCACCTCCACATGAGCCAAATTATTGATCACATTTTGTCAAGGCTTGTTGGATAAATCAGTCCCAGAGGGGACTCAACTGGATGGTCTGCGCTATGCAACAGGACACCTTAAAGCTGTAGTGAGTAACAAAACCAAAGGTCAACGAAAGAAAACTTTAATATATCTAAACACGTTTCTATAACAGCTTAAAATGAGCCATTTATATCTGCTTGCTGTGGGTCTGCATACATGGCAGCTGCCATATTTGTCCTACCGTTTTTGCTATGGTGTCTCTGAATGGACAAAAAACTCTGTGTATGAATTAAGAATCCGCTGCACTGTAAAACTGCGGTAGCGGCTTTGTTTAACAGGAGCTAGAGAACCGTTTAAGATAAGTTACGCCTTAGAAGGACCATAGAAGAAGACAGTACATATGTACACAATGTTGAAACCGCTCACAGTGGAAGAATTCTGGCCACTGACGGCTACTGTAGATTTACAACTGTGCTTGGTATTTACAGTCATGTTATGCCCATCTTTACAACTAGTTGTCAGTAATTCTTACACACTGGACCTTAAAGCTGAGAACTTTCCTGCTGTTTCACCTCATGTGTGCATAGATAGCAGGCTCCATCATGGGAACCATTGTTCACTTACCTGCTTGTGCACTAGGCCTGTTACTGGACTGGACAGGGAAACAAAATGACAAATGTGGCAGCAATGAAGGAAGTTAGCATTTTCTAATGTTTTGATGATTTGCTCAGTTTACTGATTTCACACAACATGCAGTTTTTATCACTGTTGACCTTGTAGCCTTACATCTGGTCAAATTAACCCCTGCTATGCCCCTAACGGGTACTCAATGAATCAGTGGCAAGTTAAATGTAAATGAGAATCAGAAAGCATAACCCAGCTTTTTATGTTTCCTATGAACTCAGTGGCTGGGTTAACAATCCATCCATCCATTTTCTGTACCGCTTGTCCAATTCAGGGTTGCAGGAAAGCTGGAGCCCATCCCAGTAATTAGCAGGTGAGAGGCAGGTGCACCTGGACAGGTCGCCAGTCCATCGCAGGGCCAACACAGAGAGACAAACAACCACACACTTACTCCTAGCGAGAATTTAGGGTGACTAATTAACCTAACATGCATGTCTTTGGAGGGTGGGAGGAAGCCAGAGAACCCAGAGAGAACCCACGCATACACAGGGAGAACATGCAAACTCCACACAGAAAGGCCACCGATCCAGCCTTCCCAGCCAAGGTTCGAACCTTCTTGCTGTGAGGCCACAGTGCCAACCACCACATCCCTGTGCAGCCCAGGGGCTTAACAATCCTTACATGTCTCTTGTAATGCAAACACTAGCCAGGTTTCCACTACTAGTTTTGATTCACATAAAAATGAATTTATGTTAATAACAACTTAAAATAGCTTACATCGGTCTGATTCTTCTGATGACCATATATGGTGCATGTGTAAATATTCTCAGTATCAAAGAAAAATGGCAATCAAGCAAGATATGAAGAAACAGTTCAAACAAGTAAAACACAACTCTACCAAAAGGAGAAGAAAAATCCATCCATCCATTTTCTCATTGCTTAATCTAATTCAGGGCTCTGAAGTAAACCCTTGAGAAGTCACCAGTCCATCACAGGGCCAACACAGACCAACAAAATGAACAAAAATAAATTTAGTTGAATGGCAGTCTGAGAAAGTGCCTTTATGAAGCTTTAGCCCTGATAAAGGCTGCCTTGAAGCTTGTTAGGGAGCACGATTAACATTTTAAATCTTCAATGGTCTAAAAGGTTAAAGCAGGCAGCTACAGTTGGTGGTTTGTGGGTTTTTTCCCTTGCATTTAATGAGGGGTTTAATAAAAGCGTAATCAGTGTCTGAGTTCTCTGTAGAAAGAAAGGATTTTTTTTTATTTAATAAAGAAACTGCATCTAATTTAACACCTTGTTTTTAACAAGAGGGGTTTAAATGGAGGAGTCAGGGCAGCCTATAAAGCCCTCTGATTGACTGGATGTCTTTAGAAAGCATATTTTTAACACCTTATTCTAAATCTCTATGTTGGAGTCAAATGAAGGAGGAATTAAATGTTGAAATATGTTTGTGATCCTGCTGGAAGGGCTAAAGAGGTAAAGGCTTCAGAACAACAGACAGAAGATGAGGTATTGATGTCCATCTCCTGGAGTCAGGGCTGCAGTGGAGGAGGGGGAGGTTAGATAACAAGCCGGTGCCTAGGTGGCCATGACGACTGGGCCTGGCTCGGGGGATTTGGGAGGTGGATGTGCCTCCCGGCGGCGGCTGCTGCCACGCTCCGCCAGCTTCTTTAGTTCTGCTCGGATCCAAAGGAGGGAATTATTTGCATTTAAAATCTCTGTCTTTGTTGTAAAATGTATGAAGGTGAGGAACCTGAACACAGCACGGCCGTGGTGGACTACAGACACACAGGAATATGTCATCAGCAGCAGCAGCGTCTCTCGCGCCTGCTAACCCAGCATGGACACACATTTTAGACTGGTCTGCAGCTCCTCTGTGAACACAGTGGAGCCGCCTTCATTTGCATTTGTGTTCATCCCCAGTCGGAGGTTTAAAGACTCCTGTCGTTCAACATAATCCCAAATTGTCTGAGTATTAAGAATGTAGAAACCTGTAGGCAGGAAGCAGCACTGACTCACTTCTCAGCTTCACACAAACACACAGACAAGCAATGGGCAGTGTTTGTCTGCCTGCTGATGGATGTGGCTGCTGCATGGACTTAATTAGCCATGAACGGCTGCAGACCTGCACAAGACTGCTGAACAGGCTCCTCTAGTCCTGCTCATATGGCTTTGTCCATCCTCTGTAATGATGATGCTGGAGTTGTGTTAATACCTGAGATTTGGTGATAAATTAAAATCAATCAATAGAAAAGCACTCAGACTTGTGAAGAGGCAAAAAGGAAAAGTATGAGGAGGATCTGAATTACTATTCCTTTATTTGCACCCACCAACCCCACCCCCCAACATGTAACTGCAGTGTCTTAACATCTGTTAACATGGTGGAAGCCAAATCCTGGTCCTTTCTAAAATATCTACATGGATGCTGGTGTATGGATTATAAGACACTACAGGGACATCTGGAGAATAAATCACAAGATTTATCACAATATCATAAATTCTGCTATGATGACATTTCAGTGTGACTGATTTAGGATCCAGCAAATCTTCTCTTTGATTTAGTCCTTCATCCTCAACTGAAGGAGGAGACAGTAGAGAGAAAACCTAGATCAGAACCAGGAAGAACAGCCATCTGCCTGAACCCACTGGGGGTGGAGGACAGGACAGAGGGGTCAACAAGCATCATAACTATTTATACTCATGCAGCGTCTGCATGAGGCTGGTTACGGCGTCACCACCGTGGGCGCTGCGTAGGTCTGCGGAGGCTTGACGCGCACCTCCTCCAGACCTGACGTGCATCCTGTTACGCAGACGGAACAAGTACGCCCTTGTTAGTGGTCAGTTTGTTATTACATGTTTCTAGATTTCTGGATCTTTTTGCTGAATTTTTTCGTTAACCAACATTTTTATTTTTATGAGCAGTACACCCTAAAAAATGCCAGGTTATTAAATGTGTAACCTAGTAGTGTTGTATATGGGTTTTGGGTTACTGGGTTGTTTTTGTGAACCCATGCATTGGGCTAAACACAGTTGAGTTATATACAGTCTATGGTTAAAATCCATCAACCCAACGAACATCAGTTAACCCAGCACCTGGGCTGTTTATGCTTTGAACGTCAACACGTCAGACATCATCACATCAACTTCTCCCCGCAGCCACCACGAAGCTCTGGGCGGCAATCCAGCCAATCATCTTTGACGTGGCGAACGAAGTGCTAAGGTACATATGGTACTCGTCTCAGGCCTTTGTCATTGTCGCTGGGGAGGCTTTGGAGCAAAAGAGTCGATGTCTGTTTTAAGGGATTTTACATATTTGACATCGAGTACCCAAAGCAGTGTGCACCAGTTTGGGAGTTCCTCCAAAATGAAGTGTACGGAATGGAAGGAGATGAGTCAAAGCCTGCTAAGTTATTCCGTGCAGCAATACTAGCAAGTAGACTGTGAATGTGACTTTTTTTCTTTTTTCTCCTGCTGAGAGTTGAGCTCTACCTTGTTAACTCATGAGGGTGGCATGGCTCAGTGGGCAGAGTGGTTGTCTTGTAGCCCAAAAATTGCCAGTTTGATCCCCGCATAGAGAGCTCATGTCGAAGTGTCTCTGAGCAAAACACTGAACCCCTAATTGTTCCTGATGGGTTGTGGTTGGTGGTTGGTTGGGTTGTGGAATATAAAGTAAAATTTGCATAATATTTAACCAATTCATATGTTAGAATGTACCAAAGTGTGCAATTAATTTGACCCATCATTTGAATTAAATGTGTGGCCCACCTAGTTGGGTTAATTAATTGGGTCAAATTAACTACTGTTGGGTTGGTCCAATAGTTAACCAGGCATTGGGTTAAAAAGACTCAACTTGGGCTGTTTTTAACCCAGGATTTTTTAGGGTGTAAATTTTTTAGCAGAAGAATTATTTCTGTGTTTGCTTGTGAAGACACTGCACCATGTCAGCCACTATTATTGTTCTAAAACAGGAAATGCCTGCATCCAAAAGTTGCAGGATAGTAGCTCTCAAGGACTGGACTTGAGCAACACTAGTTTAGGGTAGTTAAATGTTATTAAGTGAGGTTCCCAAAACCTGGAAAGTCTGATAGAACCACTTCACTGTTAAAATGCAGATCTTTGTGTGCTTTGCTGAAGTTAGCTGATTGTTTCAGAGGTAAATCTGACCTAAAATGTTTATCAAAACTGAACTTATTTAATTTTAAATATCTAAACTGTCTTTCCATCAGTCTTAAATGCTACAATGCCCATTTTTACAGTCAAGCACATGAATTAATGGCCTTAGATTAAACCACAAATGTTTCTTCCAAACTGGAATAACCTCCAGTTCTGCAGGGTTTGACCGCTAACCTTTGCTCCTGCACAATGATTTAAAGCTCTCTTGGAAGTAGAACTGTTGCTTCTCTGACTTATTAATGGATGGACTGGTCCTTTTAGTGCTGCTTTTTCTTGTTCTCAGAATCTAAAGGTTAGTTTTTATGTTCAAAGGCTGCAGCTGGATGTTCACATCTTTCCTTCAGCTGCTGAGCTGCAGGGTTTGCGTGGCTTGTTACTTTGGGCAGCAACGGCCATTTTTAGGAGTTGCTCAGTAATTACAGGCCATTATGTGGCTTTAAGGCCAATTCAGCTGCGTTCAGACTCACTCACAGGCTGGAATCTGTGGCTTTTATGTAAAAAAAATAAAATACTGGATATTTCTAAATGATGAAGGCCTGTTATTATCTAACAAGGCAGGACTCTCTCCACCAACCACATGCTATGTGCGGTTTCATCACATTTTATCTAGCTCCAATCTGCTTTTCAGGCCTACAGGTAAGAAAATGACCATCGAGGAGTCACACCGTGATATTTTATTAACTGATTAGACATAAAATTTTAAAGGGCAAGACTGATTCAGGATAAGCAACAAGTTTGAGGAGGAACTTCTCAGAGTTTATAAAATACCAGCAGGCTCTGACCTTAAAAGAATGCTCTGACATTTTGGGAAATGTGTTTGTTAGCGGCGGTCTGATGGATATCAGCCTAATGACTTTGCATCACCTCATATACTTTGGCATAATTAATGAACTGAAGCTTTTTGGTTTTGAAAGAATAAAAGTAACAGTATTTCCAGTAAAAACAGAAACTTCAAACTTCACTCACCCTCCACTTTAGGTCCACCTTCCACTACCAGGTTAGACCTCCTTTTTAATTTTGGTGTGATAGATTGAACAAGGTGGTGGAAACCTTCCTCAGAGGTTTTCTCCATATTGACATGACAGCATCACACAGTTGCTGCAGGTTTTTCGGCTGCATCCATGATGAGAATCTCCCGTTCCACCACATCCCAAAGCTGCTCTACTGGACTGAGATCTGGTGACTGTGGAGGCCGTTGGAGTCAAGTGAACTCATCGTCATGTTCTAGAAAACAGGTGGAGATGATCTGAGCTTTGTGACATGGTGCATTATCCTGCTGGAAGTAGCATCAGAAGATGCTCCACTGTGGTCATAAAAGGATGGACATGGTCAATAACAATACTCAGATAGGCTGTGGTGGTTAAACCAGGCCACGTTGGTACTAAGGGGCCCAAAGTGGGACAAGAAATTATCCCCCCAACATTACACCACCAGCATCCAAGGCAGGATGGATCCATGTTTTCGTGATGTTTCCACCAAATTCTGAGCCTAGCATCTGAATGTGGAGCTGAAACTGAGACTCATCAGACCAGCAACGTTTCTCCATCTTCTATTGTCCAGTGTTGGTGAGTGTGTGTGAGCTTCAGTTTCCTGTTCTTAGCTGACAGGAGGCACCCGGTGTGGTCTTCTGCTGCTGTAGCCCATCTGCTTCATGGTTGGACATGTTGTGTGTTCAGAGATGCCATTCTGCAGACCTTGGTTGGAACCAGTGCTTATGTGGCTTCCTGTTGTTTTTCTATCATCTCCAACCAGTCTGCCCATTCTCCTCTGACCTTTAACATCAACAAGACGTTCTGGTCCAGACAACTGCTGCTCACTGGATATTTTCTCTTCCTCACGTCACTGCAAGATCAGTTGTCACCACTTTTACACCGGGATTTTACATGACATACATCCGATTTCTGGCTCCTCTGAGGTGAATCTTTATCTGTAAATAATCATAAAAGCATTTATTTTAGCTACAACTGTACTGTATCAGATGTAAAAGTGTAACATCCTTAAGATGCTCAGAATCCGTCAGAGGTACCATTCATTTTAGAGTTTTACCACTAAAGTGGATGTGAATGTCGATAATTAGACAAATGTGGATGTTCACACCTGTGGAGACCTGGATTTATCCTGGTTTTGACTAGAACTACTTCATATTTTCAGCAGGGTCAAGAAGTTTAGAAAAAGACTGGTTTTTCTTGAGGACCATATTTTCTTTTATTCAAGATGAAAAAACAAGTTATAGTAGTTTCCTGAAGATAAATGAATGGACAAGTTTTTTCCAACAAGGAGCCCACCCTGTCATAATGGGGCGTTAGAATCTGACAGTTTATATTGCAGAAAGTGATATTTTCAGAGCAACAAATGAGGAGAAAATATTAGAAGCCTGTTTGTATTAGTAACTATCTCATCAGATCTGGTAACCTAGCAAGCAGCTAGCAAAGAAAAATGATGGTGCTCACAACCTAGTAGCATCTACTTATGAATACTGGTTAAATCAACCAGTTATTAGGCCACTTCATGCCATTATTACAGCTTGTAATGGCGGTGTCACGTGTAGAGGAGCTATGGTGACTGTCTCCTACTTGTTTTTCTCTGACCTTGTCTTTCCAGGAAAAAAACAGACAGTTCAGCTCTGACCTGGTGGATTTGCGAGCTTGGTTCAGCTTGTTGGTGCTGGTTCAGCGGGTGGTCTATTTTCTGATAGAAAAACTGTAATTCAGAACCTAAGCTGTGATAATTTGGACTCCATGAAGCTGAAAACTGACTTCTGCTTCACTTTTTAAAAATAATTCAACCAAGCAATTGTCCCTCCGAGGACTTCAGCCCCAGTTTTCTGTCTTGAGAGTCCCTGGAGTAAACACCAGGTGTCTGCGGTGACAAAAAGCCTTTTGTCTCTGTCAGATAAACAATCTGACCCATGCTCTGTTGGGGAATGTCATGCTCTCTGACTGCTTTTACTGTTGGTGAACTCTTAAAACTGTCATTCAGAGTGAGCGTACGATCAGGGTGGAAACGTTAGGATTTACCGCCGGTGCTTGTGGAGGCTCTATAGGTCTGATTCACCTAATTGATCCACCCTCCATCCTTCTTCTTAACCCTCTCTTTTTGTTCCTCTCTCTGTTGTAGATCTATCAGAGAAGAAGAGCGACCTGAGGGTCTGCGATGACTCCACATGCCGATTCGGAGGCGTCTGCAGAGACGATGGAGCTCAGCTCAAATGTGTCTGCCAGTTCCAGGTTAGATGAGATCTTTGTTTTCTTCCTCTCTGGTCTGTGTATGCTCAGTCAGTGCTCAGCTCCAAACCAATGAAGAGAGACCCCATTAACGATCAGTTTTATGGGAAATTGTTCAAGATGTTCAGTGTTTTTCCTTAAAATTTGCTAGTTTTTAGCTTGAAATGTGTGTCACTAAGGAATATTTGAAATGAAACACTTTGAAGAAGTCAAGCCAGCATTGGCCTCCTGAAGGAGCTCAAACACATCAGTGTGTATTAGCATAAGGAGGGAAATTATCCCACATTTCCAGGATACAATATGACAATTGGTAGATTACATAATCAGATCTGTTTCTTGTACCTTTGTGGAAAAGTTTCCTGTGAGGAGTCACAGTAAGTTAAAGTGAAATAGAAACTAAACAGCACATCCTCCTTTAATTCCGGGGTGTTTTGTATCAGGAAAAAAAAAACTCCTTCCAGAAAAAAATAAAAAACAAAAGTATGTGATTCACAACTGAACCCATGTGGAAACATGTGAAATATATTCAAACGTTATGAACCAACCAGATCCCTCAGGTCATCAGGGTCAGGTCTACTTTCTGTTCCCAGAGTCAGAACTAAACGTGGAGAGGCAGCGTTCAGCTTTTATGCTCCTCACATGTGGAACAAACTCCCAGGACCTGCAGGTCTGCTGACTCAGCAGTTTTCAGGGTGAAAAATTTTTCTATTTGCTGCTTTTTATCAAAACAACTGTTAATTCCCCAAACTGGAGCTTTATTTCTTGCATTTGATCTATTTTATTTTAGCTTTTTCTGTTTTTAATTCCTTGTATTTTGTTTTTAAAGTTTTTTTATGTACTTTTTATTGCTTCCTGCACCCGTTTTAAAGCTATTAATATTTCATGTAAAGCACCTTGAATGATCTTGTATATGAAATGTGTTATACAAATGAACTTGCCTTGCCTGTGAAAAACATTTTGCAAATGGGAAACATCTGGTTTTAGAATATTTTCATGACAACATGTAAAACCCATTTCACATGCAATTTGATGTAAATCACATGATAAATTGGTTTTACATTAAAATTACATGGTTTTTTACATGTGAAATGTTGGTTTCGTGTGGAATTTTACATGGCTTTCACACGTGATATATAAGATATACATACAATTTTTTTATAATTAGAACTTACATGTTATTAACATACACATGTGTTTCTCTAATGTCTCAAATGTGTTTGTGCAGAACAACGTGGAGCACACATGAAACTTATTTTTTCTTAAAGGTTTTTTTTTATTATTTTTTATTGACTTTAGGTTCTTAAAATTAGATCAAATCCAAGATGCACAACAAACCTGGCATATTACATTTCTTTTTTTTGTTTATGAAAAATTACCAAGAAGGTCAGCAGTAGCAGTCTACAAAAACTTTTTTCTTCAAAGGTCTGAAATAGTGATTTCTGTTGAATTTTAGGGAAACAAACTGACAAATTGCAATAAATGAGATACCTGTAATTTACCGTAATGTCTTCAAATCTTCTGTATGTCAGAGATTACATATTGCACTCTAGCTTTTCCATTTATCTGACCTCTTTAGTTATGAAATTTAATTTTGAAATACGATTTTTCATAAAAAACGGACAGAGTTTATGAAATATTCTTCAGCTTGATCAAGATTAAATCTTGGAGAGAAGCAGGCATGTGTTTTTATTTCATCTTATGAGAAACTGTTTTAAATTAAAACTTGTGTGTGTATAAAATGTCAACATTTTTCTCTATTTTAACATCTTTCATGATGTTTTTATTGCACACATTGTGATGGGCTCTTTATGGGCTCAGAAATTATAATATGAAATCATTTTTTCACGTGATTGATTGACAGTCGGTGAATTGATAATCAGCCTGACATCCATTAATAAGTAGCTCCACCTACTACACCTGTTACTATGGTTAGATAGTTCCTCGTTACATTTACATAATTACATGCACAGCATTATATGAGCAATCTGCCTCTGAGTAGCAACAGATGTGTAAACGCGATGCCAAGGAGGAAAGACATCAGCAACGATCTTAGAGAAGCAGTTGTTTCTGCCCATCAATGTGGGAAGGTTATCATGTCATTTCCAACTATCTGGACCTCATCGTCCTACAGAGAATAAGTTTATTCACAAAAAATTCAAGACAGCTGCTAATCTTCCCAGGGGTGGACGTTCCAGCAAGTTCAGTCCAAGATCAGACCATGTGGTTCTCAGAGAAACTGGAAAAAAACCCCAGAACTACATCTCAGACTCTCCAGGCCTCTGTTAGCATGTTAATTGTTAAAGTTCATGATAGTCCAGTTAAAAAAAGACTAAATTAATATGACTTGTTTGGAAGGGTTGCAGGAGAAAGACTCTTCTCTCTAAAACAAACATGGCAATGCAGCTTAGGTTGTCAAAGCTCCATCTGAACAAACCACAAGACTTCAGACCAGACAAAAGTGGACATGTTGGGTCAGAACAAAAAACCAAGTAACAGCATGTCATCACAAACACGTCATAGCAGCTGTCAGCACGGTGGTGGAGGGATGATGATCTGGACACCTTGACCAAGAACTCCTCTGGATACCACAGTATTCCAGAGTTAATGTGAGTCCATCTGTCTGACAACTAACGCTTGGCAGACACTGTCTCATGCAGCAGATTTATACAGAATGACTGTAAAAGAAAAGAATCAAACTGTTGACATGATCCAGTCAAAGTCCAGACCTGAAACTGACTGAGATGCTGTGGTGGGACCTTCAGAGAGCTGCAGAAAGCAAAGCTGCAAATCTGAGTGAATGGAAGCAACGATGGAAAGACGAGTGGAGAAAAGTTCCTCCACAACGCTGCGACAGACTGATAACATGATTCAGAAAACTTTTACTTCAGCTTTCTGCTGCTCAAAGAGCTTCTATGAGCTGCTGGATCAGCAGGTGGACGTAAGTTCTCACAGACTATGTTTTAAAATTTGATATTTTATGGTTAGTTCTTTGTCTGAGGCTGGATTTGCCTCATTTTGAGACTCGTCCTGGATCAGATTATGTTTTTATGTTCTGATACATAAAACCACAGAAAATCAAAGATTAAATGTTTTTTTCCTGTGATTATTGATATTATTATGACATAACAGAACCGCACACCAAAAGAACAAGACAATGTCATGTTCTTGTTCCCCGTTAAGCTGTGCTTCTACTGTGAATACAGCAATCGTATGAAACACTGACAGTGGCCATGACTCTCAACTCTTCCCTTCAGTTAAAACAAGACAATAACAAAGACAGTGCAACCCGCCTGCCTGCTGTGTGTTTCTCTGACATATAACAAAAGACAGTTACTCCATCTGACCAAACAACACCACAGACTGAAAACAGCTGTAGTGTGAAAGGCAGTGTCAGGAAGACTAATTCACCCCGAGCTGCAACTTAAGTGCAACAACACAACACTCGGAAACTGTTAAAAACTGGCCGTCTCGCTCTGTGATGTGAAGCAAAACAGCACCGACAGTACTGAGCAAAGAGATAGTACGACACATCAGAGGAGTTTCACCACAGCCTGAGAGAGGCAGATGTTTTATACTAGAGCAGGAACATCCATAAGTTTACCAGTTTACAGCAACATGAAGCACAACATGAAGCTCTATACGTCCACAATCCACCCCGATCACCTCCTGCTGATGCTCGATAAATGTGACTTTTGAACAAGTGGCCCAGATGCACACTCAGATCCTAGTTCAGGTTTTTGCTGGATTTTTTCCTTTTTCTCCAGGACATCGCTGTCAGATCCTGTTCATCTGCTGTAGATAGTTTCTTTAATCCTGGTTCTTCTTCTATTGTCCTCAACACAAGACATAGCACAGAAGCACTGCAGCTAATCCAGCATCATCTTGCATCCTCCCTGTATTTTTACTGACCTCAAGTCAGTTAAAGTCCATCTGGTGTTGAATCTTGTCTTATCTCTTGTTCTGTCTCTTTCTCTCTTTCGTTTCCTCTGTTGCGTGTTTCTTTGCTAAATCAGCCACTGTGTGTGTTTATATCCGCTTGCTAGTGTGTGACGTGGTGTGTAAAGCAAAACTCAGCTGCAACATCACGAAGCGTCCTGGAAGAAAAAGTTGTGAGATGGTTTCTCAGCCTCATGAATGCAGAGTTTTAAGGTCTGAAAGTTACGTAAAGCGTTTTTAAATCCCTTCCTCAGAAGGTTGGAGAAAAGCTGTTTTTTAGATGCATCATGATGCGAATGTGGACGATTCAGGTGTGCAACGTTAAATAATTTGTTTTTTAACTATTACTTAAAAACACAACTTTGAGGAATGCAAAAGGTGGAACTAGAAATTGTGGATGCGTAGTGTCCAGACTGTCTGTGGTGTGCACATAAAACAATGGCTGAACCTAAAACCAACCAGAGTTGTGACGGTTTGACAGACCCATCGATATGCCATACGCTTGGTTAATGCACATGTGTAGCGCAGAAAATGGCAAATGACCCATCAGTTAAACATATCTCTGACTACTCAGAGCTCACACCTGCGTGCAGCTGACTGCCAAGCCACTAGCAGATAGTTACTATAGAATTTCCTGGCACAGACTCACTGGTGGAGCAGAGCCAGTCGGACTCCCGGGAGGTAAGTCTAGTGTTGCGATAGAATCCTACGTCACCCTAAGTTATCATCTTATCACCGATGAATGGCAGACAGTGTCTTGGTGCTCCAAACAAACATCACATCAATTTACTACAGTAACAGGCATATTTCCCCGATGCTGGGATGTATCCTGGCATATTCAACCTTCAAGGTGAATTACCAAATTCCTTCCATTGTTTTAATTATTGATAGATATTGGAAGTAAATTCAGGTACTGAGGAGTTTGGCTTCAGGGCTGGAGCACAATAGAATCTCAGCCAATGTCATTTCTCCAAACATGCAACCAACTATCTACTATTTAACATCCGATGGTCGAAGACGTGAAAAGAAGAAAACCTTGCCCTCTCATTCTCATGCCGCATTGGTCACTGCATGGTCATTTAAAAACCACTCCATCAACAGGCTGCAGGTGTTCATGGGATTGTAATACCTGGGCCTTTAATTGGACTATAATAGAAAATAAGAAATACTTTTAAAAGTAACAAGTAGCCACACAGTGATAAAAGATAGATCCATGAATAGTTTTGTAAATGCATCATAGCCTTCTGAATCGTAGTTAAATTGTGATGTGCCTAAAGATTCCCACTCCCTACTTCTCTATAGAGATGGAGGTTGTCCTTGTTGCAGTTTTAGGAACAAGTAATAGCAGAAGGCAGCTAAGAACTGAGGTCTCACTCTCATTTCTGTAGATTTATCTCCTCTTATGATTGAATTATCTTCAGACAAGGTAAACTGTATAATTACTTAGCTGGTGTTTGTGTGCTCGACTGTAAATCATTGAGGGTGGGGGGCACACAGTCACAATATCAAACACTTTAAGCTTCAGCTCATCACACCTCTGCTACCCCCCGTCTGTTGGAAGCAGCAGGTTCTGTCTTCCTCAAGATCATTAAAACTTTTGCATTTGCTTGTATAAACAGAAAAGAGTTGCTGTCATCACAGAGAGACCCAAACGTCCTGCTAAGTGCTGCTAATGAGCTCCTGAGCTGATAAAAACATGTTGCCTCAGCTGAAATTAACCACACGTCTGTTCGGCTGATGAAGAAAGCTAATAAAGACGGGACAGAAATGGAGGTTGTCCTCAAGCTCAGCTGGAGTTTGGATGTGAAGGAGACAAATTCTTCTTAGAGCTTGATTACATCCCGATTCTTTCTTAACTCAAACCCAGATATGGATTCTCCGGCTGGTGACAGCACAGTTTGGTCTCTCGCTGCAGATGTCAGAGAAGGTCCCTTCTGTCCAATGACAGCCTGAGCTGTTGCAGGCAGTGCTAGAGGTCAGACCTGCAGGGCATTCCCGCCGAGTGATTGATGGATATAAGTTAATAGAATATGGACTGCTGAACATTGAAATGTGCACCTGCAGCTGGAGTTTGACTCTGACAGCAGAGAAAATGTGGTCCAAGCTAACACTCTTAACAAAAAGCTATAAACGCTCAACTACTTTCTTCATATTTAGTGACTGAAAACTATTTTATTTTATTTTTTTACAGTAAATTTACCAGGAATGGTAATGATAACATGGTAATGATAACAGCTCTGCATGCTCTGCATTCAGGGACAAATGTTTGGTTTGTAAAGATTTGGTCAAAAGCTAACACTGAGGAGGGTTAAACATGTGGAAAAGTACCTGTACAGAACATTAAGATAAAAAAAAAAGGATCCTGTTCAACAGGTAAAGCTATATTTGTGTCCCACAATTGGTAGTGGTCATCTTCCAACCACAAGGTTTGCAGGTCAGTCCCAAATTTATGCATCTATCAAAGTGACTCTAAGCAAGACAGCTTCAAAGCTGTTTACATACTCAGGCTGTTTTCAGATTGGCCACTCATTAATCCTCTCACTCAACCACTATATGCTGTTAACTGTATAGAGATCCTCAGGGGAATCAGGGCAGCCAAGTGCTAATGCGTTTTGGACACTACATGAATGCCAGCTCCTTCATTATGTGCTGGACATTCACAGTAATGTGTTACACAAACAAACGTTAGCAGGCTAGATGCTACAGCTGATGTTCCTACCAGGTTTGCTGTTTTTGGTCCAGTTGGACGTCTCTCTCCACAATACCTACATTAAACTATGATACAAGTCTGCGGGATCATTTTTTCTTAACCCATTGGTTCTACATATCCCGTTTGCAGGACATTACAAATAAATATGTATTTTACATGGTATATCTTCCACGTACTCTTCACGTCATGTATATCTGGTTTATGTGTGAATTAGGGCTGCAACTAATGACTATTCTGATGGTCGATTAGTCATGACTATTAAAACGACTAGTCGACCAATCGGATTATGTATCTCATGATTATTATAAATGGATCTTATTTCACTTTCAGCTTTGAAATTTTGCATGAGGTTGTTAAGTAAGTCTGACGTGCCTCCTCTTTAAATGTTCGAGCATTGCAGACGTACTTCCATGGAACACAAGGTCCACTTTACAAATCTCACATTTATTTAATTTATTTTGTAAGTTTAACGTGAAGTTATCCCAGACTTTTAACGTTCTCTGCTGCCGTTTTGTTCCCTAATCCGCCACCATATTGTTCCCCTGGCGGACTTTCTTGCACATGTGCAACTCTCAGCAGAGATTAAAGAAAAAAAAGAAGACGATGTCTCACTCTGGATTTTTTTCCCGCTCTTTGTTCATGTGCATTGTGCAACTCCCAGCAGAGATAGGATTAGAAGATGATGTCTCACTCTGTCTTTTTTTTTTTTTTTTTTTTTTTGCCAACAATAGTCAACGTCTAAATTCGTTGTCGACTATTTTTATTGTCGGCTATTGTCAACAACATTAACTAATCGTTGCAGCCCTAGTGTGAATCACGTTAACCACATGTAAACTACATGTCAATCACATGTGATTCACAAATGAAACCACATTTGTAAAACACATTTGATTCACATGCGTACCACATAAGAAAAGCATGTGAAACATGTGAACTACATGTGGGATCACATGTGAATCACATGTGTTTCACATGGGATTTATATGTTTTTCACATGTGGTTCACCTGTTAAATGTGTGGTTGCATGTTAATCACATGTGGCCACATGTGTAGCTGATTATTCTATAAGGGCAAATACTGTTTCATATAAAATCCTGCAGCCAGCAACCCTTTCTACCTGGATTCTCAGGTGTACCACCTCACCTGCTCTCTCATCATCCTGCTCATCTAACTGACACCTTGTAAATGCAGCCATCTTTATTTCTGCTCACATAAAGCCCGAACTGTCCTTTGTATCCAACCCACTGTCAGCCAGAAGCACATCAGCTGGAGAAGTTTCTGCAGGGGCGTGTTTTTCTCTGCCTTCTAGACGGAAACAGGATGAAAATCTGCTGCTGCAGCTGAAGACACAACCCAGAAAAAAGATGAAAAGAAATTCTGAACGACGTAAATGAACTGCTGTAAACAGAACGCTGGTTCCCCCAACATGAAGGATGGATCCCTCCAACAGAGTCAGCTAATTAACTTCAAGTCTAATGTGTTTTAGAAACTAAGTTTTCCGGACCAGAGAGTTTAAAATCCAGGTTGATGTGCTTTAATAGAACTTCTGGCCAGTGCTGTAGCTTTTATTCATTTCTAGTCCGCTCAGCAAAGAAAACCCTGTCAGCAGTTTTTACGACTTGTTTTGTTCAAGAGTAAAAACCACTCCATAGACCTCATCCCTTCATAGAAGTTATTGTGTTTTATTTGTTTCCTAATTGTGCATAATAATGAATTAATGCAATGTGCACAGTGAAACAGCAGCAAGATGGCAACATGTCTCCTGCTCCATCTAACATAAAGGTCACATGTCACTCCTCCACACGCTGACTTCTTCTCATGGCCGCTGATTAAAGTTCAAGTCACTGCTGCTGCCTAAAGACTGACTGAGTCCAGATATTATCAGTAGGGATGGGACGTACAGCGCCAATGTTTCAAAGCAGTAACAAGAAATCCTGGAAGTGTTTAGTAAAGCGAGGCTCAAGGCTTGTGTAGTTGTTAGAGAAAAGGATGTTGCTCTGATGATTGAAGCCTTGCTGCATGAAACGGGTCAGGAAGTGGTTTGAATGTTGGCGTGATGTACCGTCAGATATAAAGCTCGAGGAATCTCCACATACCTACATACTGTTTTAAATAAAAAATATAAAGTGTCCCCGTACATCAGATTCAGAGGCACATTCACCCTCCTCTTCCTCTTCCAAATGAAAACATAATTGTCCATATATACTGTATACTGTATACTCCGCCCCTTTAATGTGAGTGTGCACTGATCAAGTTAGAAAACCCTGGGTGGAATTACCAAGTTAATAACCAGCTTTGTTATGCTGCTTATCCTGAAAGTCTGGGTAAGTAAAGCCAGGTATCAGAGAGATATCTGAGGTGTGTTGTTCACACTTTGTCATACAGGCCTCAGGTGGACATGTTGCGTGTATTTAAATGACATGATTACTGAGAGCAGACTCTTGTTTTTGTGCTTTAACTTGAAGTCATGAAAACACAGCTGATTTAACCCTTGTAGGTCATTTCTTTTGTCCTTTTCAGGTCATTTTTCCCTCAATTTCTGGCTCCCATAATGGTTTTTAGCTCATATGTAAAGTTGTTTTTGTGTTTCTCTTGAAGAACTTTGAAATTCCAATTTCAGTTTTTCTTAAAGGTTATCAGGGACACATTTTATACCCTTTCAGCTCATTAGTGGACAAAAACTGCTATAAATGAAATACTAATTCACTTTATTCCCTCTTTTTTTGCTCAAATTACTAAATAAGCTTAAATCCATTATTATTCCAATTATTTTATTCCTTTAAAAGTTAGTTAGTTTTTTGTTTGTTTGTTTGTTTGTTTTTTGTTTCATTAAAATTGACATTGTGTCATGAAGCTGGTATTTATAGGAATAAAATAATTTGGATAATTACATATTCGATATTATAGATTAGGACTGAAGCTGATTTAGTGAGAAAAAGAAGATAAAGATCTATTTTTTTTTCTTTTTCTTTTAATAGAAGTTTAGAGGAAATGACCTTTTTGTCCTCTGATGGCCTGAAATCATTGTAAATTATAAATCGGACACTGCAAAAATATCCTAATAATTAAATTTTTTACTTTAACTTTACATCAAAATCTTTGTCATATATATTAAAAGTATTCAAGACTGATAAAAAAAAAAATCCCCTGCCACCGAAAATTGGTTATATGGATAATTTTGAAAAACAGTGGAAAAAATATTATTTTTAAAATTTTTTTAATTACAGATTTTGAAACAGGACTTTTATGTCCTCTGACCCCACAAGGGCAAAGAGGACATACAAAGACGTACATATTTCTGTACATTTGACTCTTTTATTATCCTGAAACTTAAACTGACTGTGTTTGATTTGCAGTGCCACAAAAACTACGTCCCGGTGTGCGGCTCGAACGGAGACACCTACCAGAACGAGTGCTACAGGCGACAGGCGTCCTGCAAGCAGCAGAGACTCATCTCCCGGGTGTCCGACGGGCCCTGCTCCGCCGGTGAGTCTGTGCCAGGAATTACACCACGGAATGAAGGCCTGGAAAATCTGATCGATTGAGGGCGGGGTTTATCAGAGCAGCGAATAACGCTTCATTTATTAATACTGAACGGCAGATGTGAAGACATCAGTCAGAGTTTAAAGGCTTCAGACATTTAAACTGTCCTCTAGGGAAATAATTTAGCTGCTGCCTCATACAATGAGACACAACTTGTCTTCATTTTGCTCCATCGGTCATGTAATGACTTTTTTAAATTGGCAAAGAGAGAATTATGAGGTGAAACTACTCAGAGCAGAGGCTAGGGACTCACCCTGTTTTTCAGGTCTGATGGACTTAAAAAGACTAATTCAGGGCTTTGAATTGAGTGAAAAGGCAGAGCAAGAAAAATTCTTGCTAGAAATGGCACGAGTAACGATGTGACCTATAGAAGGTCATGAGCTCAGCGAGCCAAACCATCACAACAGGGAAGCCACTGTGGAAGTATTAAAATGACTTCCACACCACTTTTAGAGAAAAGTTAAATTAAATTAAATTAAATTAAATTAAATTAAATTAAATTAAATTAAATTTTTAAGAAATAATAATAATTAATTACTAAGTGAAGTATTTATTCCTGAGTGTAATGGCTGCTAGCAGGAATAATCTCTCTTACCTGTCTGTCTTGTAGGGAGCTTTAAGGAAGAAAAATAATAAGCATATTAAATAAAAAATATTGAAATAAAATATATTTCTATTTATTAACCCACAATATAATTTCATTTGTTTATTTCAAATAAAGAAATAAAATAAAATATTTAAATGAAAATATTATTATTTATAAATTGAGCAAATATTTATATATACTATAAATGGTATAGTGGTATACTATTTACATAATGACACACACACACACTCACACACACATACATATATATAGAATAGAAATACTTATCATATATATATATATATGTATGTATATATATATATATACAGAGATGGATGGATGGATGGATGGATGGATGGATGGATGGATGGATAGATAGATAGATAGATAGATAGATAGATAGATAGATAGATAGATAGATAGATAGATAGATAGATAGATAGATAGATGTGCTTGTCTGATATTTGTGTTTAAAGATGTTCACTATAAACACAAAGACATAAAAACGTCAAAGATTACAGGTTATTTTCAGGTAAAATTAAACCAGTATGTGTCCGAAATGTAAAGCAGCGCCTTCTAATCAGACTGAGTCTTCTTCACATGCCGTATATTTTTAATTACACGTGCAGTCGGCTTCATTACAGAGTTTTAGCAGCATTTAAGTTCTGTATCATTATATTTCTAATTGACTGAACATCAAACGTAGAGAGCTCGTCCTCCATCCTCTGAACTCTGCAGCGCGTCATCAGTCACATTGATTTCTGAGAATGAGCCAGTTAATCAACCACCGATCAATTTTAATTAGGAGCCGTGGATGAGAGTCATTAACACCCGCCTTAAGCTGAGTGTTTCTAAAGCCGGAGTTCACGGTCTCCTCAGAGGCCTTTCAGGGTTTTACAGATGGACTGTGGTGAAGTGAGGATTGAAATGATTTCACTCAGCGGCTCTTTAATCCATCAGAGGCCGAGAAACAGTCTGTGATTTAATAAATCCTTCCTCAACAGGTAGTCAGGACTGGAGGTAATCTGTCTCACCGGTAAAAACTCTGTTCAGACTTATATCAGCTCACTCTGAGGACAGGAAGGTGGAAGATTAAACCCTGGCCTAAGATGGGCTGCAGTCCATTTACAATTAACTGAAACATTTAAAGTATCTTTACATGCAGCTGTTTCATTTAGTTGTTTTTAATAAATAAGTGGTGGCGTTTCAGAAACATGTTTGTGTGTTACACCAGCTTTCCGTAGAGATCTCATATTTAATAACGGTTCAGTTAGCCTTCTTTATAGAAAAGTTTTTAAACTTCCTCTGTTTGAACTACTCAGACTGGGCTTCCTCCATAAGTTTCCCCTCTGTAACACACCTTCTCTGCAGACTTTTACATTAAAAAGCTCAGACCTCTTCTTGAGCCTATTAAGACTTAAGGCCACCATGCAATATGTTAAGAAATCAGATTACTGAAAATAAACTGATTGCTGAAGTTTTAAGTGGTCTTAAGCTACTTAGGATAACAAACATATGGAGTTTACTGCAGATGGTTCATACTTTCTTAAAAAGATAATAAGATTCCTCAGAACTTTGCGGTGTTCCTTCTGTGCAACAGATTTGAGCCATATGGTATCCCCGGTGGTAAAACTATCCCAGAACATCCCTGAAAAGTTATGTACAGACCACATTCATTCCACTCTGCTGCAGCTGTTTTCAGATGTTGAAGCTGCTGCAAAGATTTACTCCCATTAGAGCTGCTGTTAGCAACTGGTTCACAATCAATACTTCAGTTCATCCCAACACTGCTGAACTGTCTAAAACTCTTCATCCACCCTACATTTCTTTATATTTCTCTTCCAACAGTCAGACTTTGTTGTAATCTGTTTTTATTTCTTTTTTGCACTTGAACTTCCTGCTCAAAACATTCAGTCATTTTAGGAGCCACCTGGTTGTCTCACAGCTACTATAAGTGGCAATAAAACCAGGATTTCCTGCATCTGACCTCAACAGGAAAACAGCTGAATCTGGTAGAATCCAATAAAAACGTCAAATATCATGACAAATGAAATGCTGACGCTAAAGAATGATTGGTTTTACACTGGTTTTGGTTTTATGACTGTGAGATTAAAATATGTAGTTGTAATAGAAGTCAATGGGACATTTTTGGCCACGAAGGTCACCAGAGGGACTTTCTGATTCTACATAAAAGATATTAATGCAATCAAGATTATTTTCCTACCAATGAAGACATATCCAAAACTTCAGTCCCCACAAAAGCTCCATACCCTGATATTGATTATGTCAAAAATACTTAATGTTTTGTATGTTTTTAATAATTCCAATGATCAAACTGGAATTTAAAGGGTTAAAATCCTAAAAAAAAAAAAAAACTATTGCACGTCTTGTAGTTTTGAGCATGTTTGAAGTTGTTTAAGTTATTTATGGGTATAAAAAAAGCTGAACAATTTTTTATTTGTGGTGATTGATTAGCAGATTTGGGGGTTTTTTGTTTGTTTTTTTCTTTTTTTTCACAGAAGCAAAGCAGTGATTTTACCTCAAAGCTCCTTTAAACCGAGGAAGTTAAGAGTCAGTCCAGGAACCTCCCACCAACATGATCACCCTGCGTTATCAATAACAGATCTTTAGGCTACAAAGACTCATCATTTGTTTTCATTTCTTTAGTTTCATCTGTGAAAACCAGCAAAGATCAGACAGTCTGACAGACAAAAAACAAGATTCTAGCAGCAACAAGGTGATTCCCAAACAGCTGTTAGCCGGAAACTCAGCATGGAGGCAGACACTGGACAAAAGAAGAAGAGTCAGGACTAAAAATTATCTACAGCAGATGAACAGGATCTGAAAGCGATGTCCTGAAGAAAGAGGAACAAATACAGCAAAGACCTGAACCAGAATCTGAGAGATGCATCTGGACCTTCAGTTGATCCATATACTGTTGGCCGAAGCCTCATTAGAAATGCTCTCCTGCTCTACTGTTCAGCACTGCCCTCACAGTTGCCGGTGGTACTGCTCCGTTTTCATGGTTCCGCATTAGCAAGCTCTCTGAAAATCTATCAAAATCAGCATGTAAAGGAAGACAGACAGTTTGTATCCATGTGGGTTTGAGGGCAGAAATGAGACTTAAGAGGGTTGAAGGTGTGTTGAAGAATCTGCTGAGGTCAAATATTCACTTTTAAGCTCCTTAGAACTGGACAAACTGTTTCCGCCTCATATACTGTATTTCTTTTTATTGTATAATGCACCTGTTTACTGTTTATGGAATACTAGGGTGACAAATGAGTCTATTAAGCTGTTGAACGATCAGCCGCTATGACTAAGAATGAGGCTAAAGTGCTAACAGGTTTGCATTTTCCTCATCAAACCCCTCCCTCTGGGTAACTCTGGATTCAGACATCCCTGCAGCCTTGGCTTGAGTTGGGGAAACTTATTGTAACATCACTGCTGG
Source organism: Melanotaenia boesemani (assembly GCF_017639745.1). NCBI lineage: Eukaryota > Metazoa > Chordata > Actinopteri > Atheriniformes > Melanotaeniidae > Melanotaenia > Melanotaenia boesemani. The sequence continues at coordinate 33,067,997 of NC_055689.1, read as the reverse complement.
CGCTGCTGACGCTGGCGGTCAACCCCATCTTCAGGGGCAGCATCCTGATTTCCCCGGACGCACCCCCCAGCGCTCTGCTCTTATTACCCGTTACACCAGGGATCTGGCAGCATTGTATGCCCTCTGCTTCCATCTCCTCCTTCTTGTCCCCCTGCAGTTTCTTTTCCCCGAGATTTATGCTTCCTGTAATCAGAGAATTGTGCAGCTGTGAGTGGAGCTTGAGTTTATTTCCCAGAGCTGAAGAGGAGGAAATACAAAGCTTTCAGCTCCTTTCTCAGAGAGGTTATGTGAGGTGGGACAAAGTCTCCTTGCTGGGATCTGATCTCTGACTAAAGCTTCACACCAGCCTCAGGCCAGAGTTATTACTCTTTAAATCTCTTCTTGTTGGCTTTTTGGCTTTGCTGTGAGAGATTAGAAGAAGATGTGACATTACAGACCTTCAGACTCTTCTAACTTGGACTTACAATAACCTTTTGAAGCTGAACTTTATTTTCCACAAACTTTGATCTGTCAGATTAATTTATTGTAATTGTACTCTATGAAATGTTTGCCAAGACAAACACAGACAAATGTTTTCATTTATATCTTTATGAACACGAGGGTTTGGTTGGAGCTGGAAAGCCTTCTATGACCACAACTGTATTCCCAGGAATTACATCTAATTCCACACCTCACAGTTTGTGCCTGAAGCCAACATTCATAAAGTGTTTTGGTCCTTTATGAAATCCAAAAGCAGCATCCATGAAAGTCTTTGACAAGCAAAGAGAAGCTTCAGTTTGTCAACGAGTGTGTGAGAAAATCATCAGTTTAAAAACAATTTTCCTAAATGAAAGATTGTAAAGGATTTCCATATTTCTATCTCTAATCAGAATATCATCAAACCATTAAATCTGGAGGAATGTCAGTGTGTGGAGGACAAGGAAGGAATTCTAAGCTGGACTCCATGGTCTCTGATCCCTCAGACAGACCTGCTTCAAGAACTGTCATCCCAACAGCTGATGGAACTGGGACGGAGCATCACATAGTACACTTTTTACAAACTAAGATGCTTTGCCCTTTTTTCAATAAAAGACTGAAACAGAAAACTGTAAAAGAAATAACCAAGTGTTGGAGTTAGAGAAACTGCTGAAATAAATACAAAGGAAATAACAAAATCCTGTATAAACCCACCGAGTGAAACCAAAAGAATGTACAGAACTCGGTGTGAAAACCAAACAAAAGAGCAGCAGTTCCATAAACTAATGTGACCGTCGTCACAAACAAAACACTAAACCAGCCCAACACCAAACTAAACAAAAGATAACCACAATGGCAGAACACAAACCGAAGCGTAGCAAAGCTTGAACTGAGTGTATAAATATAGCACAGCGAACACCCAGTAAGCAATGCCACCAAAACTTCTGCCAAACTCGGAGCCGAGGCCACCTGCGCTGACCAGCCTCACTCCTACAATACGAACAAACACACAGTAACTAAAGTGAGGGGAAGCGGCCTGTGCCATTCACGGCTTCCCCCCCTTGACTGGCTTCAGCTGCAGCCTTTTCAGCCTCGGCCTCTAACAAGCTGCAGCCTGATTGGTCCATAGTGAAGCCAGTCAGAGGGGCGGGGACGGAGGTGTGCTGGCTCCAGCCACTCCAGACAATCAGCGGCAGAATGAGCCGCAACTGCCAGCAATAAGCGGTGGCCGTAACATAACCCATGGCTGGGTCGGTCCATATTTGACCCAGCAGCTGGGTTGCACAACGACCCAAACTGGGTTATTTTTAACCCAGCAGTTATAAGTGTGCATAAAGATGTACAGAAGAGGCAGACGGTCAACTTTTCTGCATCCAGTCAGAGCTTGGGTTGACCCTTTTGCACACTGTTTTCAGGATATTGAGAGTGAAGTGATTTACAGATGTGGCCTCAGCACAGGAAGCCGGGTGCTGCAGTAAAAACCTCTGCATGCTTCATTAACCACCTTTAATTTCCTCAGAAGCTTTTATCAGCTCTGGGCTGCAACAAAAGCAGGAATTAATGTATCCACGCAGTTAATGAACAGTTTGTTCTCATCAAGATCATTTTCCCACCATCTGCATCCTGGTGATGAACATGTAACAGAGACAGAGGCCTGCTGCAGGTGTTGGTGTTCAGATGATTTTCTCCCTTCCAAAGATGAATCAGAGCTTTTGAAGTTTATTGATGAGAAGGAGTTTGTGCCACAGATCTGCAGTCCAGCTGGTCACTGATTCATTTTATCCATAGGATCCAGTTCATTAGTTAGAAAGCATCTCCGCCTGTAGCTTTCCCTTTTTCCCTTTACCTGCCAACCTGGACTCAATTTTTTAAGTTTAATTTGTTTAGAGCACCCATAAGCCAGATAAATTATTATTTAAGTTTCTTCATCTCTACACAAACCTCTTTAGGGATTATTTGTGGATCCATTAAAACTCTTTACCTGATAAGAGTGGTTGAAGGATGAGGCTTCGGCCAACAGTAGATGGATCAACTGAAGGTCCAGATGCATCTCTCAGGTCCTGGTTCAGGTCTTTACTGGATTTGTTCCTGTTTCTTCAGGCCATCACTTTCAGATCTTTTAGTTCTGACTCTTCTTTATTTGTCCTCCACGTGTCCAGTTTCTGCCTCCATGCTGAGATATGCTAATGTTGGTGGGAGGCTCCTGGACTGACTCTTAAAACAAAAACACTGACACACGCTTTGCTTCCTGAGCTTTTCCTATTGTATACTGCTCTGGATAGAAAATATTAATGTGTTGGACATTTTGAGTCTTTTTTTTTTTTCCTGCTCCATCTTTCTATTGGAGTGGCCACCAACCTTGTGCATGATGAGTTTTCCTCCAGAAGGATCAATACAACTCAACCATATTTCATAATCAAATCTAAGATGTTTTGTTTTTTTCTTATAAAGAGGTTAAAGCAAAGCTCCACTGGCTGCTCAAAGAGGAGCCCTTAGCTGTTAGTAACATGCTGACAGAACCATTAATATCTCTACTCACTTTCTGACCATTTCTGCCTCCTTTTTTGTGAAAAACAGTCACTTCACGACTTTGTGAAGAAGTGCTGCTGCTAAAGGTGAAATTTAATCGAAGCGAGCAGCTGGTGTCCATTTCTTAATGCAGCAGTGGCGTGCCAGGAGCTCCAAACACTTAATTCCAGGCTTCAGCGCCAGTCAGTCCATTTCCTGATGGAGTCGATGTGAGCCAACGAGATGGCCGTCATCTGGACCTGCTGCTGCTCCATGCACTAACTCTGCTCTGATTCAGTATCACATTATTGTTATGTTTAAATAAAAAGGTCTAACTCAGGGCTGTCAAACATACAGCCCAGGGGTCAGATCTAATATACATACATATATATATATATATATATATATTATTATTATTATTATTATTATTCAGATCACCCCCAACATCTAATCACTTATTCTATTCCTGAGATTTCCTGAAAATTTTACAGAAATCCATCCATAATTTCTCAGTTATATAGATCAGCTGTTCCTGCTTGTAGACTTACCAGGACGTCTCCGCTGGAAGCTGTCCATGGATCATCTTCAGAGGAGGACGAGGGCTCTTTAAATCTGCTGTTTACTGTACAGCAGGTGGAATGTTAGACACAAGGTACTACGGTGGAAACTCAGTCCACAGTAGATAAAATGTACCTCAGCCTTGTCCAGAGGACCATCTTGCAGAGTTTTAAAGCTAAACTGTCCATGTGAAGACCCATTCTGTGTCCATTTCTGAATAGACACAACCTCTTTCTGAAACTACATAAGCAGTGCCGGCGTCAACTGTGCGTTATAAAAAAAAACAAGATAAAAGAGAATTTGCATTAACGTGCGAAGTGGTGTGAATGTATATAAAATAAATTAATAAATAAAAATAAATGTAAATAAACAAAATAACAAAATTATGTTAATGTGCAAGTAAATAAAATAAATAATAAAAAATTATGAAAAAGAAAGAAAAGAAAAATGTGTAATTGAGGCAAAATATGTTAAAATTCACTTATTTTTCTCCAGAAATTTCATGTTGTTTGTTTATATTTTCTACGCTGAGAGTTTATTAAATGTAAACATCCTTATAAAGTTTTTGTAGTAATTCGGACTAAAACACAGGGAACATGGAGTTTAGTATGTTGCAGGTTGTTATGCTCTTATTTTACTGGTCCAGCTCGCTGCAGACCAGATCGTGCTGCATGTGGTCCCTGAACTAAAATGAATTTGACCCCCCCCACCCAGAATCAGAACCATTAACCCTGATGGTGTTTTGTTTTGTCTCTTGTGTCTCCACAGATCCAGGTTCTGGTTCTGGAGATGGAGAAGGTGAGTGTGTGTTTTATCTTTGGGCTATTTAAAGATTTTCATTTCCTGCCTCACATCTGCAGCCAGTGAAAGTCAAACAGAAATCAATTACAGCTGAGTCTTCATCTGCCCTGCACAAACAGTCCTGCTCACGCTGCGCTCGGGTCAGAACCGGGCCGAAACAAGCCTGACTGCAGCATGTCAGCATCTTTCCTCCAGCCTCCAAACCCCCTCGCTGCATATTAGCTCCTCTAATGAAGGCTGTGAGGAGGTTTTCATCAGCTCCTCCCTCAGGAATGCTCAGATTTCCAGTCCCACCGGAGCCGAGCCAGGAGTCGAGTTGTTGCCAAATTTGGCAACAGAGACATTTTAACGACCATCTGTGAGCACGACCACAGGGTTTGTTGTTTAATTTGGCTGCTGAAGGGGTTTTAATTGGAGGCGGTTGGAAAGACGGCATCACTACCATCTGCATGTGGGTGGAGTTCAGCAGGCGCTGCAGGTGGAGGAGGAGGAGCCTCCGAGATGAATTAAAACTTATTAAGACTGAAATTAAGACTCCGGGTCTGATCTGTCTGTCTTCTCAAACATTATCAAACCTGTCAACGTTCATCCTGTTCAACTTCTTCCAAATCATTATTTCACACAAGATTTAAAGGGCAGATCGTATTTATTTATTTCAAATCAAGAATGATAAACTTGAATCTTTTATTAGGAATACACACCTCATCAGGTCCACCTCTTCAACGTCCTGTTAACACAAATATCAAATCAGGCAATCACATGGCAGAAACTCGCATTTAGTCACGTAGACATGGTGAAGATAACTTGTTGAAGTTAAAACTGTGCGTAAGAATGGAGATTTAGTGGTCCAACGTTAAAGCAGATGGGCTCCAGCAGCGGAAGACCACACCGGGTGCCTCCTGTCAGCTGAGAACAGGAAACTGAGGCTACAATTCACACACACTCACCAACACTGGACAATAGAAGATGGAGGAAAGTTGCTGGTCTGATGAGTCTCCATTTCAGCTCCACATTTAGATGCTAGGCTTAGAATTTGGTAGAAATGTAATGAAAACATGGATCCATCCTGCCTTGGATCAATGTTTCAGGCTGCTGGTGTGGGAATTCACCCACAGAAGTAGAAGTACTTCCACATGCTGCCTTTTAACGCAGAGGATTTCTCGCTCAGGGAAGCAAGTTAGGCCTCCACCTTTTGCATTAATCAACATTGTGTTATTAATTAACAGCTAAAAATCAGTTTATTAACATTCATATTCTGAGTCATCCACGTCTAAAATCTAAAAATGTTTTTTTTTCATCATTGATGCAGCCAACAAATCGACAGCAACAGTGTGATTTTATCATGTCAATATGGAGCAAAACCTCTGGGGAATGTTTCCAACACCTTGTTCAGTCCATCACACCAGGAATTAAATTAGTTCTAGAGGAAAAAAGAGGTCCCACCGGGACTAGCAAGTATCTTTTCTGCTGTCCTCCAAATTTTAATGTCTGTTTCTGCTGCACCTGTCTGACTGATGAATCCCCCCAAAATATCTGTGGACATATTTAATAAATGTATTATGTTATTTTGCACAAAATATGGGGAGAATTTCCAAGAAGGAGGTTGGGAGAAAAACAAATCCAGTTTATTATGAAACACCTGGCAGGTCACCGCAGTGTGAACAGCATCAAATGGGGACGAGGTGCATCTGTTTGGTTCAGATAAAATGAGGCCTGACGTTCAAAAACAACAAACAAATCAGCCGTGCAGGCCGTGAATAATTCATCCACTGAAAACCGTCTGCATTTTAAAAGTGGCTGGTTTCATTCATTTCAGCATCTTTACTAAAGTCCTGCTTCTACCTTCCAAAGCAGATGTGTGCACATGGAACAGCTTCGTGATAAAACACTGTTCAGATGTCTGAGGAGGCTGGATGGGTGAGGATTAAATGTGCAGACCTCCATGCTGATTCATCTCAGCCTCCATCCGTTAACCTTTTCAGCTGATGTCTAATTAGCCTCTTCCTGCCTCTGAAATGTGACGTTTGTGTGTGTGTGAATGTGTGTGTGTTTTCCCAACAGTCTTGTGTGTCATGGTGTTGTCTCATGGTAAAGTCCATCTGAACTGGGGCTTCCTAAAGCACACTCACTCAAAAAGCTATCAAAAATTGCTTAAATTAGCACCTCCTAACCACTTACCAGCAGCTGGGAGTGTGTTGGAAGATTTTCTCTGACAATTTCATCTTTTTCCAAAATCTCTAAATGGAGAGCGGAAGGTTAGAACGACCCACATGCATCAATAAAAAATAGACCAGGCAGAGATAAAGACGAACTGCAGGATAAGCTATCAGGTGCGCACAAGGAAACATGAGTTTATATCCATCTGATGCTGCGCTTCTAAAGTTTAAGACATTTTCAGATGCGTAAAACACTCAATTTCTGTTTGTTCTGTCTGTGATAATACAATAAAAATATAATAAATATGAGTTGTTGTTTTTTATTATGAATACAGATGGACAGACATTAATGTTTAACAGCTGGTGTCCATGGGGGAAAAAACGATGCCATCCGGGGTGTTTCCTGGACTGGGAACATTAGGGGCTGAGCCCACACCCTCGTAGAGGAATCTCGGTGAACCAACGCAGTAAAAACGGCTTTTTATTTTAACTTTCTTGAGCATTGTGTCACCTTGTTTAAAGCCAAATACTGCTATATGTGCTTCAATATGTATTTATTTTCAAGCTTAAATGTGACAATGTAAACAAAATCTCTAAAATCAGTATTAAACTTTTACTTTTCCAGACATCTTCTGTTTATATCCACAACTTGCTGTTTAGTGCACATCTTCTACAACAAAAGGATGAACGTGAACTGTTTTCAGTCACTTGCAATTTTTAGAATATAGATCATGCTGTAGTATTTACTGTACCTCTCTATCATCTCATCTGTCTCTTCCTTCTTTCCCTACAGGCTTCATCACTTGTTTTCCTTCCATCATTTCCCTTCTTTCCTTCTTTCACTTGCTGTTTTCCATCTTTACCATTACTACTTTTTCAGTTGAATAGCCGAGTTTAAACTAGTGGTAAGTCTCGAACACCCCTGTCCTGGAGCAACACACACACACAAGAACCACCAACCTCATTAATACATAAAGTATACACCCACACAAAGGTGAGACCATGAAAGACTGGTTTTGCATTTCAAACATAAATGTATTGTGAGCAACATAAATGTAAAACACTCTTTAAAACTATTGACCAACCAGTGACCTGGAGGTAAACAAAAACACCAGTAAATAACATTATAATAAAGATGTTCTTTTTCTATCTATAGTTGAACTAAAGCAGAACAAATAGATAATAATGTAGAAACCAAACCTCCAACACCATTGGGAAAGCCGTTTTCATCTACTACAAACAAACACGTGCACGCGTGCACACACACACACACACTCAGCAGCGGGTATACCAGCGACTCACGTAGACTTCACCACTGGATTTAACACAAATGTGTGTAACAGAAAAGGGTTAGTAACTAACGGTTTAGTACAGCTAGCTAAACCTTACTGTCTCAAATAATCTGCCGAATGTTTAATTTTTAAGACATACAGGGTTTAAATTACTTGTCTGTTTACCTGTTTTGTGTGTTGGCCCAGAGTCTTCCTGCCCATTGACAGGGACCACAACTGAAGAGTTGTCTCTCTTCTTTCAATAAAAACTGTCTGATGTCCGTTTTTGACTGCTGATGATGACCACACGAATAACACCAGAGTTCAGATTAGGGCTAAAACACTGGGTTGTCAGGCAATAAAACACGGAGGATTCCCCGTTTCCATAAAATTCCTCTATGATTGGTCATATTGTTGTACCCGTGTTACATTCACAGAAGCCAGGAAATTACAAAACTACCATCTTCTTTAATGTTATAAGCGGTGGACTAAAGCTGTGGACTGAAGCTGCGGACTGAATCTGTAGAGTGAATCTGTAGAGTGAAGTGGTGGAGTGAAGCTGTGGATTGAAGCTGTGGAGTGAAGCAATGGATTGAAGCTGTGGAGTGAAGCAATGGATTGAAGCTGTGGAGTGAAGCAATGGATTGAAGCTGTGGAGTGAAGCAATGGATTGAAGTGGTGGACCGAAGCAATTGATTATAGCGGTGGACTGAAGCAATGGATTGAAGCAGTGGACTGAAGCAATGGATTGAAGCTGTGGAGTGAAGCAATGGATTGAAGTGGTAGACCAAAGCGGTGGATTTAAGCGGTGGACTGAAGCTGTGAATCGAAGCTCTGGAGTGAAGTGGTGGACTGAAGCGGTGGACTGAAGCAATGGATTGAAGCTGTAGAGTGAAGTGGTGGACTGAAGCGGTGGACTGAAGCACTGGATTGAAGCAGTGGACTGAAGCAATGGATTGAAGCTGTGGAGTGAAGCAATGGATTGAAGTGGTAGACCGAAGCTGTGGATTTAGGCGGTGGACAGAAGCTGTGAATCAAAGCTCTGGAGTGAAGTGGTGGACTGAAGTGGTGGACTGAAGCGGTGGATTGAAGCGGTGGACTAAAGCTGTGGACTGGAGCTGTGGAGTTAAGCTGTGGAGTGAGGTGGTGAACCGACTGTGTGAGGATCTAAAGCAATGTCCAAACATGATCACATTTTTAAAAAGAATGGTTAAAAAAGAGGTTAAACAAAATGGGTTTCGCAAGAGACGAGGAAGATGAGGAAGAAGATGCCATCACTAATTCATTACTTTTTATATATGTATATATGGATATGTATATATACAGTTTGTCCTAATTTATTTGTAATTATGTTTAGATTTTGAAAGTTTACTAGGTTCATATAAATAGAAATCTAAACAGGAAGAAATAGTGATGATTGTTTATTACTAGTGGAGAAGATAAGCTTGTGCCTCTTCCTTCTCCTTTTTGAGCGAGAATTGTTTATTTATATATTTATTTGTGTCTTAACATGTCAAAATAAAGCAATTATTTATTAATTCAAAGTTTCATTAAAAACAATACCTCCACCGTGAAGCTTAACTAATTTTAGTTCATATTTCTTCTACTTTTTGACAGTAAAATTATCATTTTCATACAATATTTACAAAAGTTTTAATTTAACAAAGAATCACTGAAGAGCAAACTGGTTCCCATTTCCATGTTTTCTGGACAAACAGAAAATGTAAATACAAGGCAGAGAATATGTCTGTTCATTCAAACATATGCATGAATGCATGCTTTTTATCCACAAGGACTTCCTGCAAACAACTAAAGGTGAAAAACGTGAAATTGTGTGCATGTCTAAAAACTGTTCAGATATTAATGATAACATGTTATTAGGTGTGTGGGTGTGTGGGTGTGTGTGTGTGTGTGGGTGTGGGTGTGTGTGTGTGGGGGTGGATGGAGCAGGAGCATCCTGCTGTCAGCAGAGTCTAGCAGAAACAAAGCCGCCTCTCTGCTGCAGATCCTCGTCAATCGATCAGCAGCTTCTGAGCCCCAACTGAGCCCTCTATGTTCAATACATCCACACACAGCAGGCCAATCTGTCAGGCAGCAGGCGCACAAACACACACACACACACACAAACACACCCACTCTAAACCAGTCCTCGCCACCCATTTTAATCACATTCCGCCTCTCAAGTCAGCTTTTTCGAGCAATGAATGCAAAATAACCAGAGTGAAACCTCTTAATTCCTCTCTATAAAGCAGCTATGTGTGAAAACACCTCCTCAGTTTTTCAGGGAGGTGTGAATTTGACTGTTTTTATTTCAGTGGTTTAGCTTTATTTTTCATGTTGTGATATTAGAAGAAAAGAAAATGTCAAATAAAAATGTCTCAGCTCACGAAAAATAAATATTTTAGATCTGCAGTGTCACTTGATGAAGGGTTTCTTCCTCTTCTTCATCTCCCAGGCTAATTTATCTCTTTCAAATGAACACTCAGCTGAGTTTCTGTGCATCATCCATCATGTCGATCTGTATGTTGTACTGGGTCACATATTACAGGAGGAACTTGGAGGATTTCTGCTGAGTTAATGGTTCCTTAATTAAATATTGGGCTTTTTGTTTTGATCCAGCCAGACGTTTGTTGGCGTTTAAAGCTCTAGATGCAGCATGGAAGATACACTATACATCTTCCTGCAACATCAACCTGCAGCTTCTTTGCTCATATTGTAAACAGCTGCACATTGAAATAAAAATGGATGTTAGTGCAGAAATCCCTAAAGCCTGGTACACTCATAAGGATTTTCTAAGTCTGAAGAGATTTTTTTTTATCTGTTCAAGACCCAACACATGAAGACAAAAAATCCGGCATTTAGCAGTTTTGATCGTACTGTGTGTGGTGTGGTCCAATAATCTCGGCACAGAACAACACACACATAGCGATGCTGTCCAGCAACCAATCTATAATCTTGTCCTCCAAGCCCGAAATCTGGCGTGGCAACAGTTTGAAAACACAACACCCAGCATGGAAGAGGATGTACAAGATGAGGGAATAATGGTGGTGTTGGGACTATTGTTAACAGAAAAATCCAGAATTGAAAACATAACTGAGTAGAGACAGCATGAACATGGACTTTATATCCTTCCATGCTCCCCAGTCAGCTCACTCTCTGATTGGCTATGTTCCATTTCACATCACATCCACAGAGTCACAACTCAGGATGGGATGGTGGTAGATTATGACCTAGTTCCCAGGGTGTGCGGCTGAAACACTGAGGTGGGTTCTGGCCCATGGTGGCTGTCTGGGGGGGCCTAGTCCTCCTGGACATGGTGCGGGACCTATGACTTGAGGGGAAGGCTGCCTCTGTGCTCTTGGGGCTCAGAGCCCTTTGCTCTGGTCGACCCCGGATGGCCGGTGCCTGGCAGGGTAGACGGCTGCCAAGCTTGGCCCGCCAGAACCAGTGCCCCATGACAGCGGGGGGCTCTGGCTGGGGCCTTTCTCTGCTGCCCTCGGGGTAGGTCCGGGGTTGTCTTCGTGGTGAGGTGGCTCGGGTTTGTGCTCTGGGATTGTGGCTGAGCACCCAGGTCTCTAGGCCACACCAGTCTGCCTCTAGCCTCCATAGAGGTGTGGTCACACTATCTCACTCATCTCTGATCTCTCCTCATTCCTCATACTCTGTATGCTGACACAGTCACTGAGCTGTCCAGTGGATTAATACACAAGCTATTTTTGTTTGCGTTTTTCTTTTTTCTTTTTTTTTTGTGGTTAGTTGTTTTTGTGATACATCTTGTTGCTGTTGTCTTGGTTAATTTTTTCAGGCTCCTAATGTTCCTGATGTTAATGTAATGACCAAATGATAATTTTATAGGAAAATCTTATAAGACTTAAGATAATCAGGCGTTTGCCGTCCTTGGTCAAGAAGGGGCAAAATCAGGACAACAGCCTGTTAATCTTTATGTGTACCAAGATTTAAAATGTTATACTACTGACAGCCACTAGATTACTGACTCCAACAGATCTTCAGGCACTCATAATCATTCAGCCAACACAGTGTCATTAGTTTGATTCGATGCTTTGTGCTTTTAAAAAACAATTACACACTGAATATAAAACTTTCAAAGTATAAAATACCCAAAAATATGTGTTTTGAGCAGTAAACAACACAGCACTGTGATTAAAACCACCTATACTGTTGATAAAATTTGTATTTTTTTAGTTTATTTTTAGGAAAAATACAAATTTAGCAAAAATGGCTCCCTACAGGGTAAAACCAGGCTCTGTTTTTCATGATGTAGAGTTTAAGGTACCTTTAAGTTTTATATTTCACAACCACTTGTGTTTTTTTAATCAAATGTTGGTGGTGCACAAAAAAAATTTGGTCCACGTGTACTTAATAGTTAATCAAGTTTACAGTAAGTGAAAACCATGTATGTGGTTGTAAAATATCGTATCATAACTGTACAACCCTAACCCTGTACCTTTACATTGAGAGGCTGTCAACCATGGCAACCCTGCCCAGTCTAAACTAATGACCAGCCTATCCAAACTTATAGCCAGCCAAGGTAGTGTCTAATCCAGTGGGTCACCAATTTAGGCATGCTAGTCCTTATTTTCTCCAATGCTAATGTCAGCATCTCCTTGTTGATGAACACCAGAAGAAGTATAATCCAGTAAATCACCATCCTAGAGAAGCCAGTTGTTAGCCTTTTTAATGCTAACACCAGCACTGCTTTGCTAGTAGATATTACAGGAAGTATCCAATCTACTGTATCATCATGCTAGAGGAGCTTGTCATAGTGACATTAGCTTCTTCAAAGCTAATGTCACTATTACTTTATAGACACTAAAAGAATCTAATCCCAAAGGTAACTAGCCTAGCAAAGTAAGTTTTTAGCCTCTCCAGTAGTAACACCAGCGTCCTCTTGCTAGTAGACAGAACAGGAAGTATCTAATCCAGTGGGTCACCACACTAGAGATGCTTTTCATTAGCCTGCTTGATGCTAATGTCAGAGTTATCTTGCTAATATATGTTAAAAGTAGAATCCAGTAGATCACTAGCCTATAGAAGCTAGTTGTTAGCCTCTTTAATGCCAACACCCGCATCTCCTTGCAAATAGACAGCAGAGGAAGTATTTAATCCAGCTGTTCACCAGCCTAAATAAGCTTGATGTTAGCCTCTCCAATGCTAACACCAGAGGAAGTCTCTAATCCAGTGTATCATCAGACTAGAGAAGCTAATTGTTAGCCTTTCCACACATCTGAGACAAGAGATGATCCTGTGAGTAACTGCATTCGATACAGGAATTACGGCCAAGGTAAAAGAAGTAGTGCCCTTCTTATTTCCCACTGCTGACCACTCAGTTATCAGTACAGGCTTATCATTGATCAGATCAGTCCCAGGCTTTGGGATGTAGCCTCTTACTACAAGAACGTAACCTCTCCCCGAGTGCTAAATATTTTTATTTTAGGCCTTTATCTGTGCCAAAATCCCTTTGACCAATATTTATGGTTATGTAATGAACATTGTTAATCGTTTCACAACAATCCCACTTTTGTTTAGTTTTTATGGGGTTAAATATTTAATGATTCAAATGATTTTAGAGAAGATAAAATGTCTAAGAGATTTTTGCTAGTATGAGCTGTTAGGTGAATTACAGGACTTCATACCTCCACCTCCACTTAACTTTGAACTTTCCATCAGATTTTACTTCAAGAAATTTCAAGAAAACAAACCTGGATTTTGAGGTTGATTTGAAGTTTTAATGGCTTCAGGCAACTTTCAGGTGGTCGTTGCATTTCATGTGGATTCATTTCCATTCCCCTGAGGGGATGAGCTTTTCCTCTATTTTACGACAAATTGCACTTGATGAATCATGAAAATGGCTCCTCTGATGAAAGGAAGCCTTGAATAATCCCTGCGGCTCTTTGATATTTGATGTTGTGGCTCTTAGCGGCTCATCTGCTCTGAACTCTGCTGGAGAATGGACGTCATCATGCGAGATGGTATTAAACGCATCCCCTGTAATGATAATAATAATATCATAAGATGATAATGTGTCGTCTCTGTTTCCATTTGGCCGATAAGCTTCAGGAGTCTCGTCACACACTCAGCTGTGTCTGATAGAAAAGTGCATGAGCCGTGTCGCATGTTGATGGTAGAAAGGCCACTGTTGATGTTAACGGCATAATGCTGCTCAGCAGAACAAAAATGGATGTGAGCTGGAGGTTGTTTTGGAAATGAAATCAAGTCGCTGTTCTGGAAACAGTAATGATAAAAGCTGATTATGTCGTTCAAGGATGAAGATCTGAAAATTAGTTTCCCAGCCTACAGAAACAAATGTGAAAGAGCTTTCTTCACATGTTTGACAGTATCACAGGTGAAGACTGCCACAGTTTTTAGTTTAAGCCCTCATCTTCATTCTGATATTATTAAGAAAGTTCAGAATGTTTGATGGTTTAAGTGCAGTTTCATTGTCAAAACACATCACACATCTAAAGCCTTCATATTTACTGCCTGTCTTTTTAAAACACTTTCATTACAGTTTATAGTCATATAAAAAAAGAACATATTTGGATTCTAATGTTTTAAATACCAGAACAAAATAAATAAATAAATAAATAAAGGTTTTATTTAAAATAAATTATTTATAACAATCAGATGAACTCTATCATATGACATGTCACAGCATCTCCTAACGTCCAAACTGTCCCTGAGTCATCTGGAGATGTTAGTTTGATTTTAGTTGAAAGACAAAAACTGGCTAGGCCAGATTAGAATATACAAGACTAGACTAGAACAGACCAGACCAGGCTAAAGCACACTACTCCACTACACAGGACTAGACTATTAAGGCCAGATTAGACTAGACCAGTTAGAGAGCCTAAATTGGTGTTAATGTCCAATCAGGCAGATCAACAAGTGAGCAGAAAGCTCTATGTGTGTCTGGAAAGAAGAAAAACTACGTCCCTCTATGGCTGGAATACAGCCAAGAAGACGTTTCTGATGCACGGTGGGGCCAAAAAGTAGCTGAGCTGGAGTTGGTTTAGTGAGATAAAGAGAAGCAGGAATAACAGGAAATGAGGAAAAGGTGTAAATATGTAAATAATTTCTGTTGTGTGTTTGTTTCAATGCCAATATTTTTGCTCCTGAAAGCCCAGAGAATGATGTGCAGATGAGAAAAGGCTTAGTCACTGTTGATCTGTGCGTTAAATTCTGTTATCTTCTTCTGTTTGGCCTTTATGCTGCTGTATCTATTCATTTTAAATCATTTTAGCCTCATAAAACTGAGGTTGTCCTGAAAACATTCTGTCTGCATGCTGACTGAGATCAAAAAGGTTGAGCGTCTATATCTATATATAATTAGGGATGTTTAGTTAGAGTAAGAATAGTCCAGATAGGAGCAGAGATGCACAGGGAATGGGGAATATCCTTTACCCTCAGCTGAGCGATGATCCAGGGAGAAGTGATGATGAGCGGCGAAGGACGAGTTTGCCGGTGGAAAGAGGCTTTATTACAACAAAACAGCATGCATATTTCAGGGTCGAAATTCATCATAAAAATAACATAAAGTTAATAATAAAGCCATGATTTTGTTCGCGTTTCTTTCAGGTTGTAGTCTGCAAAGTGTAACAGTTTCCATTGGAAGTCTCTTAACATATAAGGAAAATTAATTGGATTGAAACACAATTTGCTGCCGAGTGTAGCTGAAAAAATCACAAAATCAGCAGAAATTGTTTGAAGAATCATATCAATGTAAAGTTATCTATTGAACAATTAAAAGTTAAATATCAACATTATTTATCAAGTTGGGACATTTTATATGTTTAACTGCAGATGGACACTGATTGTTTTGTTCTACCTATGTGGTCAAACGGGGCGTTCTCACCAAACAAGCCATTGGATCTGAGTGGGTCATCCTGCTAATTCCTCGGCTGATCGCATGGTTTTAAATAGAGTGATAACTCTGCCCACACAGCTTGCCACCAGGTCACCCAGGCAGTAAATGGTGCTTACTCACTGCCTATTTAGCGGCGAATGTTTTGTTACAAGCTTTAGCAATAAACACCACACCGCTCTTCTAGTTCCAGCTGTGTCTGCTTCACCACTGCTGGGTAAAGTGAACGGAGCTAAGCCTGAAACTAGCTGCAGCTTCAGCCAGGAGTTATCAGTAACCACTTACTAATGAGCAGAGCTGTGAAGAAACCAATTGACACTAAAAGAGGCTTCTGTTTCCTTCTTGTTCATTTGACAGATGATGAAGGTTCAGGCTCTGAAGTCGGGAAGAAGTTCACCAAGTGCAGCACATGTAAATATGGAGCAGAGTGTGATGAAGACTCAGAGGATGTCTGGTGAGTGCTGGATTGGTTAAATCAATTTATTTAATTCAAATTCTAGTTGCATTAAAGCTGAGAGAAAAGGTCAGAGGGTTGAGTGTGCAGAAATTAGTAATTACAGACAGATAAAAAATAACAAATTTTCCTGCAAGAGTTTAATGTGAAGCAGGAATGAGCCCAAAACGAGTGTTCAGGGGCCATAGCTTCTGGTGAGGTGAGGTATCGAATTAGTTTCAAACACTGGTGTTACAGGGTGAAGTAAAAAGATTCTCTTCAGTATCAGCTTAGGATCCAATGTTCCTGCAAAATAGCTTCATTTTTATATTTAGTATTTTAACCACTGAGACTTCCTTCAGATATGTAAAAATAATTGTAAAGGCACAGTTGGTTGGTGATATATTAACTCATTAAAATTTGATAAAGAATCTGAGACAAGCGGTCCTGGACCTTCTCCACCCAGCAGGCGTATCAGTCCAAGAGTCTAATCTGTGAAAGCTGATTCATATTTAATGATGGTGATCATTTCAACATTCTGATCAAGGGTGTAATTAGCCAATGACACCATTAATACTTGTTGAAAAAAAGTTATTGACCTTGTGTTTCTTTATGTGTTTGACCGTTTTGGGGCAGCTGTTGATGTTGGGTTGTATGAATAAAACTCAGTTAAACGTAACGGAGTAAAATAAGTTGGAGAATAAATGTTAAAAATGAATCGTGTGCTGCAGGGTAGATTAAAATAAGCTTTTTCTATCCGCAAACACAGTCTGGGGAAGATTAATGAGCTGTAATTTCTCTAGATGTACTTTAGCTAATGATTTAGCTCTGATGGGCGCTGTGTGTCAGAAATGTGTTCAGGCTTCAGGCAGCAGACACAACATTTCATTTTCTGAGACAAACTGTCCTGACCTTTGAGTTTTCCCCTCAGGTGCATATGTAACATCGACTGCAGTGGTCACAATGAAAACCCGGTGTGCGGCACTGATGGAAACTCCTACAACAACCCCTGTCTGGTCCGAGAGGCATCGTGCATGAAGCAGGAGCAAATCGACGTCAAACACCTGGGCAGGTGCCTCGGTAAGCCCTAATCAAATGTTACACGGCTCAGACTGTTTTATTCATGTAGTCTTTATTTCCTACTGCTAGGCAGCTTAAACATATTAAATTGTTAATAATAACAGTTTAATATGTTTAAGATATGCTAAATATCAACTTGTAAATGGGGTTAAAGGAACAATTTATTAAAATCGACTAAATACGCTCACTGTTACCTAGCAGTAGAAAAACACAATTTCAGATATAGTTAAATTATTTTTACTTAGTTGACCCGAAAATGGATGGATGGATTAAGAAAGCAAATTAAGATTAATTTACTCAGTACCTTTGATGTCTGCTATCATTTAATTAAACTTTAATCAGTGCTTTCGTTAAGGAGAAAAATAACTTGTTAAGGTCTGCTCTAAGATTATTAGACCTGAGCTCTGGGAAAAGAGAGCAGTCCAGAAGGCTAGGGTCATTATTAGCTAACCTGACTTATACTGCAGAAGGATTTCTCCCTTATACCCCCTGGTCAATGTATATTATGCTCCCCTGGAAGAACAAGTAGATATCCACACTCCTTTATTCCTTCAGATTTATAATCATATCTTTTTAATTTTTATTTTCATTTTAAAGCACTACAGAACTTCAGCCCCCCATCGACGGCTTATTCAGCTTTCATCTTGCATCCTACCTGTACTGTGATCTCTCTCCAGCCAGTAAATGACGTTCATATCTTGACTCTTGTATTATCTCTTTCTCTATTTCTTTTCCTCTCTTCCTTCAGTAACGTCCTCTTGTGTTCTTTCGCTGAATCAGCCATGGTGCACGTTGTGTTTATATCCACGTGCTGTCTTGTGATGCAGTGCATAAAGTAAACCTCTGCTGCAACGTCACGTGGCGTCCCAGAAGAAAAAGTTGTATAGTGCGGTTTCTCAGCATCCCACTGCTCGGCAGCGTGGGAAAATGCACTTCTGATGCACTTCTGAGTGATCTGCTGTGGTACTTAAAAGCTGCCTATTAAGCCATGATTCATTAGCTCAGGTTTAAGTGATAAAAACTGTTGATTCTGACCCCCTGCAGAGAGTTTTCATGCCTCAGTAAGCAACCACAGAAAAGGGAGAAGTCTGTAGGTGTCAGTGTGTGCAGGTGCAGCAGTGAATCAGCAGGATCCTGATTCAGTGCTTGGTCACGTTTCCAGAGATTAGATATATTTTAATTTAAGCTTGGCATCAGGTGGAACTGGGAGTTTGCTCCAAGAATGTCAAATGAATGAAATGTGATATGGAGCTGGGTAAAAGTGAGGGTAGAAATGCAGGAAATACTAGATAAATATGCCAGGCACCAGAATGGAATTTGTATTCCTTTAATAATAAATATCAGACTACAGTTTGCTTGCAGACATTTAATGAAATATTGCACCTTCAAGTTAAAATAATCCAATTCTTGGACTTTTTCAACTATGTTTTTCAACCTTGTTAATGAACATAGGATACCAAAACATAACCAAAAAAAAACAAACAAACAAACAAACAAAACAGGTTGCAGGCGAAGGGGCCAAACAACCTCAAGATTGGCCAAGACAGGCCTGGTAAAAAAGCAAAAGCTAGGAACAGGTTACAAAAAGCAAGGACACAAATAATAAACAGCTGGAAAGCTAGACTGGAAGCAGTGCTGAGATGAGGGAAGAGCAATGAACTAATGAACACTGGTGTAGAGTAATCAGCCAAACTAGCAAGTTTACACGTTTATACAGCAAGTCTATGCTACAAGCTCTCATAGCACATGTTTAATTAGAATACCAGTTGCATCCTTTATGGTGATTTAGATATGTCTTATAAGGTATGTTCAAATGTTATTGGACCAAGTGGACCAGATTCTGACCAGATGAGTTATTAATAGTTTGACAGTTTTGGGGTTTTTTTGTATTTTTTTTTTTTTTTTTGTTGTTGTTGTTGTTGTTGTTGTTGTTGTTGTTGGTTTGTTTGTTTTTGTTTTTGTTTTTTTTACACTGTGAATGTGTATGGAAAAAAACTTGATCTCATATTTCAGTTTTCTGCTTTGTTTTGATTGTTACGACCCGACTCAGGTGTATGGAAGGGCGTAACAAAGAATACGGCGTGGACAGGTGGTAAATTAAAATGAAAGCACATTTATTTACAATTCAAGTGAAAAGTGATGGACAGCCTGTAAAACAAAATAAAGATGAGCTGGGGTTAGCGGACCTGCAGAAAGAAACAAACCAAAACCTATACCAAACACTCACCGAGTGCACACAAAGACACGACCGCAACTCGGTGAGGAAACTATAACCAAACAAAAGCAGCAGGCCCATAAACTAAAGTGACCGTCCTCACAACACAATAAAACACTAACCTAGCCCAGCACTAAAACAATCACCACAAAGTAAACTTAACACAACACTTAAAGCACCCATTGTGGTAAAGGAGGTGGTCGCGACACACACACACCCGGTGCACAACATGAGGGGGAGAGCGGCCGGAGCCATTCTGGCTTCTCCCCCTCCAGACCTGCCTCGGCTGCAGCCTTTTCAGATGGAGCTTCCCCGTAGGCTGCAGCCTGACTGGTCCAGAGGGGTGCCAGTCACACAGGGGTGGGGACAAAGGCGCTGGCCTTAGCCACTCCGGGCAGCGCTCTGCCGCCCCTAATCACACACAAACGGCCACAGCTGTCTATGACAAGCAGGGCCGTAACATTGATCAATAAAAACTGGAAGAAAAATGGTTGTTTTTTTCACTTATGGGGATTTTTTAAGTTGACCTGACATGATAAGCTAAATTTGGTCTTGTGATATCATTTTTTGGCAATATCACCACCTCGAAGATAACAGATAGTTTTTAGTATATAGTATGATGTTTACATCATTTAAACATCATACTAAATGAAGCTCAGTCCCTTAGACCTGATGTTCTCCTCACAACTACTCTTATATGTCTTTTTTAAAGTTTTATCAAGTATCGGTGATAAAAGTACTTTAGTGGTCCAGTTTTAGAAGGAAGTTTCCTAGATGTGGCATCACTGCAGCTGACTTCTTCCGCTTTAATCTTTTCTTATCTGGAGTTATTTTGCACATTATGTGCTAATTATACAATAATAAACATTACAGATGAAGCTGGGCAGCATCCATGAAGGAAACAAACTGGATAACCCTGCTGTAGCCTAGAGAGACTTTTATGGAACTGTTTGTTAAAAGTTTGATTTCTGCTTTAACCTCTGACCTTGCCTGAGAGCAGCTATCGGCCACAGTTTGTGCTCCAGCAATAAATCCGTCCACTCATCGCATTCAGTTGATCCCAAACTGGAAAATCCCATAACATGGCTCGATCTTCAACAGTAACCTGACCTGTAAATGGAAAAAAATCTGACTTTCTGGCTTTTTATCAGGAAATATTTGACTGTATTTTATATTCATTGGTTTAATTTTAGCCACCTTAATTCTTCTGTTTTTCTTTTCTTCTCTTCCAACTTTTTTCTGCTAAGCCTTTCTTACTCTTTCCACTTCATTTCCCTTCAGTCTATTTTCCTCTCTGAAGTTTAATTTGACTTTTAACCCTCTCCTTAAATCCTCTGTGCTGCTGTTTAAATCTTGTGTTGGTGTCGTCTCACCTCCTGGAGACACAGGTCATTATTTCACATTAACTTGCTGATGCAGCAAAACGTAGAACTGATTGTTTTGCTGCTGCTGAACGCTGCCGACTGCAACTCTGTGACCGATTAATAAATCAGCCATGTAACTGAAACCATGTCAGACAAATTAATGTCACTAATCACCAAAGTTTTCAATTACAAGGCAAACCAAGCATGCAGGGGAAGAAATGAATCCAAACCTTGTTAACGTCCTGGTACATGCATGGAGTGTTCTGTAAGGCTGAAGTCTGTTGGGTTTTATCTTGTTTGCTGTAACTTTGACGTAATGTTACCTCTAACAAAGATTTGCAACCTTTCCTTTAAACATGTAAACATTAAGCCACTTACAGCTGGAAGGAGTTGACGTTATTGAGATGTGATAGTTAACAAGCTTCAGTTTCCATATCTATTAGATTCAGAGCATCACAATCACTTATTTAGAGCTCTAAATCCTCCTAACAAATGTCCACGTTTGCTTCATTTTATTTCTTTATTTTTTTTTGTCTTTGTCTTTAATTGGTCTCTGCCATTTACTGAAGTAAATATCTGGAGCATCAGCAGCTAAATGTTAAACAGATTATTAGAAAAAGCTGCTTACAGCTCCAAACTGATACTGATGTCATGTTAACTGTTGGGAATTAACAACAAATCTGCCATAACAACTTCTTTTATATGAGACAACAAAAAATAAATATATAATATAAAAAGACATCAGCCATAATTTATGAGAAGGTACTTTAATGTAACATTATCATATGGATGCAATGTTAACCTTACAAGTACTCAGTCATGACAATAAGGAATTAAACTAATCATTATTGATTAAATAAAAACAAAGCCAAGCAGGTGGAGCAACTGCTGCTGTCCATCAATCTGGGAAGGGTTATATAAAAATAATAATAATAATAAACATTTTATTTATTTAGTGCTTTTCAGGACACTCAAAGACATTTTACAGCAGGAAAACCAGAATAAAAAATAATACATTAAAAAACAATTAACAAAATGAAAAATGTTCTAAGTTCATAGGGTACCTCCTCACAGAAAACCATCTTAGATCACTAAAATCATTAAAGACAGCTCTGAAAAGATATGTGTTGGTGAGTTTTTCTCTTTTTTAACACTATGAGGTCAGAGCAATCATGGATGTCTTTGGGAAGTGAGTTCCAGAGAGTAGGGACAGCAACTGAGAAAGCCCCCGGGTGGGTGGGTATACCTCTGAAACAGCACCACCCACATGTGGTGTCCCCAGACGTTCTGTGTTGCTTTTTCTAACTTCTGCTCCTCACAGGAGGAGGGCTGATGATCTGGGCTTGTTCTGCAGCTACAGGACCTGGACACCTTGCAGTCATTGAGTGGACCATGAATTCCTCTAGATACCAAAGTATTCTAGAGTCAGATGTGCGTCCATCTGTCTGACAGTTAAAGCTTGGCTGAAAATGTCACAGTCCAGACTCAATCTGGTTCAGATGCTGCGGTTGGACCTTCAGAGAGCTGCAGAAACCAATGCTGCAAACCTCAATGAGCTGAAGCTTCGATGAAGAGTGGAATAAGATTCCTCCACAACGAAGAGAGAAACTGATAACATCATCCAGAGAACCGCTACATCAGTTACATCATGCGGTGTTGTTCAGCTGACATTGTATTTACCTCATCTTAAGACCTAAACTTTTATGTCCTGACTTTAAAACCTTAGAATAAAGGATGATGTATTTTCTCTTAGACATCACTGTATGTGTCCTGTGTCTGATAGAAAGGTTAGATTCAGGATTAATGATGACGACTCATCAAAGTATTCCTACAGAACTATCACTGCATTCATATTCTCTCTGTGAACCCTGACAGGACAAACGGATTAGATCCTTCAGAATGTCACATTTTCAGTTTGGAAAACTGTGAACTTAACAGAAGGAAGTATGGTCTGTTGAATCAGAGCAAAAACAGACTCTAGGCATTTTTTTCCATTAACCTCACCATAAACAAGAATAACCTCTCTATCAGGCTTTTGGCGCTCCTACTTCTATATTTGATGCTTTTTCAGTCTTAAACATTTTTTTTCATGCTGCAGATATGCAGAGCAAATTTTACTAAGGATGAATCACAGCTCTTTTGATCCATCACTGAATGATTTCTCCTCTCTGAGCAGGCAAGAGGTGGATTGTAAACCTGATTTGCAGTCACAGTATGTTGTCTGATGTTGTTCAAAGTCTGAGCCAACACCCAGAGCTCCTCCAGCCTCCATAAAGCTCAGAGTCTCTCCACAGATCTGATATATGGTGATAGACTCACCTTGAATCACAATGTGTCGTCTTGCTGGAGACATACTCTCTGTGGGGGCTGGCAGGACATCGTAACCCACCAGGGTTTATGGATTTCTTGTCAGTGGTTATGACTTGAAGGTGGCCCGTGACCAAGCTTCTGATTGGCTCAGGGAGGTGGCAGTTGATGGCGGGAGGGGGGAGTATGTGGGTGCCTCGCGCCCTGAGGTGAAGAGCACCTGCCCCCTCTCCTGATCTGCTGTCATTTCAGGGCATAGGTCCAACGCTGTGGCTCACAAAACTCAAGATGCCAAATTCAAAGGATTTGAACTGAGATTAGAGTAAATACATACAGTCATTGTTTTGCTGTGGTATCCAGACTAAATCTGGGGTAAAACTTTTATCCTCCAATTAGACATAAGTTGAAATGTCTGCTTTGTCTCCAGACTAAGAGGTCTATGCTGAAAACTCCTCCATGCATAAGCATTAATTCATCAGAAAATGTAACTCAGTATTAGGACAGCTCACTATAGAAAGGACTTAGGGATGGGAAATGATTTTCACATTTTTTAATGGTCATTTAACCTCTTCATGAGACCTAGTTTTTCTGATTCCTGATACCCAAAATAAATCACGTGTAACTTGACAACTCCATGGGCTGTTTTAGGGCTGGGCGATATGGCCTAAAAGTAAAATTTTAGATTTTTCCAAAGTTAAATTATTTCTTAATAAAAATAAAATCAAATATTTATGACATAAAATTTACCAACTATAAAGGAAAATCTCAGCAGGATGAATTTAAAGCTGTGAAGCTGCTTCCTTCTAAACACAGAAGGAACAATATGTGATGAATATCAGCATCAGGTGAACAGACAGAAAATAGGATTAAAATCTCACAGCTTCTAGATGGTGAGGAGAGAGAAATATTCACAATATGCACAATAACTTCCATCCATGCACCTTCACTGCTTCATTATCCAGATTTCCTGCCTATAAATTCTTAACTTTGCATTCTTAAGGCAGATTTATGCTCCTGCAGTGTCTGCGTGTGGTTGATTGCGGCGTAGCTGACGCTGGTGAGTTTGCTCTCGCACTCAAGCGTAGGGGGTTTGCGTTGTTTTGGTGTTGTGTTGCCGTTTCTTCTCCTAACCTGAAGGTGGCAGCAAGGGTGGTATCGGCTGGTAAACTCACCAGGTCAGAGTTCTTTTGATGGTTCATTTCAGTTCAATAGGTATTTTCTGTTTTAAAACAACAATGGCGTCCAGTATGGTTCAGTGTCTATTAGCTTGTGGAAGAAAACGAAGAAATAATTCGATCAGCGTCTCATCAACTTGATCCATTGGTTATTGTTTTTAAAAACGGTGTTTACCACACAAATTCAATGAGAAGATCCAGATATCTGACAACACGTGATCCCAAACTGACCAATCACAAGGGGGTACCTCTTCGTAACCGTCTGCGTAGCAGGG
Organism: Melanotaenia boesemani; assembly: GCF_017639745.1. Taxonomy (NCBI): domain Eukaryota; kingdom Metazoa; phylum Chordata; class Actinopteri; order Atheriniformes; family Melanotaeniidae; genus Melanotaenia; species Melanotaenia boesemani. The sequence continues at coordinate 33,043,516 of NC_055689.1, read as the reverse complement.
GTGCAAGTCAGGTCTGGAAGAGGTGCGCGGCGAGCCTCTGCGGACCTACGGAGCACCTACGGCGGTTACGCAGACACCGCGCGACCATAAATCCGCCTTTAGCTTGACTGTTTAGCTTAACCTCTTGCGCCCGCTCCCTCCTCTACCGGGAGTGAAGGGGTTAACATTCTGTTTTACTAGCGTAACGTCAGGTCTGTAAACGTAACCATAAATGTGTGGTATCTACAGAAAGTCCAGAATCTCAGCTAACAGCTCAGTAAAACCATTTCTATGACCACCAAAAACAGTTAAGATAACAAACTTTTTAAAAACCAGATACACATAGTCCAAAAACATATGTAAACACAAATTATGGCTCCCCGTGTCCACCTAACAGCATGAACACAAACAAACAACTCCTCTACCGAAAGCTCACATTCATTTGTTCATCTCAGCTTTTCTTCTGGCCCACAGACACATAACTAACGTCTAGGCTGTTAACTTACATCTGTCCCACACTACACTTTTCCATGTCGTAACTAAGCCATAAGAGTTAAAAGTAGCCTGGATTAGGCCCAGATAAATGTCTGCTATCTGGGTTGAAACCCCCAACAGAACCAAGTCCCCAATCATACCGAGTCTAACAAACTACATGTGAATGCACCTTTAACATACTTTGTCCAGTTGTCCCTGTAGGTTTTATATTTACAAATATAATTCAAAATGTTTAGACATTTTCTAACATTAGCCTAATTCCACTGCAGAGATTCTTTTATTTACCCAGGATAAAAAAAAAAACTTTTTACTGTCATTTCCTGCATAGAAAAAATTCTCCTAACCTCCAAACTTTCCGTGACAAAAGCACATAGTAGAGAGGAGGAATTTTCAGTTTCCCTGGAATTCTTCAGAGGTGGGGCTGTCCTGAAGGATTCTGATAGGTGGAACATGCATAAGTCTACAATTCTTTTCAGTGTATGTTTAAGCCAGTGTGCGGCTTCATACATGTTTATTTTACTTTTACAAACTTAACTCTGTGTTTTGAGTCAAATATGGCGCTATGAGAAGGTGATGAATAACGAGGTTAGGCTTTTCTGAGCGTATACATACCAAAGACAGCAAAAAAAAAAAAAGTAAACGAAACTGACACAAAAAACCAAAGGACCACAACAACTGAAGGGGGTCTGACCGCTGAACCAACAGTTTGATCAGCCATAGACTAAATTTCCCGGAACGTTGTGGTGCGGGGAAAACACAAACCTAGTTAAACATGATAAATAAATTCCAGATACTAAAGATTCCTGAAATGGTTGGTGGAAAACCACCTAATAGGAACACGTGTAATTTGTTAGCTTTTTAAGTTGATGCACTTCGCAATCATGCAAGCTGTAGCAATATAAGCACCTCTCATGGAAAGAATTACGGACCTTACATAGCTTTTTATGTATGTATGCACTCAAGAACTGATAAGAAGAATTAAAAACAGGCCAAAAATCCTCCGACACATCTATTTATTCGCTCCAAACCAAGTAATAAAAACGAGCTTGATGCATATTTTTGTGACAAAAGCACAGCCAAACAGGTCTATTTCAGAATGAGTGTAAACCAAAACATGGTCATGTCATCTCTGCATTCTTGGGTTACAAAGACAGAAAGAAGAAATGAGAGAAAATGGAAAGCAGGCAGAGGGAGGTGAGGATGGAGGAGTGAAGGTGGAGGGCAAAAGGAGGCAGAGAATGAGAGCGAGAGCTCTGTCAATATTTCTTCGGGAATGATGGAGCATTAAAAATGGATGAGTGTGTTTGTTTTTTGTGTATTTTACTGTGAGGCTGTCTGTGTGTGTGGATATTCTTGTTTATCTACCTGTGTGAGGACCAAGTGAATCTTTCTAGACTGTTTGTGCAAAGTCAGGACACTGATGGCTGATTGAGGGGTGAATGAGCTTTAGGACTGATTTTGGGTTATTTTTGTTTCAGAACGGATAAAATCCACTCAAAGATAGACCCACCTGAGCCAGACTCTGGATTATTTAGATATACTCTCAAAAACAGTGTTTCAAATATGTGTGTGTGCTATTTACCATTTCTAGCACCTCCTCCTGCAGACACCATGAAAACATGATGCCTGTCAACAGAAAAATAACCCAAACAGAACACACCAAACAGAAGCCTGGTCCTTCTTTGTTTGTCTTTTGTCGGCAACCATCACTGCTTGACATGCACACACACTCACACTCACACACACACATACACAAAGAGGCTCAGATTGACCCTTCGCCGCTTTTACTCTGATGAGCAGAGTCAGACTCAGACTGCTGGTAAACATACCCCAACATCCTCTCTTCTTTTAGTCTGTCCTAAAGGATAAAAAATAAAAAAAGCACACACTCAAAGTCACACACTTTGAGTCAAAATGGAGTTAAAAACAAACACAATATAAAACAGCAGACATGAAGTCGAGCGGTCAGATGACAGCAGCATCTAATAGAATTCATCTCACACCTGAATGTTAAAGCTAAAATCTGTTAAGTATTTTTTGCCAGGTTGGAAAAAAAACAAAAGATATTAATATTTATTAAAAACTGACTCCATCCCTGTTTTTCCTTCACAGCTGATAAAGAACGGGTGGGCAAGAAAGACGACAGCAGCCCTTTTAAAGTCAACATTTTAGGTAAGATTATCTCAATGTTTCTGTTTCTTTTACCAACACACTTCTGCTTATTGTTGCAAAAACACAGATAGACATAAATTGTGATAAACTGGCTGCAATTACTACTACTACTTTACTACATCCATCTGGACACACACTGAACATTTGGCTTTGAGGGCTACCAGTGACACATTATTGGAAAATACAGGTGAATGAATCAGAATTAGCCTTTAATACCCAAAGGACCATTTCAGCTGCAGTCACTGATTTAAGTCGTATCAAGACACAATTACAGATGACAAGCCAGGACTAAAACAAAAAAAACACAAAAACACAAAGATCAAATTTTGCATACACAGAAGTTGTTGCTTTAATTTTCTTTAGCTTTCTTGTGCAGAGCAGCAGATCAGCTGAATACTAACACAGGAGAACCTCACAAGTTAAACCTTAAAATCTGGCAGTAAGATGTGTGTGATAATGGAGATTCTCCCACTTTTTCCAGTTCTTGGGATGGTATATGCATTTGTGCATGTACCATTTTCAGTAACTGACACCTTTGATCCTGTTTAAGGGGTAAAAAAGAAAAAAAGTTGACCTCAGAATGGCAGAATTAAAATTTTGACATAATAAAATTAGTTGCACAAAACATCTTTAATTCTCCTGAAGATTTCCTTAAAATTAAATAATAAAGATTTTCCATTTTCCTTAGTCTGATTCTTACATAGCTGATCATCCACATGTTAATAGCTTCTGGGATTACGTGTTTATTCTTGATGAGATAAAATGTAAATCCACTTCTATGCCTTCAGTACAGCTGATGGTAAAACTTTCCCTGTCCTTTCAGCAGACTGTTAAACTGAGTCTTAATCTGCCGAGGAGCCATAAATCTAGAATAAAACTTAATAAAATACCTCTTTAATACACATCAATGTCCTCGCAGGGGGCAGTAAATTGTCAAAGTTAACTCCCCCCCCTTTACACACACACACACACACACACACACACACACACACACACACACACACACACACACACACACACACACACACACACACACATACAAACCAGTAAATCTCTGCTGATACTAAAATAAAGTGAGAAGACAGTTTTAAAGCCTGATCACAGTGTGATTTTGTCATTTCTTCTAAGTAAACACAGATTAGTGGAGCAGAGTGGGGCATTTTGCAGAGTTATCCGTCCTGCTGCATGATGTAAATGTCGAGTTTGGAGATCAGAGAGGAGATGAAACAGAATCCAGAGGGGTTATTATCTGCAGCACTCTGTAAATTGATATCATGACTAAAACATCTCTGGGGAAGAAATTCATCTGCAGCTCAGACAGTTCTTTTACTTTGAGCTTAGAAATGCTGGCCCACACCAGCATTGTGATTCTCTCTGGTTCATTCAGGTGACAATAGTGGCATTCATCAATAAGTAGGGATAAACAGGTACCTGTGTCAACCATTTGCTATGAACAAAACTATTTCCAAAGCTTGCTTTTTGCTGTAATTCACCTGGAGAAGTTTACTTTTGATCGGTCAAGTTTAGAAATGGTACAGGCATAAATTTCAGTGCACTCTTCAGATATTCCCGTGTTTTTGCATGAAAAAGTGTGACCTCAGCTAACAACGAGAACAATAATAATATAATGCATTACTTGCAGGAGTCTTTTAAAATAGTCAAGGACACTTTACAATAAAACAAACAATTCATTGAAAAAAAAAAAGCAACATAATATATGAATTTGATCTATAGCTCTCAAGCTGTGGTAAATATATGACCACTGGTGTTATTCAGGCTTCCTCTAACTGTACACTGACTAAATTTCAGATATCAACAAATTTACTAATGCTGCTTTATTCTCCTGTTTATGGTGACATATCTCAGTGCGAAAGACTAATCTTCTCTTGCTATCACAAAAATGAAACAGAGGGATGAATGCCGTGTCAAATCTGAGACTAAAGCTAATGTCTATTAATCCACATATCACAGGACTGTTCACAGAAGCAACGCTTGGTACTTGGAGAGCCCACTTTTTTCTGAGGTGGTACATGACAGAAAAAGTTTGAGATCCCCTGGATTAGATAAAAGAAACCATGAATTTATGTGGCACTGGCCAATCTAAAGAGGTTTAAAAGACTCAAAGGTATGTCTGGATAGTGGAAGAGAGCTTTTAACCCCATTGTGGAAATATTAGATGGAGTGGAGAGCTCTAAAGAAGAAGAGAATGTGAGAGTTCAGGATGGAAAAGTTAAGAAACATATGGTAGAGCAAGACTGTGGAGAGCTTTGAAAGTAAGAAGAAGAATTTTGAGATCAATTCAATATTGATCAGGAAGCCACTTGAGTTGTTTGAGGATAGGGGTGATGTGTTCAGTAGCTGAATGTCTAATAATGATTCAGGCAGCAAGTCAACCCATCAACTAATGGGAGTTTATGCATTGACTTGTGAGGTAAACCAAATGGGAGGCAGTTACAATGATTAAAGCATGACATGACAAGAGCATAAATGAGGATGACCGTACTGCTGGGTTAGGAAATGGGCACAAACAATAGTACATAAATCAGAAATACGCCAACCAATTAAGATCATAATTGCGGGTTTTATTGAAAGGTAGAACCTAATATCACCTGCATGGCAATGAAAGTAAATACTGTATTTCCTAAAAATAGAGCAAAGGAGAAGTAGAGGAGTTGTAAAGAGTCGGGGCCCCAAGACTGAGCCCTGGGGAACACCACTCATGACTGCAGGGAATTATGACTGAACATTTTGAGTTCCCAGAGTGGTACTGTGTATTATGGATGGCCATATCGATACTCCGGAGTAGGGATGTAACGATATGGAAAATTTGATATCTCGATTATAGTGACCAAATTATCTCGGTTAACAATATTATCTTGATATTTTGTAAGTGTTGTAAAACATATATATATAAAAAAACTAAATCTTGTAACATCCTTATACTAAAATGTTAACAGACAAAAAAGGAGGCGTGTGATGAATAAATAAGAGTCAGTTGCCGCCCACAGATCACTGATGACTTATATGCTGTTTCAGTTCAGCTATGAAGAGGGCAACATCCCAACTACAACCGTTAATGCAGGTTTCTGTTAGTAAGTTGATTATAAATGTATGCAACAAGTTCATTTCAAGTCGTTTGAAAATAAATGTAGCTGTGGCTTACAGGGGCAGAATATTAATTAAATACAATCTGAGGAACTTAAAAAGCAATTACAACAAATTTGAAATCATCCCACAAACTAGCAGTAAGTATCACCATGCTATAATTGAGTTTTTTCCCCACAGGCATGTTAAGACTCAGAGAAAATCCTCCCATTTTAAACCACGAGCTAGTTGAGTCATGAAATCTTTTATATGGCAAAAACAAGACTGAACAAGCTTGATGAGGAAATTTAATGAAAATCATCCCACGGAAAAGTTGAGGACTTTTGGTTATAAAGTTTTGCTCAGATTTAAATTTTAAACAGGTTAGAAAATCTCTGAACTGAAAATACCCTGAAGTAAACCGAGAGTTTGAGCTCTTCAGTTCTTTGTAATAATTGACATGTTTAAGAGGTTGATTGAACAGGACTCAGTACAGATTTTTAAGCTTGAAAATCCTTTAAATTTATATGCAAAAGAGCAGCATTTTGAACCTTTGTGCAAGGGGCTTATTAAGAACCTTTTTACCTTTGTTCATGTGGATTTAGTACATATCAGTCAGTTTAATGAGCAGTACATTTTACTTTGTAGGCTCTTACTTTAATGTTTTGGTGAATTGAAGAGGGAAAAGTAAGAGCTCTGTCAGCCTAAAGAATAATTTTTATTTTCCCACTCATATAGTTCTGCAACTCAATAAGGATGATGGCATTTCGCTTTTATTTTTTCTCCTCTGAACAATAATTGTAATACAACAAATCTTGTTATTGGTTTATAAGATCCAGTTGTCCACATTTCAGATTCCTATGTGTATGTAGTTAAGAGAATTGAGCATTGAGGATTTTACCTTCCATACATTCACTAACATTATGATTATTATTTGTAAAAAGCAGCATACAACCAGAGTATAAAAGATAAAGATTAAAATGGAGATTAAATAAATGAGTCAGTGCAGTAGAAGATAAACACGGTCTTAGATTTATGAATCACATGTACAGTATCTGAGTATTTCAGGTGCTTTTTCCAAAACCAAAAACATTTAACTATTTATTTCTATTTATCTCTGTGGCGGTGATGATCATCCTCATGTCTTATTTACTGATTCTGTCCATGAACCCTTTCAGAAACCAAAGGTCTGGATCATGGAGATGGATTCTACGCTGGGATGCCGATCCCCTGTGCCGACAGCTACGCCGGCTTCTGTGTGCATGGAAAGTGTGAGATCAAATACAACATGGCCACCTGCAGGTTTGTGACCACCTGAACTACTGTTTTTAATGTTTTTACTAATTTTTCGTACATTTTAGACTGATTTAAAAATAAATAAATAAATAACTAGAGCTCCATTTTTGTTGGAAAATTACTTTTATATTTTATTTCACAGCAGTAGCATCATGTCATGGCATTGAAAGAGTTAATATAATTCAAATAATTACATATTTGGACTAAAGTTGTTTAAAATATTTGAGGAACAATACGAGGAAATATTATTATTCTTTAATGTTTTTATAGTTGTATTTGGAGGAGGACGTTTTTGGTCTTTAATGACCTGAAAGGGTGATAATTAATAGCATCCCACAAAGGTGGGATCCAGCCCTTTACATCCAGCCTCCTCTCAAGGTTACCAAGTTCTGCTTTGAACAAATATGGCATCCTTGGAGTTAGGGTTTGGTACCTGTGTGGACTTTGTGTTGACATAAGATGTATGTCAACCAGGTGCGACGCAGGCTACAAAGGTCCTCAGTGTGATGAGCCTCAGGACTTCAACATCCTCTACGTGGTTCCCAGTGGACAGAAGCTGCACTACGTCCTCATCGCCGCCATCATTGGTGCCGTCCAGATTGCCATCATTGTTGCCGTGGTGATGTGCATCACAAGGTGGGCAATGTTTGTTAAAAAAAGGTCACATTTTAACTTTTAAACCCTTTACGAATAAGCAAAGACAATTTGACAGTTGTGGTCAGTAGTTGGTTTTAAACAGAACACAAATGTCGAAAAAGACAGGCAAGAGAAGAAAAAAAAATTTGTTTATTTAACTAAAATTAAACTAAAAGAAAGAAAGAATGGAGTAAAACAATGAATAAATAAAGCAACTACTGACTGAAATTACACAAGAAGCAAAACTACCATAAAGACAGAAAAACCAAGAAAAAGTTGTTAAAAACCTTAATGAAGCAAAACCAAAAGTCCACAATCAAAACAGCTAAATATTTAAAGTCATAAAATATTCCTCTTAATTTACAAAAAAAAAGACAAATTCCTTTTCAGTTATAAAAATGTTTTCAGATTTTTGTGTTGACTTTCATGACAAGAACATATTTGATTACTAATTTATTATTTACACTGAAATATAATTAGTTCCAACTATTCACTTAAAGGTGCAGCTTGTATTTAAATCAAAGGCAATCACAAGAAAATTTTAATAGGTTAAAAACTGTGTTTCTATTAGTATCTAATGACTTTACTAATAGTTCTAATGGGTTTATTCTCTTAGAAGGAAACATTTAAGTCCACATACATGCCATCTTTGTCACTATTTCTACAACAACGTCTCTAAATGGTCAAACAACTGTGTGTGACGCTTTAAGGCTGCAGCACCGGCTTTGTTTGATAGGTGCTAGAGCACCGTTTGGGATAAATAGTACCTTTAAAGCAGTGTTTCTCAATCCTGGTCCTGAGGGACCACTGTCCTGCATGTTTTAGTTCTTTCCAACTCCAGTACAACTTATTCAGATTAATTGAACTGCTTGTTAAGGTCTTTGCAAGCCTGCTAACTAGCCATTCATTTGAGTCAGGTGTGTTAAAGATGGACACCTCTAAAATATGTAAGGCAGTGGTCCCCGAGGACCAGGATTGAGAAACACTGCTTTAAAGCACCATAGAAGATAAGGGTACATGTGTACACCATGTTGAAGTAGTTGTAGAACAGTCATTTTCGCACCTAAGGCCACTGGATCCACTCACAGATGAAAACATCTTTATGTCTGGGACAATCTGCTGTACCCATCTTTACCACTAGATGTCAGTAATTCTTACAAACTGGACCTTTAAGGGATTTTTCTATTTCAGATTCAGATTTTTTCCAGTGTGGCCCGAAAAGAATGGAGTGGTTTCATTCGAAGAAACATGATTCATTGTATAATTTATGAGTTACAGTATTACAGATATCTGGCTGATAATTACATATTATTTGAATTAATCTGTTAGCTTTTTTGTTTTGAGACATGTCAAACGTACTTTATTAAAATATTCAGATTTCTAATTTTTTTTCTCAATTAAACATTTGTATTAAATAAATTGTATTATTTATTGATTCCTTTAAAAATAGCTAAATCCATTAAATAATTATGTTCTCTAATATTTATTTTTAAATACATTTAAAATGTAAAAAAAAAAAAAAAAACATCAAATTGACCTTTTTATTTTCAGTCTTGTTTCCTTTCATTTTAATATAACTTTTTCTATTTTCTTCAGGAAATGTCCAAAAAACAACAGAGGTCGTCGACAAAAACAAAACCTGGGACACTTTTCCTCGGACACTAATTCCAGGATGGTATAGCCTGTTTCTTGCTGGTTGTTTTTGATAAGTTTTTTCTTACAGCGTGGGAATAACGATTTTTAACAGTAGGTGTAGTATTTTTTTTTTTTTTTTTTTTCTCTCTCTCTCTCTCCTGGGAAACCACTAAAAGAGGAATTAGAAAATATTTATTTAAGGGGCCTTATTTCCCTCCTTTTGGTTCTGGATGGAACATTTTTAGCAATTGTGATTTTTTGTTTTTTTTTAATGCAAATCGGGAACAAGGAGCTGAATGAACGCGACTCAACGTGATGTCTGCCTGCTTTATTAAAGCTTTTGTTGAATGCTTTACAGTCTTTTCTGTAAACTTGCTAACAGAGTAATGTCTGCCCCTCTGGAATGTTATTTATTGGATTTTTTTTCCTTCTTTTGTCCCTCTCTGCTTTGCTCTTTTACTAATAATGTGCAGCTGATCACCAAATGCAGTTTGTTTTTAATGTTTTTGTCTTTTTCTGTAGGAGGTGAGAGGGAACCAGCCAGTGTGATAGTTTACATTAATTCTTTGGTATAAAGCTCCATGTCAAGGTTTCACTGTGTTAAAACATGCTAATAATTTATTGTTATGATACTGAACATTCTTTTTTTGAAAGTAGTTTTTACATAATATTTTTACGTTAACTTTTATCCCAAATTCTAGTTCCTGTATATTAGCATGACTTGTGAAAACTGTGTACTGTGGTGTAGTTTAAACTTTTTAAAAGGAAACGCTGTTGGCCTCGACACGTCCTCCATCCTCATTTTGTAGCGGTGGGAAAATAAAACGTTGGACAAATTTCAGACTAAATTCGGATGCCTATCAACCGCTCGAGGAACCACAAAAAAACATTTGTACATGTTGTTAACGGCTTAGAGGCTGGAATGTTTTTGCATCTCCGTTGGTAAATCTGAAGATTGTAGAGGAAGGACTTTAGTCCAACTGCAAATGGACGTCAATTCTTCTTAATTTCATGAGAAAACTGGAAGTTGTTTGGAAGTCTGCGTTGCTGAGATGGCTGTAGTTGAAGCTTTTCTTTGAATGTGAGAAAAAACATTTAGTCTTTTTCTGATTTTACTTTCAGGGTTTCTCCTCTCCGGCACATTCCAAGCACATGGGATCCCTCGAACTACACATTCGTAATCCTGTGAACAACACGTAAAACACACTTAACCGTACAGAGAGACTCCATGTCCCTCTGGTATGAACATGTGATTTGATACATGTCTTAAAGTTAGAAGTAGCGTGCAGCTGATTCACTGTCATTAAAGTCTTATAGCGTATTAATGTGTTGAAGTCTGTCCATGAAGAGGCTTTCACATGAGGTGAGGCATGCTGGACTGAGTGGATGTGAGTGTGTGTTAGAAAGAGGAACACAGTCATTTCCTTTCTTTAGTAAATGACCCTCCATGATAAAAACTTCAGGTCTAACTGAAGCAACACATACAGCGAGCTCTTCCAGATCTCCTGCAGGTTGAGTAGGGATTCATCCTGATGGAGAGAGTCTCATGCAGCCATCACGCTGTACAATGTCTGCTAGTTTCTGCCTAAGTTTGAAGTATTTTAACTTCAGTGCAGATTTATTCTCAAGTTAAGCAGCACATAAACATAAAAGGGCTCTGGAAGCCGAGCGTCCTATGTGAAAGCCCCTTTCAGCATCTGTGTGGGTCCACATGACGTAAATGTTGTCATCTAGCCAAACGTGGCCCTGCCGAAGATCACGTGGACTGTGCGCACAGCCAGCGAGGGGTCTGTGCATGTGCCAGGAGAGCAAGCTGGATGCTCGTTTCGTGCTCCGTCTGTATTTCATGTTTGTACTGTGTTCAGAATTACGGTCCTGTTGTTGATAAGCTGTTTCACTCACTGTTTTCTTTTCCATGTTGTTCAGACAATAAACAAAGCTCAACAAAGTCAGGAGGTCCTCGTCATTTCTTCGGGACTCACATGGGGGGTCGTGAGATAGTTTAATAAAACCACAAACTGACTTTTAATAATTTGTCTTGTTGCTGTTGAGATTATATGCTCATTAAATCATTTACAGTAAATTAAATGTCCAACAAATTACATTACAAATTATATGATGTCCCATCATGTGGATGTCCATACAAACAGCCGTTTAGCCGTGATGGAGACGCTGAAGTTTAAAGCTTGTTGTCAGGATATCATTTTACTGATGTTACTAAAATATGAGCTAAATTTGTTCCCAAGAGAAGAAGCAGTAACTCTGTTACAAGGATTTCATGAATCATAAATGGTCACTTTTGTTATTTTGTACAACCTACATCAAAATCCATTGTGGGCCGTGAGTTTCTCAGCAGTGTGGATGTTTGCATTAATATTTATATACAGCTTTGTACACAAGTTTTGAGACAGAGGAATGTGTTTTAGTCTTTTTTTCAGCCACTTATCTCTGACCGATGAATCATTTAAACATAAAAATGGCTCCTATATCCTATCACCTCTACAAGAAAACAAAGCTGACAACCATCAGGAGCACTTACAAAAAGAGAGACGGAGATAAACATGAATCACAACAACAGAAACATTAAAACAAAAACGTAACTTTACTTACTGGTGATTAACCCCACAGGACAACACAGAGACTGTAACAGCATGCAGGTTAGTGAGTGGTCTGGTGAATCCTCCCCAGAGCCTAGTCAGAATCAGAAGTACTTTATTAATCCCTTTGGAATTCCTCAGGAAAATTTGTGATGTGTTATGTCATCACATAATTAAATAGACATTGATTATTATGGTGTATTTTGCTCTTATTACATTTCAATTGTTGCATCTGGTTCCAAAAAGACCAACAATATTGGGACATCTGAATATCAGACTAGAGGCATTGAATCAATAGTTCACAAATCAGTGAGTCACAGGAGCTGCATCTGCTTTTTACATGTTATATTTAAACATTTTTACATACACCTTGGTCCTGAAATGTTCTAGAGACGTTCAGGAACAGTGATATGAGAAGACAGATAACCAGAGTTTTTTCCAAACTTTATTCAGAAACTTTCAACCCAGAGCTCTCATACCAAGCCTAGACAATCAGTAGGTAAAGTGCAAAGTTTCAGCTGATCCTCAAGCGTTTTGACTGAACATGCTGGTAGGAGTTGCTGCTTCAAACTGTTTTCTGATGACCTGTGTGTTGCCATCCACTTGCTTTTTAGGATCGGTCTAAAAAGAATATTGATATAAAGACAAAAACTGTAAACCAACATTCCCAGTTTGTTGTGGAGGAATGTTTTGCCTCCTGGGCATCCTATACCAGGGATGGTCAGGTGTGTTGAAGCAGGAAAATATCTAAAACCTGCAGGACAGCGGCCCTCGAGAACCGGAGCTTGACGCTTCCCACAACGCTGCCTTCTTATTTCATGCTGTGAAAACGTGTAAACAGCAACCATGAAAAACTGTGCTAAATTATCCTGAACATCTCTTAGTTCATGTGTGAAATCCATAATATCATGTCAATTTGCACCAGTCTGCTTTTAGAGCAACATTTAAATGTTTTCTAACACAAAATATAAGTAATATAAGTGTATGGAAGTACAATTAGACATGCCAAATAAGGATGCTGGAACATCCAAGTTGCTATGAGTTTATTAATTAGAAACACGTCTACGTTGCACTTCATTTCATTCGCCACTAGATGTTCCACTAAAAGTGTCGTCTCATTGAAGCCTCGAATAATGAGACATTTTTTTAATCAAGTATCAAAGATCCAACAAGGTTTCAGTCAGCCATCACTAGCTCCGGGTCTTACTAATCACCTTCAGAAGTTAAAAGTTAACTAAAAAAGGTCCACCTGTGTACAATCTAAGAATCACATGACCTCACCTGTTCTAAAATGCTCCAGGCAAGCAGCAGCTGGATGACCAAAGGACTCTCCAAACAGGTCAGAAACAACATTGTAAAGCACAAATCAAGGTTGGGTTATAAAACAAAAATATCTGAACCCCTGAAAATCCACAAAGCACCAAAATGTAAGGAACATGGCACCACAATAAACCTGCCTACAGACGTCTGTGCATCAAAACTCAGAGACAAGGCAAGGAGGATGTTAATCAGAGAGGCAGCAAAGGTAACAAAGGTAGGCCTGAAGGAGCTGGAGAGCTCTACAGCAGAGACTGCTGGATCTGTCCATGTAGGGACCAGGCACACTGGGTGCTTTATCCCAGTGGGCTTACCCTTATACATTGATTGGTCTGACTGGTTCATAAACTCAGTAATTAAGCGACCCAACTCACACTCGGCTAGCCCAATCAAAATTTTAAACACCGCCTGTGATCCCTGTGACTGCATAGCTCATTTATTTAAAAACAGGCACCACAGGATTTTTGACAAAAAAAATAAAAAAATAAACTGTTCTCCAGGCCTAATGTGCAGAAATGATTGCCACTGCAGTATCAGCATATACTGTATGTATATATATATATATATATATATATGTGTGTGTGTGTGTGTGTGTGTGTGTGTGTGTGTGTGTGTGTGTGTGTGTTAACATAGTCTGTTTAAGCAGTAAGAATGTTAAATAACTTAAACTTTAATTACAATGAGACATACTGGACCTCTCAAAAAGACCTGGGGTAAAACTTGAAAACAAATAAGAACCTTCTTCTCATATTATGAGACAGTGAAACTATCTCTCCCGTTGTTTTATCTAGCTGCTTTCTTTCTCCTTCTACCGTCTTGTTACCTGCCTCTTAAACTCTCATCTGTCTGCGCTTTAGTGCTGCGAAGTTTACCGCCGGCAGCTTCACAGACTTAATTGGCTGAGTGTATCATGTGGGATGGCTTAACTCAAACACAACTGGTCTGCGTGTTTCCACTGTGTGTGACCACTTTTGTGAAAACGACAAAAGCTGAGCCAATTTTTTTAAAAAAAGCACCCCATCAGATAGGTCCGGGTCCGTATGGGACAGGTTCTGGGTCTGGATCCGGACCGCGGTCCACTTCTTAGTGACATCTGGTATAAGGTCACTTATTTTGTAGTGCACATCCTTAAATCTAAGCTTTTAAATCCTTAGGCTGTCCACCATCTGAGGGAAGAAACTGATCCTTGGTCTGTCATGCTTTGATATCTCCCAGTCTGTCTGTGCATGCTTTAAATGGTTCCCAGTCTGTCTGTGCATGCTTTAAAAGGTTCCCAGTCTGTCTGTGCATGCTTTATATGGTTCCCAGTCTGTCTGTGCATGCTTTGCATGTCTCTCAGTCTGTCTGCCTGTGTTTTAAGTGGTTCCCAGTCTGTGCATGCTTTAAATGGTTCCCAGTCTGTCTGTGCACGCTTTAAAAGGTTCTCAGTCTGTCTGTGCATGCTTTAAAAGGTTCCCAGTCTGTCTGTGCATGCTTTATATGGTTCCCAGCCTGTCTGTGCATGCTTTATTGGTTCCCAGTCTGTTTGAGTGGAGAACAGTGAATAACCATGGTGGGTTGGCTCTTTGACAACTTCTCCTGTGCATCATTGTAGGTGAATTGAGTGAATGTCCCCATGTGTGGGAAGAGGGGATCTCATGATCCACTGGGCTGTTTTTTCTAACCACTGCAGGATCTGCAGCTGGAATACCACACTGTTCAGCAGTGAGATGAGGTGGTCTCTATGGTGCCACCGTAGACATTAATAAGCCACCTGCTGTGAGGTAGGATTCTCAGGAAAAAGAGACTTTGTTGGTCTTTCTTTGAGACGTGTGACATTCACATTCTAAGTGAGGTCTGAGATGGTTGCATCTGCAGACTTGATCAGACTGTTGGAGCTGTGCATGGCAGCAATCGTGTATACAGAGAGTAGAGGACTGGGTGAGCTCTTATGGGTTTTATGTTCCAGGAAGAGAGGGAGGCCAAACCCTGAGTCTGTCACCATGGTAACTTACTTCATGGACATAACTTGCTCACTGGCAGGTCATATATACCTTATCAATCATTTCTCTTGTCTGTTCTTTTTCTCTGTTCTAAGATTTATCATTGTGCTGGAGTTTAGATTTTTATTTTCTTCATAAATTACAGTTTTTGGAAGTGTTGGATTAGGTCTTACTGATGCCCATGGCTTTAGAGGTTTTAATGAGTTGATCAGGTCATATACCCATTCAGTGGAGCATAAAAATTTGTGGTGTGCATGATCATAGGTGGGCCAATTTGGGCCTTTTTTTTTTGTTTTTTGTTTTTTGTCTCAGCCCTCCTCTGCATTGAACCACTGTAAGCCATACACTTCATAGAGCTGGACTTTATGGAGTGGCCAGGTTCACCAAAACACATGTGGGGAACCTCCCGAACATATGGAAGAAGGTCTTATAGTCAGATGAGCCTGTAATGTTTAAAATGTGTTGGAAGGACTGAGAAAAAGTAGAGACCTCAGTCCATCTGAGAATCTGTGGCATGACGCAAAGGTTGCTGAATAGCTGCAGAAACCAGCCAACCCGAAGGAACTGGAACAGTTTTACTTTGAAGAAGGGACAAAAATCCCAGAGGCTGAATGTGCAGAGCTCATAGAGACGCAACGCTAACAGACTTCAAGCTGTCAATGCTGCTGAAGGTGTTGCAACAACGTCAACTTTTAGATTCATGGAGATCTGCAACAACACTTGTATGGTCCAACATCAACGTTGTGGGCCATCCACAGTGAGCATCATAAGACTGATATTTTTCTTTGGTTACTCACAGCACAATGTTACTGAAAAATCACTTGGTCTAAACTAAACAATCTTAATTTTGTCATTTGAGTTCATTTTCCCTAAGTTTTACCAGGATGTTGCTGCTCTTTGCTAAATTTACTGCAAAAGTCCATTTTGGACTGCAATAACATGCTGATGTTGGCCCAATTACTGAAGCTGTGGGAGTTTGTGGTTTGAAAACAAGGACAGAGGAGGTTGGATATGGCCTTTAGCTGTCATTATCAGTCCCCCCCTCCTGCTGTCAGAGGAGGTACATCATTAACTGTCTAATTAAAAGCCGCTTGTTTCCCAGAGCTGGAGCAGAGGTCACTGCCTCTCTCCATGCACTGCAGTGTGTGTCATACATTTCTGTGGGGGGCAGGATCTCACGCACGCTGCCCCTTGTAAATATAGGTCTACAGACTGGAGGTGCTGGTGGTGGGTGTTCAGGGATAGGACCAGCTGCTGACTTCAGTCGAACAGATTCACCAGTCAGTTTAAATACCACTCTGTAAAAGAACATCCAGCATTCATTTATAAGAAGCTCTGATAAGTTAATGCCGTCGTCACAGAAAGGAATGACACAGTTAGGTCTGGACATATTCAGACTAGTAGACTTTGTAAATTTGCAGAACACAGACTAAAGCACGATCTGTAAACCGTTTTCTAATAAAACCTAAAACACAGAAGTTGCTTATCTAAGTTACGGTGTCTTTTATATATGGTTAGATAAGCAGATGTCTGATTATGCCAGTGATGCAGGGCAATTTTTCATCATTCTTTAGTCTAGACTCTGGCAGAACATATTTAAATTATGTCTAATAATGATTCTGTAAACAAAATATCCTTGTCATGGTTGTTCAACTGGTCCACAGAGACCTCCTTGAGCTAGCTTAGCACCTTGCAGATGCATGCAGAGCTAAGTTAGCTAGCTATTTTAGCACTTAGAAGCAGCTGAGACCTGACATTGATGCTAATTGTTTTGCTAACAGCACATTATGACCGAGTTACAGATCACAATATGGTTTTAATTTATTTGTACATTTCTGAGATTAATTCATTAAAATTACTTTAGCATTAGTAGCTAATCCAAAAGGTAATCGGCATAAGTGTTAGCTTGGTGTTTTGCTTACTAGCCAAGTCAAAAATAAATTAAATTAAACTCTAGACTGAAACAGGAAATTACTAACAGTTCTTTTTTTCCACAAAATCAAGAGATAAAACTCAATGTTATTTGAGCATAACTAGCAAACTGTGCTCAGTAGCTTACATGCTAATATGAAAATTAATAACAAGAGAAAAAAAACTTATTTTTCATTCATTCAGCCTATCAGATTGCTTTCTGTTCACTTGGACATTTTAAAATGAGCAAAGGGCTGAAAGCTGCATATATGCCCATCATTGCTATTTGCAAGAGAGAGAGGGATGGGGAGAGAGAGAAAAAAACAATATCTGACTATTACTGCAAATGCATTTTACTGTGCCAATCAAAACTTAAAACTGTATAACAAAGAATTAACGATGTGCAAAAATCTAACGAGCATTTTCCTGTGTGCCTACACAGCTACCATTAAAAACAGGTTTGAATGTTAAGGCTTTGTGTAGAGTTACTTTTCAGCCCGTAGATGACAAAGAAAGCTGAAGCCTTTAGTTTCACCCATTAAACTGAGCTAAAGAGCACTACATACAACATATTAACAGCCATGTACTGAAAATGTACTGAATAATCACCTAGTTCTGTAATTTACACTGTAGGTGTGTATGTATACGGTGCAAGTGTATAAAAAATTTGTATGTTCATAGACATAATCTTTTAGGTTTTATTTTTTTTTCTTCTTCTTCTCTGTTGTCTTTTTCATACACTGTTTTTCTTTTCTTTAAATTATTCTATGTATTTTTGCACTGTGGGATGGAGAGAAACATCTGTTTCCATTTCTGTGTATGTACTCACAAACTGTAAAAACTGACAATAAAAAAAGTATCTAAGCTATGCTGAGACCAAATGAATCTGTGTAGTGGCTGTTAAATATTCTGACGCTCCTTCTCTCACTCTGGAACCACCAATCATCTCTATAAAGAGCTCCAGATCTCAATCTTAGTCAATGTTTGGACTTTGCTGCCCAGGGAAAAGTTAAAAGGGCAGAGTGGTGTTTAATCCCCTGAAGACATTCCAGCTCTGAGTAATCAGACCAGGCAACTGTGGCTTCTTTGCATCTGCAGAGCTGGCAGGGGACTCCTGAGCTCTTGTTGATGAACATGTTTCACAGCTGCTAACAAGAACATATGTGCAAATAACGGGAAATTATGAATCACTGGGTGTGGGTGCAGCAAAGCAAAGCAGGAGCTGGATGGGTATTTCCATCGCCTCCTGCTTTGCATCTTCCCAAAATGTCAGAGTGTCACCTTACAGAGTTTTTATTTTTAGCTGGGAAGGGGGTTTCGTGTGAGCATTGACGCTGTCCTCTTAGTTTATCGCCTGGCTCACATCCCAATGAGTGCTGAATTCAGATATCCTGATGCCTTTTTAAAGAAGGTGGGTGGAGTCTCCCTTCTTTCCCATTTCCAAACCTGAGTTTGGGTCACAGCGGTTGGGTGTTGCCACTCTCCTGTCTCCCTGCTGGTAACCCCAACGATACTTGCTCAGGTTCCCAAACTAAACCAACCTGCAACTTTTAAACAAATTTAAAAGTTAGGACCCAAGTCTTAAAAAGCTCCAATGGACCAGCACAAGCATCGTACGGTGGGTGTCCAAGAAAAGCTGGAGATCATTGGGGTGGAGGATGAGTCTGGGAACCCCATCAGCGCCCTGACCATCCTCTCCCTGCTGGAGCGAGTGGCCGGCATCATCGATAATGTCCAGTCCTGCCAGCAGCGCATGGAGGAGCGTCAGCTGGAGCTAGAGAACAACATCAAGACCATCCAGGGGGACGTCCTGAAGCTGGCCAAGGACCACACCGACACCAGTGGCACAGTTGAAAAGCTCCTGCAGAAAACCCGCAAAGTGAGTGCCAATGTCAAGGAGGTCCGGGCACGGGTGGAGAAGCAAAACGTTCGGGTCAAGAAGGTGGAAACGACGCAGGATGAGCTGCTCACCCGCAACAAGTTCAGAGTTGTCATCTACCAGGTGAGCCGATGAGAAAAGCCTAAACATGCTCCATGTTTGGAGTTAGACTTTCTGACTTCTAGACTTTTTTCTTTAATCCACAATGAACCCGATTTATTAAGGAGTAGGCAACTCTGGTCCTCCAGAACTTCCATCCTGCAGGTTTAAGATGTTTCCTGCAATGAAATGGATACAACATCTTACTACTTGAATGACTCATTAGTTTAAATCAGGTGTGTTCAAACAGGGAAACATCTAAAGCTTGCAGGACTGCAGCTTTGGAGGGCCGGGGTTCCCCTGGATTAATCCTTTAACTGCCTGCTTTACTATATAATAGAGCAAATTTACAGCAGCTGCAATGAATTTTAATAAAATCCTTGGGCCATTTCTATCACTTGGTTTGCTCATGCAATACCAAAAGCAATTGTTTGTTATCCCATTACAGTTTCAAGTTTTGGAGAGAAAACAAAAGCAGCACTTCACTTGGAATAGCTGATTAAAAATAATCTAAACTGATCTATTGGGAGGTCAACTAT
The DNA here is from genome assembly GCF_017639745.1 of Melanotaenia boesemani. Lineage (NCBI taxonomy): Eukaryota > Metazoa > Chordata > Actinopteri > Atheriniformes > Melanotaeniidae > Melanotaenia > Melanotaenia boesemani. Next base: position 33,023,895 of record NC_055689.1, on the reverse strand, counting down.
GAGGGCATAATTCATTCTTTCCTGTATTTCACCTCTTTCAAATACCTACTTGTCATGTTTAATATGAATTTATGTCTGTTTGCTTTATGCTTTTTTTTTATAGACTTTTGGATGTGTTGCCTAACCCTAACTCTGTTATATAGGTAAATAAAAGAGAAATTAACACTATTATTACCATACCGGCTGGTCTCATTGCTTCCATTCATGTCTAAATTACTAGAGTGTGCCGTCTTCAGTCCGGTCTCACAGTTCCTCCAAGACAACAATCTGTTTCATCCATATCAGTCTGGCTATGGGCAAGGCCACTCTACTAAAACTGCTCTCCTGTCAGTTACTGATTCCCTACAGCTTGTTAGATCCGCTGGTCAATCCTCAGTCCTTATACTGCTGGACCTGTCTGCTGCCTTTGACACGGTCAACCATCATATACTGTTCTCCACACTCTTGGAGCTTGGCATCTCAGGATCTGGTCTCTTGTGGCTTATGTCCGACCTCACAGGAAGATCCTTGAAAGTATCTTGGCAAGGGGGAGTGTCCAGATCACATAGGCTGACAACAGGGGTGCCTCAGGGCTCGGTGCTTGGCCCTCTTCTCTTTTCACTATACACCTCCTCACTCGGTGCAGTCATTAACTCTCATGGCTTCTCTACCACTGCTATGCAGACAACACTCAGCTTTTCCTTTCTTTCCCACCTGATGACACAACCATCTCAATGCGAATATCAGCATGCCTTGCTGATATCTCCGCATGGATGAAAGATCACTACCTTCAGCTAAATCTGTCCAAGACCAAGCTTATTGTCTTTCCAGCCAGTCCTTCCTTACCGCCACAGATAAGCGTGCAGCTTGACTCTATCACACTTGTGCTTACATCTTCTACCAGGAATCTTGGGGTCATGGTAGACAACCAGCTGACCTTTAAGGACCATGTTGCCTCAGTTGCTCGATCTTGCCAATTTGCTCTTTACAAAATCAGGAAGATCAGACCCTACCTGACTGAACACACGGCACAGCTCCTGGTCCAGGCTCTGGTCATTTCACGCATTGACTACTGCAACTCCTTACTGACTGGCCTGCCTGCATGCTCAGTTAAACCTCTGCAGATGATCCAGAATGCAGAGCTCATGTCACTCCGCTGCTAATTGCTCTTCACTGGCTTCCATTTGCAGCACGTATCAAATTCAAAGCTCTGCTTCTGGCTTACAAAACAATAACCCAAACGGCTTCGGTCTATCCCCACTCCTTAATCCAGAGCTACACTCCCTCTCTGCCAGCAAAAAGTGCTCCCACCACATGGCACAAAATCAGTAGCTAGACTCTTTTCCTCTGTTGGTGGAATGATCTACCAAACTCCGTCCGATCCAAACAGTCCTTATCCACTTTTAAGAGCAATCTAATAGACTCAGTTGTTTAAGGAGCATTTCCACACTTAACTTAAGTCTTCTACTCAACAGAATGAGTTAGAAAGATTTGTCCAGCTCTTTGGCTCAACCAAGTACTGAATAAGCTGTGTGCACTTATGCCCAAGATGATATGATTTGATGAAATCGTGATCTTGTATTTAAACAAAATGACTTACAAAAAAAAAAAAAAAAAAAAAAAATTATATGCTCTGCCTCTAGCACTACTTGACAGCACCTGGTCCAACTGGACTCACAGCAGTCTGACTACCACTTAATTATGATTTCCCATCTTGTTTGAATTCTTGCTTGTGTAACTCGCTTTACATAAAAGCGACTGCTAAATGACTGTGGAGTAGAATAGAATAGAATAGAATAGAATAGAATAGAACAGAATATTAATTGTTCAACCAGTTAACCATTTGTTAAAAACATTGACTCTTATTACTACAGTCCAACAGAAATAAACACAAAGAACTATCTTAGCTTTTTTCTTAGTGCAAACTCTAGAGAGTTATGAAAATCTGGACACAGGAGGATAAATCATCTTAGAATTAAAAGGGAAAATATTGACAAAGACAGAAAATGAGTGTGAATCTAATCAGTCGTCTCAAGATTCGCACCACTGATTTGATTTGATCAGACCTTTTCCTTTAGATTATGTTTCATTTCATTAGCAGGCTGTGATGAAGGGTTGCAAGCAGTATGATGAGGAGCCACCATATCAAATTATAAAATTCCTGAAAGACAATCATTAAAGTGGTGAAGATGCATCAAATTTTACCACTCTGGATTACTTCACTTTCTACTACAAACTAGGTGCCAGATCAGATTAAATGACAGTTTTAAATACAATGTAAGGAAATGACATAAATGGCTTTCAGAAAACTAAACAGCCTAAAAGCCTGAGCACAAATGTGAATTTATTTGATGAAGGAGGCTGTCTTCATCTATGTGAAACTGGGACATAATTACCAAGCAACAAGAGCTGAATTTAAACAACTCTGACTCACATCATTAAGAGACCGATGCTCGGTGAGACGCTTGAGTAGAAATGTGAGAAAATAAAGGGCAGCTAAGGTTCAAACACTTAAGAGCCACTTTCAATTTATAGTAAAGCATCCGCTTTATGTTGAGAGGGGACGCTTTCATCCCAAGTAGGGACAACTTTAATCTGGTTGGCAGAAACACATGAAAACAAGGTGATTCACCCAAGTTTTCTTTGAGGTATTTTTTCAACCATCTGCATGATTATACATTCCTGGGGAGTCATCTTCTGACATGAAGGCATGAAAAATAGACCTAAACTCCGTGTCTGATGGTAAAGTAGAAACATGTTGCACCCTGAAAGAGTGTGAAGGACTCAGAGGCACCTGAGCTGATTGCTGAGGGGGCTGCTACAGACGGACAGACCTTATAATGGAAATAAATTGGGATTTTCTGTGGGAGCAGTTGGTCTGATGATGGACAGAAAAAGATGTTGCTCTGCACTGAAGGATTTTTAATGGTGATCAAAGACATTGCTGCTGGCTGCGAGAGTTCAGCGTTGGTCAGACAAGAGGGAAGTCACGTCAAATTTTTAGTCTACGCATGAAAATCACTTCATTCATGATCATTTGATCAAATAGTTTGATTTGGTGACACTAACCAAATCAGAGCAGGTAAATGTACACAACTGGCATTGTTTGCAAAGTACTTGAAAAGTAAATAGTTAAAGATTAATGAAATCATAAGTTAAGACAGCTTCTAGGGAAGGAGGATGGATAGAGGAGGTTCCTCTCAAGACAAGCTGCATTAAAACTGTAGCCAAATCTTCTCTATTTTAACATTTGTCATTTCTTTGTACATTATTTGAAATTTGAAAGAATAAAACTCAGTCTCTGCTGTGCTTAAGACCTTCCTTGCAGAGCCCGGTAACCATAATAACTAACTTTTTCAGTTCCAGAAAAACCTTTGACAAGATAGTGTGAGAACTCTAAAGATTTGGTTAGGTTCAGGTACAAGAACAATTTGGTTAAGTTTAGGAAAAGAATTTGGTTTGTCTTCAGATAACTAGTAAGTCCACTAGAAAAGCTTCAGGTTGTGGCTGCTGTACAGCATATGTTTAAGCTCTCTTAAAACAAACTGAAATAGGCAGAAAATGAACCCAGAGGACGAACAGAAGCTTCCATGCACATGCATATTTAACATGAAACCCTAAAACTGTTGTTTTTTGTTTTGTTTTTGTTTTTTTGTAGTGACAGTCTCAGTCAGCGTCTATTTGATGCAAAAGCACTGAGGGTGGTTTAAAATTGCTCCAATGGGCCGCAACATGTGTTGAATCATCTTCTATCTTTTGTGATCAGTTTTATTGTTTTAGTATGAGGAAATAGAAGTTAAAATGTTTATTTATTTATTTATTTAATTAATTTTTTATCATGGACGTGCTATAAATAGCTCACAGGTTGCATATCCTTTCTAATTTTTATGTTGGTGTTACTGCATCTGATTGGTACTTGAACCAGATTGATTTTATAACCTGGTTCTGTAGTGTTTGGATGTCAATGTTACAGTGTGAAGTTAAACCATGAAAGTAATCAAAATCCAAACGTTTAACGCTTGTATTAGGGACTTTTTGTCCATACAGATATTTCTTTCCCTCAGTTTTTAGATGTGTTACCCTTTATGTGTTGATGTTTTTGTAACTTTTAGACTTTTAGAATTCCAATTTTTATTTCTCTTTAGTATCAACAGAACATTTGAACAAATTTACTCCCCTTTCCTGTCATTAGAGGATAAAATAATAATAATAATAACAATAATAATAATAATCCTCTCTCTCAAAAAAAAAAAACTGCAATTACCTTAAATTAAAAAATTACAGGTTAATTTTTCTAGGATTTCACATTCTTAAGAATTTTTTGTCCTCTAATAACGTGAAAGGACAGTGAATTTGAAATCAGACACTGTCAGAAACACTAACAGTGTCTCAACATCAATTTTCTTTCTAACTGTTAGCTTTGAATACTGAGATTAAAAAAAAAACAACAACATGCAGTATGTGGAAAGTTATGGAAGCCGAGAGTAGCCAAGCTCTCATGTTATTTTAACACCATTATCTCATGATAACGGATAACTTATCTCGTTTTCTTGAGAAAACAAACTTTGTTTTCTCGCAGACAGAACATACAAACCTCCTATCTTTTTTATAAAAGTAAGATATATAAGAATGTACATTAATAAATTATATTGGATTTTATTGAGTGTGTTTGTGGTTTACTGGGAGAATCATAGACCTCCTCCAAGCGCCTCTTCATGCTTTGGATGCAGCAGTCTGTCTCAGAAGGAGCTCTGCAGGGCTGTCGGTGGTCGCGGGGAACAGAGTTGTTCTGTACTGGGATCCTTCAGTACAGCAACAGATGTAAGCTGACGTCAAATCAAACATCGAACATCCATCACTGATCAAATATCCCGAAGAGGCTGAAATTACCACGTGTCTGACTGTAAAGTTTTACCAATCACTGATTGACACCAATGGACTGTGGCTCCTACCATCAGCTGTTGTAACAAGATAAATTATCCCGTTAACAGCCCTGGTTTCCTCGAGATAACGATTAAAAAAAGAATAATGGCCAATAATGGCTGCTTTCAGTTTCCAACAAAAATAACTAATTTTATGTATTTTTTCAAATAATAATAAAACAGTTTCATGTAATTAAATGTGCGTTTAAAGGGTTAAATAATTTGAATAATTGCATAAAGTAGAAAAAAGTACAAAAGATGTTAATCTATAATGTTTTCATATAATTTTTTGGAGAGGCTGTCCACTAAATGACCTGAATGGGTAGGAAACTGAAACGTCACACAAGGGTAAAAAGAATTACACTTAATTAAATGTGTAAAAAATCTCTTATAAGACCTTTCGCATTTAGAATCGGGTCTATTTGTGCTCAGGCGTCTTTGCAACCAGTTTGGCTTTGCTCAATTCCCCATTTAGGTCTGAGCTTTCTTCTTTTTTTAACCTATTCAGGCTGAGTCGAAGTTGATTTACACAGGTTCATTTTGCATCAAGTCAACAAGATTGGATCTGAAAAGACTAACATGCAAATTCTATGCAGCCTAGCTTAGCATAAAGATGCAACATAAAGAGAAAGAGATATGAATTTAAAAACATGGCTGAGGATTTTTAAAAAAGTTGCATGTTGGAACCATTTCTGTGCAGAAACACTGCTCTCACAGTGAGGTTTCTGGAAAGAAGCCAAAGCCTTCTGCTTATGTATTAATGAGCATATCCTATGATATACATTTTTTTTGTATTTTCTTTCTTTAAATATAAATAATCTTGTGAAGCGCTGAATGAGTTATTAGATGTGTGTGAAGTTTGGGAAGGTGGACTCCACCACCAGTTCTCACTTTATATTTAAACATGTTTTCATGGTGCGCTGCTGAAAATAAAGAGCTGCCTTTGTAAGTTCATCTCTTAAATAAGAAGCAGTCAAGGTTACATTTCCCAAAAAATAACTGTATTATTTTACAATTTTAGGTTCATCATTTGAATATATTAGGATTTAAAAACATTTTCTAGCCTAGGACAAGATTGTACCAGACAAAATAGACAAAGTTGTTAGTTTATTTTTTAATTCCTGCATAACTAATTTATAGATTTATTTCTTGGTAAAGTGCAGATTTCATTACTTAACAGAATATTTTTATATTATTCATTGACTTCTTGCAGAAGTTTAGTAGTACTGGTCGATTGCTTTTCCTCTTAGCTTCTAGTCTCAAAGGTCAAGTTGCATTTTTATTTCTTTATTTGGGTGGTCTGATGCTATCAGTGACCTACAATTACAGTAGAAAAAGTGTATTATCTTCCCCAATAAAGTTAATACTTTGTCCCTGGAGTTGCTCTGATATTGTATTCCTTCTTCAAACTGCAGTTTGCACATTATGAGGAGGCTCCTGAAAGCCTTGTGAAAGTTGATAATTCCATCCCGACTGTGACAAGCGCTTATCTTCACGTGCAGCTTTGCAGAGACACATTCAGCCATCAGTTTTAGATGCCTCTGTCCTCGATAATGTCCGGACTTCAGAATAGAAACCGGAGCTCTGTGTCCAGCTAACAGCTGCTGTGGATCTGTGACAGAGGGACCTATTCTGGGATCACAGCATTCTTCCTCGCTGCCAGCAGGGACAGGCCATAAACTGCTGTCGCCCAGAATCAGGATCTGAGATGGCAGCTTAACACAGAGATCAATATGCAGCAAGAGTGTCAATCAGCCTGACCTGCTGCTAAAAACAGCCCCGACTATAAAGGACATTTTCTTCTGCTGATGTCTGTGGCCACATGGGGGCAGCACACTGAGCATGAACCAATAACTTGTGTGGGTCACGTATAAACAGATGCTCCTTGTTGGTTTTCTCTAAGGCCTCGTACACATGAAAACAGATATTTTAAGCAGATTAGAAACTCTTAAATTGGACAACTGTAGGTTTTCATGTCCAGCACAGCGAGGAGGACAGTGTTTCTACGTCTAGATGTGATAGCTTTGCTGCTGCTGTCTGAGCTGCTTTTGGTTGTGTTGGTGCTTTAGCTTTTCTCTGCGGTGGTAAAGACAGAAGCAGTTTGTCTATATCTATATTCAGCCCACATGTAGCATTATCTCCAGATTCCTTCATTCTGATATGGATGGTGAGATAGATGCAGACGGACAAACGAATGGTTAAATAATACGTTCTGTTTCCATCACTGAAAAGAAAAGAGTTGAAGGAGGGAGATGGATGGACGGATGGATGGATGGATGGATGGATAGATGGATGGACGGACGGACAGGTGGGTGGATGGATAGATGGATGGATGGATGGACGGACGGATGGACGAACGGACGTATGGACGGATGGATGGATGGATGGACGGACGGACGGACGGACGGACGGATAGATGGACACTGAGAAAGACTGGGGTAGATGATTGATGGAGTGATGGATGAGGGAGATAAAGACAGGAAGGATGGATAAGTCAGTTTAAGTCCAATAAAACGTCATTATTCCTAAAAGAGAAGTGATGTTGTAGAGCAGACTGTTGATGACTGAACTCAATAAACGGATTAATTAAAAGTAAGAAAGTGTGGGACAAAAATGGAAAGCTGTAAATTATTGTTTTGGAACCTATACTCATCGTCCACTTCTCAGGTCCACCTTCTAGTACTGGGTCAGACCCGTTTCCTCCAGAACTGCCTGAAATCTTGGTGTGATAGATTGAACAAGGCGGTGGAAACCTTCCTGAGAGGTTTTGCTCCATATCAACATGACAGCATCACACAGCTGCTGCAGGTTTGTCGGCTGCATCCATGATGAGATGTTCATTACCCGTTAAAACTTTAATAGACCTCCAGCATCCCCGAGAGCAATCACTTATATTATTATCAGTTTCTCACAAACATGAGGTAAACTGATAGATAGTTTACACTTTAGGTTGATCTACAGAAGTTTATAAGACATTTATAACCTGTCCAGGAGGTTTACAATCCAGCCACAAAATGTAGTGTTATTTTTGACACTTTGACACAGCTAACTGTGACTTAGCGCTGAGCTAATCTCACCTCAGATCTGCATCTGTTCTACAAACAAAGATAAACCCAAATACTTCATATTTGTTCTGCTCTGGTGCCTCCTGTGTGTGTTACCAATGCTGCCTCTGGGTCCAGGTTTAGTTGGATCTGGTCCTGGCGAGCCCCCGCCTGCAGAGGAGAGACTCTCAGTGTCGAGTTTCCTCATGACTGATGCGCTGTCGGTTATTCTGAGGCCTCCGTTCGTCTCCTAATATAGAGCTTCAGCTGCACCCCTTCAACCAGGAAGCAGAGACGCTTTGTTAGCGACGCTCGTCGCCGGCGGCTGAACCATGGCGTTGGGCAGTAATAAGAAAAAGATAAATAGCCGCCACCTCCAGCCCAGGGCAGCTCTGCCTCGGCTGCTGTTCAGAGCTGGACGTTGGAGGACGATGTGTAATTTTAGAGAAGTTAATGGCTTTTAGTTTGTTACGTTACTGCTGTGTGCCAACGAGAGGAGATGAGCGCTGACAAATGCCTGCAGGCAAACATGAGTAAAGGAGGTCAGCCAGCTGACAGGGAGCTGTAACACAACAACCATGCATGTTCCAAAAAAAAAGTATTTTCCTGTAATATTCATGCTACCTGTAAGTAAGGCTGAAATCTCATGTTTGTTAAATTAGTTTGTATTTAAACCCTTTATCTATTTAAAGTGATGTGCAGCTTTTCATATTAAATACAATGAATGAATAAATTGCTCTTAGTTGCATGCTGCACCTGTTTAATCCATTAAAACCTAAATATTTATAATTATAGATTAAAAAATGTATACAATAAAATTTATGGGAAAAATTACAAAATAATAAATAAAAGAAATTAAATACAACAATAAATTTAAAGCAAAGTATTATATTATATTATATATATAAAGTGTGTCTGTGTTTTGTGTCATTATCTGTTATTTTTAAATTGTTACCTCTTGGAAACTTTTCTTTATCTTTTACATTTCTGTGTAAAGGTCTATAGTTATCACTCAGTTTTTCATACGTTTCAAAGAAAAGAGAAATAGTTGAAGTTATTTGCTGCAACATCTGGCAACGTAAATACAGACACTATTTATGAGGCAAAATGATGAGGTTTGTCTAGTTTTAATGAGCTTTAATGAGCTTGAAAATGAGTTTTTGTTCACAGCAGCTTTATTCTTCATCCCAGTCTGAACCCTGTTAGAGAAGCTTTCTTTAATTTCTTGCAGTAGTCCTCAGGAATAGTTTTCCAGGAACCTTGAAGGACTTTCCAAAGCTCTTCTTTGGATGTTTCTGACTTGTGTTCCATTTTCTATCCAGATGATACCACACTGCTTTAATAACGTTGAGGTCCGGGTTCTGGGGAGGATCCATTCCTCCATCAGACCTGTTCAGGTTCGAGTTCTGGGGAAGATCCAGGAGTTTTTAGTCCTGGGTCGTCTTCTTTTGTCCTCCACGTGTCCAGTTTTTGCCTCCATGCTGAGTTTCCAGCTAACAGCTGTTTGGGAATCACTTTGTTGCTGCTGTTTTCTGTCGGTCAGACTGTTTGATCTTTGGTGGTTTTCACAGATGAAACTAAAGAAATGGGAACAAATGGCTTTCTGACAGGCTGCCAGTAACAAAGAGCCTAAAGATCCAGTGTTACCTCCTTCTTTGCTAAGTCGTTTTTTATATGTTGACTCAACACTGGCTCATCCCTCAATTTAGAAGATGTCTATGTTTGAATGAGTTATAGGTCAGTAAAGTAGCTTAATGAATGAGAAACTGGACTGAAAATGAGTTGTTGCTGATAACCTCTTTAGAAAATTATATTGAACTCTGACTGCAAGTACCGTCAAGTCTCTGCGGTTACTTGGACTCATTTATTGTGTCTTTGTGGAAATGTGGTGTGTTCTTGGTGGTTTCATTTTACAGATTGTAAGAATTTTGCAGATTTTTATTAAGCTCCTGTCATTTCTAAAGCTGCATATCTTTGGCTGTAGTTGTGAGATAAAAAGAAAGGTTGTGCAGACCGGGTGCAGTGATTAATCTCTCTGTGGTCACATGACAGAGTTTGATCAATAATCTGTGTGTGTGGTTTCTGTTTTGTCTCTTTGTTTTTGTAATCGGAGTCTCTGATGGTCTGAACTTCCTGCCAGCATCTTTCCTCCCCTCACCACTGCTCAGGTTATTAATACAGGCGCTGACCCACATTCCCCATCGCTGTAATTATCGTGTCATTCGTCGTGTCAGGATGTGCTCCGATGACTCTTTTCTGATTAATGAGCGTGATCATCGCAGGTGGCTACGGTTTAAGTACGATTTATTGGCTTTCATGTCCAAAGTCACCTGTAGGGCGCAGCAGGTGGGGCAGATTGGCGATGACTTTCCTACAACAGCTAGATGGTGTTTTATCTTTTAAGAGATAATTACAGGATGAAATGTGTTTAATGTTGACTTGTAGTAGTAGGATTCATTCTGCAGGGCTATAAATACCAGAGCACTGATCCAGCAGCCGATACCAGATGGTATGGTTATTATTTCTGCTGGTCCTGACTTCCAGGTGCTGTTCCTGCCACCAGCTTCCCATCTGAATGAGCTTCAGTTACTCATCTGTAAAAATAGAAATGCTTGATGTCATGACGGTGCCTGTGTCTTCAGAGAGACGAGACTTGCAGGTCAGGTGTGACGGAGCATCTCAGAGGAATATCGTGTTTTCATTCTGAGCTGTCTTCAATTTAATGAACAGCACATTAATTTATCCTTAATGGATGGAGGAGATATCTGGATATCTCTTTCATCTGTGTGAAAGACAGATGAGCCGTCCTGTGAGGAAATTACCTCTTTTTCAGTCTAACATTTAAAGCTGATATAAGAAGGTCAAACCTGATATATGATGTGAGGCCTGAGATCAAAATCCCAGCAGAGCCTTAAAGAAACTGAATATTTGGGGAAAAATCTTTAGATAGGCAAATGATGATGACTTAGCTTTGGCATAATTGTAACTTACAGTAAACAACAACAAAAGGAGCTTCAGATTGTTTTCTAAACCACCTACTACATAGTGCAGACAGTAGTTCATAGCCAGCATGAATGCAAACTTCTGAGTGATTCCTTCCGTAGCATGCTGCAACATTTTTAGCTTCATGTTTAGAAAAGTGAAAGTAAACAATGGTGTTTAGAATGTTTACTTCCCATGTAAGAAATGTAAAAAAGTGCATCTTTATGACACATCAGTAGAAAAAGAAAAAAAAAAGTCTATGAAGTTGTTGGATGCCATTCAGCTGCAGAACAATCATGTACTATTTGTCACAATATTTCACGTCATTAACGTTACAACAGGCTTGTTTAATTTGATTTCACAATATTAGCTACAGATCCAGAGATGTGGCCACAGATGTGGACCATCCTGGGTTTGTTTGTGCTTTGATTTCTATTTGAGGACAGATAAAATACTTTAAAGATCAGATCATCACACTTTGGTGCTCCTTATTATAACTAATTTGTCATCCATCTTGCATCCTACCTGTACTCTGAGCTCTTTCCAGCAGTAAAAGTCAGTCCAGTGTTGACTTCTGCCTTATCTCTTGCTCTGTCCCTTTCTCGTTTTCTTTTCCTCGCTTCCGCCGATAATGTCTTCTTGCATTACTTGGTGAATCATCCAATATGTGATATCCAGTTGCTAGATTGTGACACAGTGCCTTGAAGTAAAACACAGCTGTAACGTGATACTCCGGGCTGGAAATAAAAGTTTTAAAATGTAGTTTTATCAGCCTTGGGACTCTGCAGGACAACTATATATCCAGGAATATGCATAATGAATGTCAGTGTGCCATCAAAATGGATAAGAAACACAGCACTTTAAGGTTGAAAAGTTATGTATTGTTGCTTTAAAATCAAGATTCAGACTGTAAGATGGGCAGATGAAGTTTTAAAGCTTGTGTCAGCCATCCTGAAGCACACGGCTTTGAAATAGAGGAGCTTGTATCATTCTGCAGATGTCATGTGGCTGGATTTTTAAAGATCAAGCTGATTCACAGGCATTAGCATTAGCATGTCTGCTCAGACTGCCATTAAAAAATGGGATATAGGTTATATGGGGAGGGAGTCAGATTTGGGCCACATTTCCCTAGAGTGTGAACACAACCTTTGTCTCTCCAGTGTGTCTCTTCCCACAAAAGATAGTGAAGATTACTCACCCTCTGCAAGTTGTAAATCTCCTTTTTCTGAAAGTGGAAATCAACCTCCCACTAAAATCCATTTAGTGGGAGGTTGCTCTTGATGCCATTCCTCCTCATCGTCTTAAGGAGATCTTTCCCACTGTAGCTCAGGTGGTCCTTGCCATTATTAACAGCAGTCTGGCAACTGGTGTTGTCCCCTCTTCTTTTAAACATGCAGTTGTACAATCCCTGCTCAAAAAACCTGGCCTTGACAGCACAGTACTGGCTAACTTCAGGCCCTTCCCAAGATGCCTCTCATATCAAAAGTCTTGAAGAAAGTGGTATAACTTACTGTCAAGGTCCCATATTCGCCAGCCCGGTGCCTCAGATCAGCTGATCAGCTTCTTTTGGAGGCACCGTGGTTTAGGCGGAAGCTCAGAGGGGGTAGGGCCTTTGCAGTCGCTGCTCCTAAACTGTGGAACTCTTTACCACTACAGGTTAGAAAATCTGTTTTTAAAACCCTTCTGAAGACCCATTTTTATGAGCTGGCCTTTGATTTAGCACAAGACTTGTTTTCTTGTTTTTAGTGTTTTATTATTTTATCTTTTTACTGCTATTGTTTCTGTTTTTACTTTGCATTTTATTTTACTTTTAATTTTTTTGCTTCTATGCTGTGTTCAGCACTTTGTTAAAATGATGTGTTCAAATGCAATATAAATAAAGCTGAGTTGAGTAAGAAAGACACTTCAGGAGATCAATGTTAAACTCTCACAATCAATAATTTCCACTGAGCAGCTGAACTCATTGATGTGGAAACCCCACAGAAATGACTGGTATGTTTACTCTTGAGGTGTATGTTTTACCCCTGTTTTCTTGTCTAAATCAAACATTTAAAATCATATAAAGGTCACCTTGTTTTAACTCTAAAGTTTGCACTGAGAAAAAAGCAAAAGAAAAATTATTTGCAATTTTTTTTGCTTTATTATCCTTTGGAATCAAAGAGTTTTAACATGTTTTTTGAATGGCAGATAATAATATAGTTACAATATTAAAGTAGTCCAAATTTAAAACATTAATCAGACAACAAATTCTTAAGTTTGGCATCAAACACCCAAACTATGTAGTAGAGATGGCTCAGATAGGTTTATTTCCACTAATCTCTAATTCTGTTCAAGAGTTAAGTTTTTTGTATCAGAACATCATAAAGGCATAAGTTATATAGCTCATGTCAGCCTAAAATGAGTTTATCAGTTCAGCTAATCAGTCCAGTTTATTTGCCATTTGCCCAGAAGAAACCACATTGGAAAACAGTTGCAAGTGACTTCTTTGGAAGGGGCTGCAGGGTCTCTTCTCTGATAAAAGAAGATGGCAGCACGGCTGTCAAAGCTGCATCTGAACAAACCACAGTACTTCTGGACCAATGTCTTTTAGACATACCAGACCAAAGTGGACATGTTGGGTCAGAATAAACAAAAAAATAAATAAATAAACACAGCATATCAGCTGTAGCTCAGGAGGAAGAGCAGTCGTCTTTCAACCAGAAGGTAGGCGGATCGATTCCAGGCTTCCACTGACTACATGCCGAAGTGCCTTGGGCAAGACACTTAACCCCACGTTGGCTCCCGATGTGCCACATGTGTGTGGGAATGGGTGAATGTGATAAGTAGTATAAAGCACTTTGAGTGGTCAAACTGACTGGAAAAGTGCTATATAAGTACAAGTCCATTTACCATTTACAAACACCTCATAGCAGCTGTCAGGGATGATGATCTGGGCTTGGTCTGCTGCTAGAGATACTGGAAACCTTGCAGTCACTGACCATGAACTCTCCACACATGTCCAGACTGTCCACAGATAAATGGCACAGATTATACAAAAATCTTCATCTTTTCCACACCCCAAAGCTGTGTATGCATGTAGACAAAAGGCGTAAAAATACAGGAAAATCTTTATTTGTCAAAAACTCCTGTTTGTGTTGAAATGGACCTAGTCCATGTGGGTGGGTATACATCTGAAACAGCTCTACTCACATGTGGTGTCTCCCAGGGTTTAGTGTTGGGCCCCATGCTTTTTCTTTATATCTGCTGCCCCTTACAGAAGGAGGGCTGATGATTTGGGATCTGAACATCTTGCAGTTATTGAGTGGACCATGAACTCCTCTGGATACCAATGTATTCTAGAGTCAGAGTCCATCTGCCCAACAGCTAAACCTTGGCTGAAACTGTCTCAAAATCGTCATCTGAGTTTGTATTTAGATCATTTTAAGTCCTGGAGTATCCCAATGTTTATTTTTTTATATAACCTGATATGTAAAACCAAAGAATTGGAACAGGGTTGTTTTCTATTCTATGACAGACCAAAGCTGCTTTCTGTTTTAATTGACATGATCACATGAAGCCTGCAGCATCTCATAGCTGAACTAGTTGGATAACACACATCTTTCTCTTTGTTTTTCTAGGGTGATACAGAGATCCCCTCAGTGGCAGTAACCAAGTCTCCCAAAGGCCCAGGCCTGGAAGGTTTGGATATTGAGCCTGACACCTATGACGTCCCTGCCGACCTCTCCTCTGACGAGGAGTACCTCAGTGTGGAGGAGACCGACCCCTCGAGAGCTGCTCGATTCAAGAAAACAATGGTGAAAAGCACCGAGACCCTGAAGGCCGCCTTCTCCAAGGAGAACATGAGCAAAACCAAAGGCACCCTGGGCACCAAGTTCCACAATCTGGGTGAGAAGGTCATGCCACCACAGCGAAGGGAGAAGATGCACCAGGCTGGCGAGCGGTTGAAGCAGTCTGGCGAGCGGCTGAAGGAGAACATCGCCAAGAAAGCTCCAACCAAAGAGACCTTCCGCATCAAGCTGAAGAAGGAGAGGGCCGTCGCTGAGGGCCAGGAGGGTGCTGAGGGCGAGGTTGAGGTTGAGCCAGGCACCCACGCCAAGGAGCCATCTGAGGGGGTGACCTACACTGAGGTTGCCTTGGAAACCAAAAGGGAGGGGCCCGTGGAAGAGGCTGGGGCTACCAGAATAAGAGAGGAAGATCTCAGGAAGTAAATGAACTGAACAAGAAGCCAACATGAAGAGAGGATGAAACACTGGGAAAAACAAGGGCTGCGATTCCTTGAAAACAATGACGGACATTTGTTTTGTCTCAATATTAAAAAATGGAAGAAGTTGGTTTCAATTTTTAAAAAACTTATTTATCCAAATCTGCTCATTTAAGCCCTCAAATATTGTCTGTTGTCTTTTAAACAATTTAATCAACAAACTCTGAGACAAGTTCAAGATTTAAGAGAAAAGGTACTCAAAGAGTCTAATTTGAGAGTCCAGATTGTTACAGATACAAAGTGTGGATGAAATTCAGGTTTATTTGCACATGATGGTTGGAGGGAAGAGAAAGATGACAAGCAGTTAACAGAACTGTGAGAAGGATGCTGAATGTTGACATTTGTGTAATCTCATTTATTCAGATGTACATATGTAATCTTGTACAAACTGACAAAACTGGGGAGATAAAATTGGCTTCAGCTGGTCTGGTGTTAAGATAAAAATGCAGATCTGCCTCAGACTGGTTTCTGTTGCAGAGTAAAACACCAGCGAGCGCTTAGATAGATGTTAAAGCTGCACCAGGCCAAGAGATTTGACTGCAGTGACGTCAACAAACTGTGATGCTGTATTTGAATGATGCACGTTACTCCAGCTCAGCTACGATGTTTACAAAGAGTTCAATATTCAAGGCAAATACTCATTTCTTAGTTTCTGCATCAGTTAGGAATCAGTGGAAACCCCCCCTCCCCCAACGTCAGAGACTGGAGGAGGAATCTTTGTCCAGTGCAGCTTTCAGTTTCATTTGACAGCCTTCTTCTTAGTGGCAATGATGTGGTAAATTTAACCCATTTAATCCCAAATTTTTGTACTCTGCAAAATGAGTACATACATTTCATTCTATGGATCTCCCCAACACATAATGTGTATGAATTATTTAATTTCATGTTGGTTATGTAAGTGAAAATGTAAGTTTTATACCTGGAAACAGTTGTTGTTGATGTTTATTTCATCAATCAAGCTTTGTGTGGTGACAAGGTTATCATAGGTCTGGACTTAACAGGTTCAAATCTTTCTCACGAGACAGGATGGTTTAGTCTTTTTCTGTGTTTCTATGGAAAAACTGGGATAGGTGTCAGAATATAAAGAACTCAGATAGCTAGATATTCATCATTCTTCACTTTTGTTTCTATATCACGTTCTTTGTTATAACTCAAGAAAGGTGTAAGATGTGACTTCATTACGTAGCTAATGCATCTAGCTCTATCAGCTGATGGAGATCAGGGTTCACTGAACCAAAATACAAAAACCCATCCCGTCCTGAGTGAAACTCCTTGGTGAAAATGATGGTTCTTACTTAACAAACATAATTTTTTAGTTAGTTTTAATCTGTGTAGAAAAAAAAACTTGTTACATGATATGAATGTGTAATGCTAACAGTAAATGTGCTTACATTTATTGTTCTCATGAAAAAAAATTATACATAAAGGCATATGATTCTCATTATATGTAGTAGACCCTTTAAAAATACATGTACGAAATATCTCAGTTATGTCTGTTGAGGTGTTTTATTAACATCCTCTTGCAAGTTTAAATGGGTTAAGTTGGGGTTTATCTTGAGTTTTGGTGGCTTTAGAGCTTTTGACTCTTTTTATTGTATGAATGTTTAATTCTTGCCGCTTATTTCATAGTTTCTGAGCACGAAGTGATGACTGAGGTCAAAAGGTGTTCTGCATGTCAGTCATTAGATACTTCTTAATGCATCCAGTAGGCACGTTGGTTTTAGAAAACTATCATTATACTCCAGTACAGTGTGTTATGAAAATACACTTCCTGTTTGTCTTCCATTTCTTTCATATATTTCTGATCTTGTGTTGCTGCTGGTGAATGAATTTACTGCTTTAGCTGAAGGTCGTTTGGTTCGACTTCTGTCTTTTTCGCTTTTTGATCACAGTTCAGCTTCCATGTTTTGTTTAGCTGTTTTTACATCCCCAACCAAAAACACTTTACTACAAGAAAGAAAGAAAAACAGCTGATTGTGGCTGAGGTTTTTCTTCTTCTTCTTTTTGCTTTACTCACTTTGTTTTGATTTTATATAAATAAAGTTCACGTGACACAAAATGTCACTTCTGTCTGATCAAAGAGAACATGGTCACTGTTTTTGCTGTTTTTTAATTTCCATGAGTTTTGTTAAATATTTGTAAATGCAGGCCACCTGAATTTAACTAAGCAAATAGGTCAGAGCCTCCTGTTGGATAATTACTGCATGGACGATTATCTTTCAGCTGCAACAAGTTATTTAATTCCAGTTGATGCAATGAGTAGTTTCTCATTTCTTAAACAACCACATGTAAAGACATCCTGTGGTTTCAGAAGGGTCAGCTCTTTGGCATCAAGCAGAGAAAACATCTAAGGAGATGCAGAAACTACTAAAACTGTCCAACGCATAATTAAAACTGGAAGGATCATAGGGAACCACCATCTTCCACAGCAAGAAAAGGAGGGAAGAAAAACAGCAGTAGAACTCAGGACTATGTTTAATAGTGAAAGTAAGAACATTTCCACACGAACAATGTGAAGGAACTCGAGAGATTGGGACTGAGCAGCTATGTAGACATAAGAAAACTACAAATCAGCTTCAGGTTGCAAGGGAGCATAAAGATTGAACTCTGGAGCAATGGAAGAAGGTCATGTGGTCTGATTAGTCCAGATTTACTCCATTCCAGAGGGATGGGAGCATCAGGGTAAGAAGAAAGGTGGATGAAGTGATGCAGCTACCATGCCTAGTGCCTGTTGTACAAGCCTGTGAGGGCAGTCTATGATCTGAGGTTGCTGCAGTTGGTCAGGTCTAGGTTCAGGTCTAGGTTTAGCAACATTTTGTGTCCAAAGAATGAGGTCAGTTGATACCTGAATATACTGGATGAGCAGGTTATTCCATTTTCCTTGATGGCACGGTCATATTCCAAAATGACAATACCAAGAATCATGGGGCTCAGATTGTGAAAGAGTGGTTCAGGGAACAGGAGACATCATCTTCACACATGGATTGTCCACCACAGAGTCCAGACCTGAACCCTATGGAGAATCTTTGGGATGTGCTGAAGAAGGGTTTGTGCAGTGGTTGGACTCCCCTATCATCAATACAAGATCTTGGAGAAACATAAATGCAACACTGGATGGAAATAGATCTTGTGACATTGCAGAAGCTTATTGTAACAAGGGCACAGCAAATGCTGCTGGAATCAAAGCTAAAGGCGGTCCAAAGCAATATGTGTGTGACTTTATATTTATTTATTTTGGCCAGGCAGCATATTATTAATCAAACTAATTAAAGTACATCCCTCCACTGAACCAATATTTGTCACTACATAAAACAGGGTGACAATGTACAGACCCCAGGACTTAAAAAGGAATTGGACTGTATGGTGTTCCCATCAAAATAAAGTCCCGTTCTTTCTAAGATTTGCCTTTATTAGATAGGAATCGACTCTTCTCGTCTACAAAGAATTGGCTCTTTCAGCCAGCTTATTCATTAACGACACATCACTACTGAGCACCATAGCGAAACAGCAAAAGGAAAAAACTGGGAGTCGTTTTAGATCATGTCCACACAGCACTGAAACAGGTTCAGGTGTGAAAACGGAGGTGACAACTAGGAGAAAGGCTTCAACGTCCCCATGAAACCGCTGTAGTACATACTACAAGGCTGTGGGAGGCACTATGATGATTAAAGAGTAACACTCCAGAGCTAGAACAAGACGTAGCGGATGTGCAGATAATGACATACTTGCTTGCTCCTGCTGTTGATGGTACAGTAGCGCAATACTGTATTGTAGCCAGGACTGTCTGGAGCAGCACCACAACACAGCTGGTCACGGACGCCATGATTGTTGTTGTGTTTGGCGTGCGTTCATCACACTGACGTCATATCCTCTAGTGGTGCTGTTATGCTTCTCACAATACCACAGATGGTAGAGGTCTCAGACCTATCCCCGTTGGTACCTGGTGTCAGACATGATCAGTTTCATGGAGGCTAATCTCTGGTTTCGTGGGGATGAAAGGGTGGATTGCTAAAATACTTTTATGGTTTCACTGCAATTCGGTGTCATAGAGACGGCCCCTTAAATAACTGAAAAAACTGTGGTGCTACAAATAAACCTAAATTGAAGAAATGAGTAAAAAAAGTGCATCACTTAAATCACAATAAAACTGAATCTCTCTGTTAGAAAATTAATCACCTCTGAGTCTTATTTGACCCTATTTCTCTAGATGTACACTAAACAGTTTTTAATGGGAAAGATACAAAGCTGCTCACAGTCACCACTCCATTACAACTCACGCTCACACTCAGCCAGTCAGAATTACCAAAAAAATACTTAAATTCTCAGTCCAGCCAAGGTCTGAACCAGAAACCATAAAAAGGGTGAAACCACTTCACCACATGCTCCAGTCAATGAGTGAAAAATACCTAAAACATACCGACTTTATCAAATTATTCTGTTTTTTAAAGTGTCAGATGAGACTGTAATACGATTGAAATATTTTCTTAGATAAGCTGAATAAATGTCGTGCAGAAGAACATGTTTTGACTTAAAATTAGCTTTAAATGACTAATTAGCCCAGGTTAAAGTCAGTGTGTCCAGTCAAACCCCTGCAGGCAGTAATAATTCATAAATTTGTACCTACATTAATAGTTTTCAGCAGGTTCAACTCTTAAATGGTTCCAGATGTGTCATCATCTGTAACATCTGTTTAACAGCAGTGACAGAAGCTCTGATCTCATCTGTCTGTGGCTCAAATTAAATCACTGGCTGGATCTCAGCTCGAGTTAAACATGAGTCGGCAGAGTCATGCGGATTCACCCCTCGGCTGGTGTCGGCCTCTAAATGAAACGCCAATCATTCAGTTTCATTCCTCTGGGGGGGATTTACCGTCCGGCCTGTCTCTGCATGGCCGGGGGCCACGGCAGTTTGTCAGGCAAGAATTTATTTCATTTATAGAAAACACTGGGGGTCTTATTTCCTAAAAGAGTCCAATCACTGAACAAGCTGCAACATAAACCCAGCCAAGATGAAGTATGATAGAAGAGGCTCTGCAATGATCCAATTTTCTGCAGAGGAGTGGATGCCTGGCAGAGGTTTATGTTCAAAGCAAAGCTGGTCACTCCTGCCAGATGAAATATCCTGTTGAGTAGATTTATTTGGTAACAAGAAGAGCCTGACGGTAATGTCATCTGATGGAACCAATTCATAGAAGAAACACACTTATGAAGTAACTTACCATTGTAACAGTAGTCTGGACTATATGAGGGAATGTCTATCAGCTGATGTCCTGTTTATATGTGAGGTAATATATATAAAGGAAAACACATATAAATACATCTTACAGCTCAGTTTTGAATGTTCACCTCCTTCAGGTCTTTAACTTTACATATCAGGACAAAACAAACAATCTGATCCTCACCAGTTCTTACATTTAGATATATGTAATTTAAGATGAATTAAATATGACATGAGCACATAATGTTGTTCATGATATATTGTTAATAATTTAACTAAAACTAGTTCAAAACACAGAATCACAGAGAAAAACTGCCTCCATCTTATGATGCAGAAGCAACTTTAGAAGCAATAAACTGAAGTCACGGTTTTCTCTTCGGCTCTTCATTGAGGTTTGCAGCATTTCTGCAGCTCTCTGAAGGTCCCACCACAGTGGTTTCAGTTTCAGGTCTGGACCATTGGATCATGTCAACACCTTGATTCTTTTCTTTTCCAGTCATTCTGTGTTAATCTGCTGCTGTGTTTGGGATCATTGTCCTGTTACATGAAACAGTTTCAGCTAAGCTTTAGCTTTAGACATATGGACTCACATCTGACTACAGAAAACGTTGGTATCCAGAGGAGTTCATGGTCCACTCAATAATTGCAAGGAGTCCAGATCATCATCCCTCCGCCACCGTGCTGACAGCTGCTATGAGGTGTTTGTGCTGACATGCTGTGTTTGGTTTTTTGGTTCATTCTGACCCAACGTGTCCACTTTGGTCTGGTCTGTCTAAAGGACATTGTTCCAGAAGTCTTGTGGTTTGTTCAGATGCAGCTTTGCCAACCGAAGCCGAGCTGCCATGTTATTTTTATAGAGAAGAGTCTTTCTCCTGCAACCCTTCCAAACAAACCACCCTGGTTCAGTCTTTTTCTAACTGGACTGTCATGAACTTTAAAATGTAACATGCTAGCTGAGGCCTGGAGAGTCTGAGATGTAGGTCTTGGATTTTTTTCAGTTCAGAATTATTTTTCAATCTGTAGGATGATGGACTCCAGATAGTTTGGAATTTACTTTATAACCCTCCCAGATTGATGGACAGCAGCAGCTGCTTCTCTAAGATCATTGATGATGTCTTTCCTCCTTGGCATCATGTTAACACACCTGAATCTGTAGCAGCATACTTACTATACTGGATGATGTTATAGAGGAGCTCACACTGATGTGATGCTTCCTATTCCCTTTAGAAGCAGTAAAGGATGGATAGTTTTTCACACACTGTTTCGGTGCTTTGGCTGTTTTGGATTAAATAAAATATAGTGTAACATGTCATATGATGGTGTTCATTTGTGGTGTATTTTTCTGACTTGGTAAGGCCCTTTTAACATAACTATACTTTTCAATTATCTCCTGATACGTAAAACTTAAGAATTTTAAAGAAGGTGCACTTACTTTTATATACGTGAATGTACATGTCATGCAACTAACTTTCATTTATACCTAAAGTGAGTATAATTTCAGTTTGAATGGCTGAGCTCTTTTTAAATGACTGTGTTGAATGAAATTATGAGACTAACTCCTCTGTCAGCGGCTCTGTCTAATTTCAGCCTCAACAAACTTGGAAAGCTGACACCACTGTCGTCTCCTTGCAAAGATCTGCTTCACCTGTTAATAGGTAGTCATGACAACCACCAAATCCTAAAATAAATTGAGCAAAATGACACATATTAACTCCCTCCACTCAGGCAGGTCTGGACGGACATCGGAGCCGGATCGTAGCTGTTTCTCCTGGTGTGTTGCTGCACAGACACCAAAACCATCATTTTGATTTATTTTCGTGCATCAGAGAGATGGGGACTGAGGTGCCCTGCCTGTTTGTTATTAGCGGAGCACAACTGAGCTCTTCAGGCAATCTGTTGAAGAGCACTGGGTGAAGTAAAGGGAAGGGGGGAAAAGAAGCCCCATTAAGATGTTTTCAGAGTGTGAACACTCCTTTTGAGCTGGAAACACTCAAATAACCTGCAGAGATGCGTTTCTGCAGAGATAGACTTGTCAAGTCTGTTCACAGGTAGATTTACATTCTGTAAAAGCAAACCTGGGGCTGGAGAAGCTGCACAATATCCAAGATTCTTTTCTGCATTTATTTGAACTCTGAAGCCACAACAATAGGTGTGTTTTCTTTAAAATATTCTGTGACTCATGTCTCTCTTGTGCCTGCTGTGAAAGCTACAAGACCACAGAAGAAGTGCTGCAGATAACAAAAAACCTGCTGCAGGCTTCAACCTTTTCTTTCCACGTTATCAACTCTTCCAGGCTGTTTAAATGACTTTTTTTCCTTTTTTTAAACAGGGTCAACACAACGGCGAGCTGCTGAAATATCACTAATAATCCCTCTTTTCAGAGAAAAGCATGCAGCACAGCCACAGCTAATTACAGCGGGTCAAAGCTGGCCTTTATCTTTTCTCTCTCAGTTGGAAACTAATTAAAATGTATCGAAATAGTAATAACAAACATAATGCACTGAAAACATTAAAGTCAAAAGTCTTGTTTCCATTCACATGTGAAGCAAACCTGACATGATCTTCTATAAAGCTGCAGAAACAAAACAAAACAGAAAAGTAAGTAGAAAAAAAATTAACAAGGTGTCACAGCAAACTTTTACATGATGGAAAGAATTTCCTTAATCCCGTCTCCTCTTGATGTTAACAGAATGACTTTATCATTTCAGATTAAAAAAAATAATAAAAACTCAGCCTATAGTCAATATTCATCCTAGCTGGGAAGCTACTTGTTTATATATGTGCATGTGCAGTTCATAAATCCTATGTATGTTTGTTTCCTCAAAGATTAATACATGATTAAAACATGCTTTCATCTTTAGTCGGCTCGATTATTGTAACAGTGTTTTTACAGGTTCTATCTAAAAAATCAGTTAGACACCTGCAGCTGATCCAGAACTCTGCTGCTCGAGTCCTCACTAAGACCAAGAAAGTGGACCACATCAGTCCAGCTCTGAGGTCTTTACACTGGCTGCCTGTTCGTCAGAGGATAGACTTTAAAGTTCTGCTGCTGGTCTATAAAGCTCTGAATGGTTTAGGACCAAAATACATCAGTGACCTCTTGATCCAGTATGAACCTACCAGAACCCTCAAGTCATTTGGATCCAATTTCTTATCAGTTCCAGAGTCAGAACCAGACATGGAGAAGCTGTATTCAGCTTCTATGCTCCACATGTCTGGAACAAACTCCCAGAAAGCCTCAGATCAGCTGAAACCCCTCAGTTTATTTAAATCCAGGTTAAAGACCCACCTGTTCTCTGCTGCATGGAACTAGTTTTTATTTAGAGTCCAGATCTGCATCTGGTTCTTTTTCGCTGAAATCTTAACTTTATTCCTTCATCTGAGCTTTTTTTCTTTCTGTTTTTACGTAATCAGTTTTATCTTTTTTAGTCTTTGTTTTTCTAATACACTTGTATTTTTTTCTGCACCTTGCTGTAATGTTTTTATGTTTTGTGTAAAGCACTTTGAATTGTCTTGTACATGAAATGTGCTATACAAATAAATTTGCCTTGTCTTGCCTAAATGGAAGACTGGAGAGAAGACTTGAAAATGGCAACAACAAGACAGAACGGGACTGTGGCGAATACGTTTTTGTCAAACTAAAAAGCAAAGATTTTTACTGCTTAAAATCAGCTTTACAGCAATTAAAAAAAAGCTGACAACAGCTGGATTATTGATCCTACTGAGCTATAACTATATGGTTTATTGTTATGTCTGCTGACAAGTCTGAGCCTCTAAACACTCATCTGTTGCTATGATTTTTATATGAATAAACTACGTATTTATCGAGGGATATGAAAGCCGTATTTTTATTTAATAACATAGAAAGAAATGTTGAAAAAGATGTGTAAATGAGGCCATTGCAGCTCCAAACTGAAGTAAAATGATTACATGTGTGAATGTGTTCACATTTTCTAGGTCAACAGAGCCTCAGTGCTTAAAAAAACGTCATCTTCTGTTTGTGTGAATGCACTCGCTGTGTGGGAGCTAATAGCTCTCCTTGTCAATCAGGTTTCAGAGAACATAATCACTCATCAAGCAGCAAAAAATAGAGAGCACGCTCCTTCCAAGGCTACGCATCCACCATGTGAAAGAAGCGATGTCTCCTGTTAGGGAAATGAATCCCGAGTTGCAGCAGAGGAAGAGGAATACTGATGACGCTGTGAGTCAGACAACAGCAACAAATAAAACCATTATCCTCTGCTTCTGAAAAATGTTTCTTTGAATTTTACTGACCTCTGTCAGCCGACAGTCTAATTACACGACCACAGAGATGTAATATGACTGAAACCTGCTTTTAAAAGATTTTTGTAAAAGTAAATAGATTATTTAAAACTTTGCATTAATTTATTTATGGCATATTTAAGTCTGGTTTTACACAAATGTCTTAAGAACAGTGTAGCAATGATGTTGTTCCACAACAGTCTGGATCCAGATTGATTGACTTTATGAGCAGTATAAATTGCAGCAAATAATTTTGAATGTCTAGTTGGATGGATCCATAATAACTAAATTATTCTAAAATATTCTAAAGTGGCTTCTATGAGCCCTGACCTAAATCCTATTGAACATCTTTGGAAGGAGCTGAAACATGCCGTCTGGAAAAGATACCCTTCAAACCTGAGACAAATGGAGCAGGTTGCTTATGAGGAGTGGCCAAAATACCTGCTGAGAGGTGCAGAAGTCTCACTGACAGTTACAGGAATCGTTTGATTGTGGTGATTGCTTCAAAAGGTTGTGCAACAAAATATTAAGTCAAGGGTACCATCGTTTTGTCCAGGCCTGTACCATGAGTTTATTTTTTTAAATAATTCTGTTGAAGCATGGTTGAAAAGCAGTGTCTGACTTTCATTGGTTAAATTTCATAGAATTTTTATTTATTATTACTTTTGTCAGATTCATATTATTTCAGTGTACATTGTGAGTTTTTCTTCCATTAACCAAAGGGTACCAACAATTTTGTCCATGTGTGTATATACACACACATACATGAATGTCTACACACACAGGAGTTGCGTTATGTGTGCGTGAAGTGGTGACAGTGGAGGGAAAGTGTCCGAATGACTCATAAAACCGTGATGCATTATAGAGTCTAACTGCTGTTGGGATAAATGATCTACGAAAATGCTCAGCGAGGATGTTGCAGTCTCTGACTGAAGGAGCCCACAGTCTCATGCAGGGTGATGGAGGTTGTCCATGATGGATGTCAGCTTTGCTAACATGCTAACATATCCAGCATCTGTCTTACATCCTACCTGTACTGTGGGCTCTTTCTAGCCAGTAAAAGCCAGTTACAGCTTGACTCTTACTTTATCTCTTGCTCTGTCTCTTTTTTTATTTATTTATTTTTTCCTGTCTTCCTCCGATAATGTTTTGTGTTTCTTTGCTGATTAAGTCATGGTGCACATTCAAAACAGCCAGTGTGTTGATATCCAGTTGCTAATGTATGATACAGCGACATAAAGCAAAACATGGCTGTCACGTGACGCTCCGAACTGGAATTAGAACTTGTGAAACGTGGTTTCTCAGCTTCAGGATGCTGCAGGGCAACAGAATATCCAGAAAATGTACATAATAAATATCAGTGTGTCATTAAAACAAGTCAGAAACAGAGTTTTAAGGTTGGAAATTTCTGTAGCTTTGCTTTAATAAACTATCATGATCCCATGGTAATGCGTGTAAATAGCACATCACTTCCAGCAGTTTTCATGTCTCATTTATACACATTTTAAGCTTTCCCCTTGTTATTTTACATAATTAATACTGTTTAATAACAAAGTTGTTGGCTTGGTGTCATCCTTTGTAGCTACATTGAAAGGATGACACTACGCTGCAACAACACGACATGTTATGTGGGCAGGTGGATAACAGAGAGTACAGTATCTGTAAATGTGAGCTGAGACTGCTGCACAATCAATGTTAAATTACACATGTGGTTTTAGTGGAGTTGTGGTCACAGCTCAACACTTATTTTCTCCAACTGGAAACACAGAAGCTGAACTATTAACATTCTGCTGGAGCTAAAAAAAAAAACTAACACATGTTCATGTTTGACAGAAAAAAATTATTTTCCACCATGAAGACAACCATGTGCCTCTCTACAGGGTGATTTAATGCTGCAGAACAGTCAAACATGTCACCTTTCACCTCTTTTGAAAACCTCCAGTGACATAATGATTCTCAGAGATATAAGTTATTTTAGTGCCAAAAGGCATAAATTGGCTTCCTGACTGATGCCCAGCTGGTTTATAAGCTTCCTCGTGGCCCTCAGGCGAGGCGCCTCAGCAGCCGGCGCTCATTACCGCCTCGTTTAGGTTAAGCTGTGGATCCACCTCTGCTTCTCCTCCCAATTACCTCTCCATCCAACAGTGGCAGGCTCAGGGGTGGAGGCCAGGCCACAGACTGACATGCCGTCCGCCTGCAGAGGGTCAGTAATCACACCAGAGCAGAGGTAAAGTTTGCTTTCTCCACAGTTTGTAGAAAGACTTGTTCAGGTCTGAGGGGTCTCATTGCCACCAGAACTCAGAGGCAGACCATGTGACAGATGATAATTTAGTGCTTCGTTAAAATTCTGTATTAATAATAATTGAATACAATATCTGAAAAGGTTTGAACTCACAAAAATATTTTAACAGCTTTAATCAGCAAGAAGGAGCAACCAGAACACAAGAAGCATCACAGACTGAATCTGGTGTGGCTGAAATTCACTAATCAGTCTACTGACTGAGGTCCTGTCCACATGGGGGTGTGTTCAGGGGTAAATGCTTAAATTTTTAATGATCTTTGAGTTATATCTTAAAACACAACCGTTTCGTCTTCATGTTTACAATCATATTCATCTTTCCTGAAGCAATGACACCGTAGCTTCATACCACAGCCTTTTTAGTGGTCTTTATTGATGGGAAGTCCGGCTCTGTTCAGAGATTCAGCTCTTTCTTTATTTAATATCACTCACGGCTTTTATTTTAGTGTAATTATCAGTAGTTTATATGTTTTTATTTTGTTTTTTGTTTTTGCATCAAAACCTTGTTTTTATGCATTTTTTCATAAGAAATACAGTTACTATTTTCATCAAAACTTTAAATGAACAACTGACCACTGAATTACAACAAACAAATCAAACGTTCAAAGTCTGAACATTTTGACATTTTAGATTCACTAATTTATCCTTTTTTCATGGCATACTTGTACTTTAAAGGTCCTGTGTGTAAGAATTGCAGCTGTTTATTAGTAAAGATGGGTGTAGCACAGTTCTGAATGTACGGTGGGTGTCAGTGGCTAAAATTTTTCCAGACATAAAAGATGTTTTTGTCTGTGAGTGGATCCAGTGGCCTCAGGTGCAACAATGATTGTTCCACAGGTAAGTACTTCAGCACTGTGTACATGTGTCTTGTCCTATGGTGCTTTTAAGATGTTACTTATCCCAAATGGTGCTCTAACTCCTATCAAACAAAGCTGCAGTTTTAAAGCTTCAAACAAAGAGTTTGTCCATTCAGAGACACCGTAGTAAAAATGGTGGCACAAATATGGCAGCTGCCATGTATGTAGACACATGTAGTGAAACAGATGTACAGATTAAAGATATAAATGGCTCATTCTAAGAGAATAAAAACATAATAGATGTGTTAGTAAAGTGATTAGATACCAATAGAAACAGTTTGTTATGATAAATTTTTCTGTCACTGCTCTTTGATTTTTTACACGCTGCTCCACTGAATCCAGATCCCAAAAATACCACGTTGTTATTTTTCTCGTTACTTTGCGTACCGACCCCTAAAACTACACTCGCTGTCTTCTTACCTCATGTAGTTTACACGTAGACCACGTGGTTAGACCATATAGATCAATTACATGTGATCCATATGTGCAAACATGTGAAGCACACGTGGATTGCATGTGGACCACATATGGTCCGCATGTAGTTCCCATGTAGATCACATGTGGTTTGGGAACACATCACGTGATTTACATGTGCAAATGTGAACATGTGGTCCACATGTGCAAACATTTGGTCTGGGAACATTTTCATGTGATCCACATTTAGTTCGCATGTGAACACACGTTATAATTGGCTCAACCAGGCCCAAAAAAGCCACAGGTTCTCACTTCCAAGTGGGCTCACCTCCTGTGGGAAGGGAAATGAAGGTTGGGTCTTGGCCAAGCCAGTCCATAGCATCACAAACTGGTTCATTTCTTTATTCTTTTTCCAAGTGGCCCAACTGTGTTTTCTTCTTTTAAAGTGGTTTTGAGTAATAGTTTTCCTGGTTTACTGGAGATCTTTCAAAGGTTTTCTTTCGACATTGGCTGCTTTCTCTTTCTTACAGAGTGGCATTACATCACATGCGTCTGGAGGTGCACAAAAACAAATAAACGCCACACTTTGGTGTTACTTTAATCAAAACATGATGCACAGGCTTGACACGCTTCACGTAATTTCCTCTTTGACCAGTGGGAGGTGGAGATTTATGCAGAGTACTGTCTCATTAATGTGTGGCAACACAGAGAAGTAGTGAAGCAGATGTATAGAAGGAAGTGATGCAGCTGCTTCAATTAATAAATCCCACCTGATGTGGTCATTTAATGATGATGTTAATGGTGATGCATTCCCTTCATGTTTCCTCACATCACCTTTGCTGTTGCATTAGTATGATTCCACACCTCAGCTGAGTTGGGGGCAGTCGATGGCATGAAGCCGGGCTGCAGCAGCTCACTGAGCATCATCATCATCAGGGATGCGGGAGGCTGTCGACAGACCTGTCAATAAAACCCAGTCAGCGGGGAGCTCCACCTGGGAGCTCGCAGACAGGCAGGGACCAGCATGTCGATAAAACAAACACACCCCTCCCTCCTCACACCGCCTGCTGCACTACGGGGGGAAAGAGATATGAATTATTCACACATAGACTCACTCACTAAGGTTTGTGCAGGAGGAAGCTGCGCCCCAGAGAAAGTCCCAAGGTTGAATTTAGTTTGAATATGAATGATTTATTTTAAAAAACAGAATACAGCAACAACCATAAAACGGAGTTCATCTTCAGTATCACCTGATTTTATAATCATTTATGACAACATGTTCATGGCAGAAAGAATTCTAGAAGGTGATGGAGGCTGGCACTTTTTAAAAATCTGCAGCTTTAATCATTAAAGTAGATGCAGCATCGATTTCTGCTGCATCACATTTGATTGAGTTGCAGCTGAAGGTTGAGAAAACAACATGGATAATACTGACTCATTGTTACAGAGATGTGAGAAGCACATCCTCTTCTTCCTCCTCACCTCTGACATTTCAGTTTGTTTTTTAACTCATTTAAACTTGATAGAAAAATGGTTCATTCAAGGAGTTTCTGCACAGTCTTCTCTCTCAGCATGAGGATCATGAACTCGGGTGTTAAAGCTTAGAACCCCCCCTCCGGTGCTCCCTGTCAGCTTGCTCTGAACACACTGTTTCTTAATGCATCAGGCTGTGTTTGTATCGAGGTGAAACTAACCACCTGCAAACTGTATTTGTTATATGCATAAATACAAGTTTTATAACAAGAATGAATAAAATAAGTTATTATAATTATGAGTGCAAACATGTAATAATTCTTACTTGTTTTCATTGTAACAGAAAAGCTGCAGACAGGTGTGACAGGCACAGGGATTTTTCAGGATATTTTAATATAAAATGCAAGGAGTGTTTAAATATTGCACCACACCTGCTGGAGGTTCAGTTAATGTTTGATATGGTTCCATCAACGCCACTATCTTATGCTGAGCTTTCAGATTTTCAGGTGCAGAAAGTAAATTTATTCAACTACTCTCAGGAGAGTACAATCGTCCTCAGGTGGCCTGGACTTTGTTTAAATTGTTAAATTCTTGGCCCACTTTGGACCCCTTAGTATCAGTGTGGCCTGGTTTAACCAGCACAGCCTACCTGAGTATTGTTGCTGACCATGTTCATCCCTTTATGACCACATTGTAGCATCTTCTGATGCTACTTCCAGCAGGATAATGCACCATGTCACAAAGCTCAGATCATCTCCACCTGCTTTCTAGAACATGACGATGAGTTCACTGGACTCCAACGGCCTCCACAGTCACCAGATCTCAATCCAGTAGAGCAGCTTTGCGATGTGGTAGAATGGAAGATTCTCATCATGGATGCAACCGACAAATCTGCAGCAACTGTGTGATGCTGTCATGTCAATATGGAGCAAAATCTCTGAGGAATGTTTCCAACACCTTGTTCAGTCTATGACTCCAACAATTAAAGCAGTTCTGAAGGGGAAAAGGAGGTCCAACAAGTAAAGTTTTACTAATAAAGTGAACAGTCAGTGTTGTGTGCACTATGGTCCGGTAGGTGGCGGTAGCGCGCCCCTAAACTAGTTTGCTAACTGATTATAAAACCAGAAGAAGCAACAGATAAACAGAAGAGGAGGCTTTGATGCTCCCAAACTAACAACCGCGTCCTCCTGCTACCTCACAGTAACTTATGTCGCTGTCATGTAGATGGAGTCTTTCGTGCTGGTTAAAAAAAAAAGAAGTTTGATTTAGAAAAAGTCTAAGTCGACGCTGCTAAAGTTAGCCACCTCCGCAACTAGCATCTGTTAGCTTCCCGTTGCCTGACAACGGGCAGGAAGGAAGCTAAACAAACCTGCAAACCGACCTAACCGAACAAGACCTGCATATTTAACCACATAGTTCTTCTGCTCTACAATCAAACAGTATGGCGGACAATGGAAGACGTGGAGAGGAGGACGACCGTGGTCCAGGAGCGATTCACCAGGTGTTTGTGTTGATGGAGAATCTGCTGGAGAAGCTGAAGGTTCTCAACTACGAGGAGGAAGTTCTTGGCAAGCACAATATGAAAAACCTGTCCAGGTGAGAAATTAGCCACGAATACTAACAAATAAAAGTATTTTCCCCACTATTATTTGTTTATGTTTATATTCTAAGCAGTCCGGTTTTATTTTAATCTTCGTTAGTCATCTTGGTCAGTAGTTCTCCAGTTTTCGTAAGGTCACTTCAACATTTCCAGCTTTTTCAGTCAGTTTCACTTAAGTAAATCAGACAAGTGGGGGACAAAAGAAGAAGAGTCAATATTAAAAAATATTCTACAGCAGATAAAAGTGATGTCCTGAAGACATAGGAACAAATCCAGCAAAGACCTGAACCAGGACGTGAGAGATGCATCTGGATTTTCAGTTGATCCATCTACTATTGGCTGAAGCCTCATTAGAAACCGTCTCCATGGAAACATGTATGTATGTTATGCCATGTGACATACATGGCACAAGAACTAGACTAAAGAACAATGGCAATGGTTTTGACAGAGGGATGGATCCTCCCCAGAACCAGGACCTCAACATTATTGAAGCAGTGTGGGATCGTCTGGATAGAGAACGGAACAAAAGTCAAAAACATCAACAGAAGAGCTTTGGAAAGTCCTTCAGGAAGTCTGGAGAACTATTCCTGAAGACTACTGAAGAAAACAAAAAACTAGTCCAGCTTTCATTTAGTCGGCTTGATTATTGTAACAGTGTTTTTACAGGTTCTACCTAAAAATCAGTTATACACCTGCAGCTTATTCAGAACTCTGCTGCTCCAGTTCTCACTAAGACCAAGAAAGTGGACCACATCAGTCCAGCTCTGAGGTCTTTACACTGGCTGCCTGTTCGTCAGAGGATAGACTTTAAAGTTCTGCTGCTGGTCTTTAAAGCTCTGAATGGTTTAGGACCAAAATACATCAGTGACCTCTTGATCCAGTATGAACCTACCAGAACCAGACATGGAGAAGATGCATTCAGCTTCTATGCTCCACATGTCTGGAACAAACTCCCAGAAAGCCTCAGATCAGCTGAAACACTCAGTTTATTTAAATCCAGGTTAAAGACCCACCTGTTCTCTGCTGCATTTCATAGTTTTTATTTCGAGTCCAGATCTTTATCTGGTTCTTTTAAGCGGGAATCTTTAAACTTGATCATGTTTTATTCAGTGTTTTTTTATTTTCCTTTTTCTTTTCTTTTGTTTATGCTTCTTATTTTCTGATGTTTCTATGTCTGTGAAGCACTTTGAATCAGCCTGTCGTTAAATTGTTTAACATCTTAACTTGTCTTGCCAAATGTGATCATCCTGTCTGTCTCCCCCACGTTTTTCCCTCTCCAGACATTACTTTGTCTCCAGTCCGTACATGGCATCCAACCCCGGGGAGCAGTTCTACATGTTCACCATCATCGCTGCGTGGCTCATCAACATGGCGGGGAGGCCGTTCACCGAGCCGCAGGAGTACGATGAACCCAACGCCACCTTGTCCAACATCCTAGCAGAACTCCGAGCTTTTGTAAGTCACAGCTGAGCTCAGACTGTCATCGTGCTGGAAAGTGGATGTTTTATTTTTTATTTTGAATAAATCAAATCTTGTGCTCATTTTTCCTTTAATATTTCAGACAATAACCATGTTGACTTTCAGACAAATGAAATATTTCAGTGTTTTTGATCCTGACCTGACACTGTGGGTCAGTGCTCAAGAGGTTTGAGAGTAGAAGCACCTCATCACTATCTCTGTCAGGGGGTGAAGGTGGACTTCCCACCATCCAAACTGAAGTCCGGCTCCGGCGAGTACGTCTGCGTTGTGTTGGACCGACTGGCTGAGGAGGCTCTGAGGAGGAGAGGCTTCACCTTCAGGAGGTACGCCAACATTCTTCTCATTTCTCCATGCAAGAGTCAAATGAGTTTATTCCTGTTTCAGAGGGATTTGAAGGTAAATTAATTTAGGGATTTCATGGAAAAAAGGACAGTCTCTTGTTCCAAGCTGTGATCTGGGAATAGTTAGCAGGACTGGAAGTTTGTCTTCTTCTTTCAGGCCAAACTATCCATCAGAAAACACAGAAGAAGAGTCTGTGATGGAGGACAACGCAGAGCTCATGCTCAGCAAAGTAGAGGACGAGATGATGGTGGGTATCCAAGTTTTATTCATCTGCTTTAAGTAGGAAATGGTACATAAACTCTTTTATTTATATATATATATATATATATATATATGTATATATATATATATATATATGTATATATATATATATATGTATATATATATGTATATATATAAATATGTATATATATAAATTTATTAACCCATGGAGGTCTGGATTTGGACTTGGATCTCCTGAAGGATCTTCTCCCAGACCTGGACTAAAGCATCCGCCAACTCCTGGACAGTCTGTGGTGCACCGTGGCGTTGGTGGATGGAGACATGATGTCCCAGATGTGCTGAATTGGATTCAGGTCTGGGGAACGGGCGGGCCAGTCCATAGCATCAAAACCTTCATCTTGCAGGAACTGCTGACACACTCCAGCCACATGAGGTCCAGCAATGTCTTGCATTAAGATGAAAACCAGGGCCAACCGCACCAGCATATGGTCTCACAAGGGGTCTGAGGATCTCCTCTTGGTACCTAATGTCAGGCTACCTCTGGCGAGCACATAGAGGGCTGAGTGGCTCCCCAACGAAATGCCACCCCACACCATTACTGACCCACTGCCAAACCGTCATGCTGGAGGACGTTGCAGGAAGCAGAACGTTCTCCACGGCGTCTCCAGACTCTGTCACGTCTATCACGTGTGATCAGTGTGAACCTGCTTTCATCTGTGAAGAACACAGGGCGCCAGTGGCCAAGTTACCAATCTTGGTGTTTTCTCTGGCAAATGCCAAACGTCCTGCACGGTGTTGGGCTGTAAGCACAACCCCCACCTGTGGACGTCGGGTCCTCATACCTCCCTCATGGAGTCTGTTTCTGAGCGTTTGAGCAGACACATGCACATCTGTGGCCTGCTGGGTTGTAGACTCCGTCTCATGCTACCACTATAATGAAGGCACTGCCAGCATTAAAAAGTGACCAAAACATCAGCCAGAAAGCAGGAACTGAGAAGTGGTCTGTGGTCACCACCTGCAGAACCCTCCTTTATTGGGGTGTCTTGCTAATTGTCTATAATTTCCACCTGTTGTCTTTTCCATTTACACAACAGCATGTGGAATCAGTGTCGCTTCCTACGTGGACAGTTTGATTTCACAGAAGTTTGACTGACTTGGAGTTACACTATGTTGTTTAAGTGTTCCCTTTATTTTTTGAGCAATGTGTGTATATATATATATATATATATATATATATATATATAAATAATTAGTATATAAGTATATACAACATATTTTTTATCTTGTTGATTTGTATAAATGTAGAAAAATAACATATAAAAGTATCCAGCAAGTTCTACTAACCAGTTAATTGACTAACTGAATGCTCTGCAGCACTCGGGCGTTAACACTATGACGAGGAGGTACGACATCAGCACTGATCTTAGAGAAGCAGCTGTTTCTGTTCGTCAGTCTGGAGGGTTATAAATCATTTAAAAAATGTCTGGGGTCCATCATCCTACAAAGAGAAGGATTATTCACAAAACATTCCACATTTGCTAATCTTCCCAGAAGTAGACATTCCAGTAAGTTCAACACAAGTTCAGACCAAGTTCAGACCATGTAATGCTCAGAGAACCTGGAAAAAACCCAAGACCTACATCTCAGTCTCTCCAGACCTCAGCTAGCATGTTAAATGTTAAAGTTCATGACAGTCCAGTTAGAAAAAGACTGAACCAGTACGGCTTGTTTGGAAGGGCTGCAGGAGAAAGACTCGTCTCTCTAAAAGGAACATGGCAACATGGCTTAGGTTGTCAAAGCTGCATCTGAACATACCCCAAGACTTCCGGACCAATGTCCTTTAGACAGACCAGACCAAAGTGGATGATGACCTGGACACCTTGCAGTCATTAATGGAGCATGAACTCCTCTGAATACCAAAGTTTTCTAGAGTCAGATGTGAGTCCATCTGTCTGTCTCTTGGCTGAAATTGTCTCATGATCCCAAACACAGCAGCAGATCTACAGCTGGAAAAGAAATTAATCAAGCTGCTGACATGATCCAGTCAAAGTCCAGACCTGAAACTGATGGAAACCATTTTAATTTTAATTTCTGTGAGACTGTTGTGTGAGATGAAAAGGGCAGATTTTGGCTGTAATCAGGTTTTCTGTCTCTATTTCTGAATGAGTTTTTTTTTGTTTGTTTGTTTATCTGACTTCAGGAGGAAGCCGATGATGATGAGGAGACCGTGATGGACCTGGAAGCTCTGAAGTTACGAACCACTCACACAGTGAGATCACCGGGAAGCAAATAAATCCGGCTTCATTTTAAGGTGTGTTTCTACCAGTTTGTTTGTAAAGCTGTTGTTTTCTGACAGGACACAGAGCTGTCAACCAAACCCGAGGAGATTCTGGAGTCCACGGTGGACGCCGCCGAGTGGAACCTGGAGGTGGAGAGAGTCCTGCCACAGCTCAAAGTCACCATCAGGACCGACAACAAGGTTCAACTGAGCAGCAGAGCTCTGTTTCCATGGCGATGTAAACAGATAAACATGAAGGAGAACGTTGCATTACTACGAACTTTCCCATCATGCTGTCTGTTCTGTAGGACTGGAGAATCCACGTGGACCAGATGCATCAGCACAGAGACGGAATCAAGTCCTCACTGAAAGAGGCCAAGGTGCGTTCACTGACCTGCTCAGTATTAATGGTCGTCAGGGGCAACGAAACTGTCTGTGAAGAGTTTAATTATGTTGTCTGATCAGAAAAACATAAACAAGACAACTTTTTATCTTTGTAGCTGTTTACAGTCCACCAGACCTGTCCACCAATCACCAACTGTTCACGGCTTGTCGACCAATCAGAGCTCACGCTTTTCACACTGTAATACACAGACTGTGTGATGAAGCAAAGCTTTCTTTTAGACATGAGCTCAGTTAGTTTTCTGGAAAAATCTTTCCACAACAGAAAGCAGCAGCAAAGGTTTGAGAGGAAAATTTGGGAACTTTTTTTTTTGTCTAATGCAGCCGGAATGATGGAATGAGTGTTCCGGGTTATGGATCAGAGGTATTAACAAAGAAATCTGGTTATTTTGGCTCATCAGTTTTAGGCAGCGGTAAATTCTACGTGGGGGAGGCCCAAATCTGAGGCAGCTGTGTGATTGGTTTACAGGTAAATGAGGTTTTTGTCTGACTTTGCTGGAGGGTTAGAGGTTTAAACGTGTTTATATCAGGGAGAAAATGTCCCTGTAACAGGGTTAGTCTTCAGATCTGCCTGGTTTTTGTTGAGAATGTCCATTTGTATTGAATAAAGTTAAAGGGTGTCAGGAGAAAAACCCCCCTATTGTGGTTGGAGGGAACCAGGGCGGCCAAGTGGTTTGTCACAGAGGTGATCACCTGCTGGTTTAGGCTGAGTTTAGAGAGAAACCTGGAAGTGTTTTTTTTTTTTTTTTGTAAGGAATACCTGGTTAAAAGAGAGGAAAAGGGGGGTTTTATGGATGAGTTAGTGGCAAACTGACCACAGCTCTGAGATCCAAGAGGACCAGGGACCGGGGACACGACCATTGTCATGCGCAACCAGAATCTCACTAGCATCTATGATCTGAGCTTCAGGCCTTGTTACCTTTTGTTTACTCTGTTACAACATGCTGAGATCTGATGTTACGTCCAGAAACTGAGAACAAACCTGGACAGCTTGAAGGGATGACGGAGACTTTCTGAGACATTTAGTTCCTCATCACCGACAGGATGGTGAACATCTCCTCACACAGAGAGACAGACAGTAAAATTCATCAGTTGTGTCTCCTTTTAACCACGTCAGACATCTCGTCTTTTAAAAGACACGTAGAGCTGGTCCCATCTCTGTGGGCTCTCTGTGCTAATGATGTGTTTAATGACTAGTTAAAAAGCCCGATTTCTCTAAATCTGATCTGATAGTCAAACAGGTCGAGCGGAGAAAAGGTTACCGATTACTTCAGGTTTCTGCTTGTTCCTTCTACTTGTCCATCTCTGCAGAACTACCTGGACAAGCTGCAGGAGGACATCGGAAAGACTCTGGAGAAGGTGGGAAGCAGAGAGAAGTACATCAACAACCAGTTGGAGCTTCTGATCCAGGAGTACCGCAGCGCTCAGGCCAAACTCAGTGAGGTAAAACACTGGAGAGTAAAACTTCCTGTTGGAATTAAGCTCAGGAGAGAGTTTGAGGAACGGAGACTGATCTGCATGTTTCCTCTGTCAGGCCAAAGAGCGCTACCAGCAGGCCAGCGGAGGA
Organism: Melanotaenia boesemani; assembly: GCF_017639745.1. Lineage (NCBI taxonomy): Eukaryota > Metazoa > Chordata > Actinopteri > Atheriniformes > Melanotaeniidae > Melanotaenia > Melanotaenia boesemani. The sequence continues at coordinate 32,986,294 of NC_055689.1, read as the reverse complement.
GTGATGGAGAGAACTAGAGTTCTAGCTGAGGTCAGTGAACGCATCACAGAATGCTTCAGTTTTATAAGTGCAAAGTTTTAGTGAGTGAAGAAGTGCTGATGTTTAACCAGTCTGAGAAGAAATGATGATCAGGTGAGTGTCTGGATTCATCCTGATGAGGTTTGTTATGAGGTTTCTTTAGCTCTTAGAGATGGTTATTTTCTGTTTGGTAGTTTATTCTAAAGTTAAACATTTTTTATTCTAACTTCATCCATTTGTTTTTATCACCTGATCCAGATCAGCGAGGAGCTGGAGAAGGTGAAGCAGGAGATGGAGGACAAAGGCAGCAGTATGTCTGATGGAGGTAAGGCAGAAATCTTTTTCTCTGATCCCACGAGGTCTCCTTCCAGTCTGACCTGCCGTCTCTGCGTGTCCCGGCAGCTCCGGTGGTGAAGATCAAGCAGAGTTTGACGAAGCTGAAACAGGAGATCGTTCAGATGGACGTCAGGGTGGGGGTGGTGGAGCACACGCTGCTGCAGGCCAAGCTCAAAGAGAAGTCCAACATGACGCGCGACATGCACGCCACTAACATCCCCGAGCCCGCCGCCGGTCCCTTCGCCTAGCATCACCAACAAGGAGTGCTTCAGATCTAAGCCATCATATTTATTATTTCATTTTTATACTTAGGTTATCACTCTGTGTGTAAATAAATGTAAAATAAATTTTCATACTCATCTTGTCTGTTTTGAGGTTTAAAATTTGCATGTTGCTAACATGTCCACTAGATGGCGCCAGAACTGCACACAATGTTTATTTAACCATGAAAATGAACTGGTCTGGTGTGTGACAGCTTTAGCTGGAGTTAGCTGCACAGTTTGCATGAGAAAAAGTAAATGTGGTAAAAACATACCTGTAGAGGGGTTTCAGGAACTTTAAAACTAGACAACTGAACAAAAACTAAAATGTTTCCATCTTCAGATTGAGTTAGAAAGAATGCTGTTACCTCATGATGAAATCATTGTCACATATAAATTTGTAAGTTTAATATAAATGTTCAGATTTGTTTACATAATCTTTTAGGCTTTTTGTCCTTTAGTCACTATTTTTTCACAACTTTGTTCATAGCAAATACCAAAAGAAATGCAAATGTCACGTTCTAATGCATGGAGGTTTAAAGTGAAGATTCGTTCTGAACAGCTTTACTCTCCACCCCAGTCTGAACCCTCTTAGAGAAGCTTTCTGTCATTTCCTTAAGTAGTCTTCAGGAATAGTTCTCCAGGATCCTTGAAGGACTTTCCAAAGCTTTTCTTTTCTGCCTTTTGTTCCGTACTCTGTCCAGAGGATCCACACTGCTTCAATAATGTTGAAATCTGGGTTCTGTGGCGGATCCATCCCTCCATCAGAGCTGTTTCTACTGATCTTCTGTCCAGTTCTTGTGTCATGTGACATACCTCAGGCTTTTCTTCCTGTTCCCTTCCTTAACAGTCATAAAGGCCATTTCTGATGAGGTTTCAGCCAACAGTAGATGCATCAACTGAAGGTCCAAGCACCAGGTCCTGGTTCAGGTCTTTGCTGGATTTGTTCCTATATTTTCAGCACATCACTTTTCAGATCCTGTTCAACTGCTGTGGGTAGATTTTCAGTCCTGACAGATCATTGGTTCATCTCTTGAGTTAAGAGATTGTTTATGTTCAAATGATTTATAGGTCAGTAAAGTAGTTTAATGAATGAAAATTAACAGAAGTGAAAAGCAAAGAATGTCAAGAAAAAAACACTGAAAAGGCTTCAGAAGGATGGAAACCTGTTGGTCAAAACCATTTAAAAATATTAAAACCATTTCTGAAAGTTGGGAAGGTTTTGCTTTTAAAGTCTCACCGGAAGTGGTATTGCATGTTTTAACTTGACAGGATCAGCTGCTTCCGGTTCGTAGGCGAGGTTCAGTGACAGCTGCGGAGCTCCGGGCTCCAGACTTCTGCTTGTTTTTATCCGACAGAACAAACAACTAAAGACGATAAAACAAAAAGGAAGCAACGAGAAAGAGGAAATTTTAACTCCTGTAACTAAAGAAAACTACTTAAAATTTCCGGTGAAGAATTAGGAGGAAAACGACGCGGTGAGTTGAAAACAGAACCGTTATCTTTTCTTTGTCTGGTTCATAAGAATCTGCTGAGCCTCGGAAAATGCGGAAACAAATATAAATAAGTTATTTTCTTCTTCTTTAATTAACAAAAACTGTTTTAACTCGTTTCTTTTCTTTTGTTTCATATTTATGATTTTAAAATAGGTTTTCTTGTAAGAAATCCAGACATTCCTTCCTTCTTTCTGTTAGACTATACCCATACAAGCTTTAATATTTTTTAAAATACAGTTATTATATATATTTCTATGTGAAAAAATAAACCACAGCACAGTCCAGATTTACATCATGTTGGAAATATTGTCAGAATGCGGTTAACAATAGCATCAAGATATAATATTTACACTATATATATATATATATATATATATATACTCATTAGGGGGTAAAATAAAAAAAACGAAAATATATATTTTAACATTTTAAGCAAATTTGTTTAAATGAATGGGATTTTTTCTAAATTAAATTTGAAGTAGTTTAATAAGTAAGCATCTAAGCTGCTTAACCACTTTCATTTGAATTATTTAATAAACATTAAACAAAAATAATATATCATTAAATTATTTGAAACAGTAGAAAAGCAAAAATACAATAATTTACTTTAAAAAAGAAGCAATAACATAAAGGAGACTGATGATAATAATAAATTAAATCCCAAAATAAAGTCAGGTCAGCAACATTTCCTTTTTATTTACATTTAAAAACTTTAATTGAGTTGCTGAAGGAGATGAAATGGTTTGGTCCATCGACGCGTTTTCCTCCAACATCAGCAGCTCCAGCAGAAAACAGGCTGCTGCTGCAAGGCATGCTGGGAAACACAGGATGGGGAGAGTCCAATATGACACACATGAGGGGGAACTTATTAAATATGATGAAGCCCTGGAGGTGAAAGACATGTGCAGAAAAATCCTTTAATCTGTAGTTTATAGGTCTAATAAACATATAAATGAGACTTTCAGTTCTGTAGAGTTTTAGTATTTTTATTAACCAACACAAAGCCCTGATTTTTTCTGCTTTTCCACATTCTGTTTAGTTACACACAAAAAAGCAGGAAATGTTCATGCTTCCTTTTACTCTCCAAACAGCCAGAGTCCAGACAATAGAGCCGAGAGAAACGCATGGAAGGACACGACAAACATCACTCACGTGTCCGACATTCAGTGTTCCAGTTTTGAAAAGAAAAGAAGGATTGGAGTTGTTTTGGCTTCTTTGTAGGATTTGGTCTGCTGAACGGCGCGTCAGGAAGTTGCTCCCTACAGGACTCATCTTAGGAAAAGTCTGAGAAGAAACAGCCAGAAAGACCCAAATCCTTTCAAATCAGAATGCTAAAAATCTAAAGATGATGAACCGTCACAAACGCAAGAAATGAAACAAAGAAAAATGTTTTTTTTTTTTTTTTTTTTTTGTGGTTTGTTCCATTTTTTCCACCTTTAATCAAACTTTGTCATCGTGAAGCAACTAATTTGTCAGTTACTTCAGACTGACTGTAAGTAACAGACTTACTGACAGCTGTATGGTTTTATCCTTTGACCTTTATGTCACTGTGGCTGTAAAGAAGAAATTATATTTAATTTCACTCAGACAGAAAAGTCTGACACGTCTTTAGATTTGAAAGCACCACATTTCAGAAATGAGTCCCTAATAGTGCTCGCCCTGAAGACAAACAGGAGAAAGTTGAAGGAATAAACAATAAAACAAGAGTTTGTGGATGATGAGAAGGAGGCCGTCTGCTAACCCACTGATCTCACTTTATCAGCTTTTTTACCAATTGAATCTTTGGTGATGTGTCCTCCTCGTGGGGCCCCTGTGGCTCTGTTTTTTGCTCTGTTCGTTGGTCATTTGTGCCTCCTGTCATTGCAATGGGATGTTAAGGTTTCGATAAAGAGCAGTTATTTCAGGAATCCGTTTTCTTGCTGTTTGGATCAGTTGTATTAACATGACGTCACATCCGCCTTATTAATCATGTGTCCACGTGGTTAAAGTTTCATAAATCACTACTTCAGCTGGTTAGAGACCTTCTCTGTTTGCTGACCACGGCTAAATTAAAGCTCATGGGATAATAAAAAGTCAACAACATGTGAGTTGAGCTAATTTTCTGTTGGGATACTTTTGGAGTCATAGTAAAAGGAACATTATTTATTTATTTTATTAAGATGTAATAATATCAGTTTATGTGTTTTTTGGTGCGGACTAGATAAAGATGGCACGCAGCACAAATAAAAAACGTTTCAGGCTTGCTTAAAAAAACTTTCAGGATGAATCTGAATATGTCTTTAGAATGATGCAGCTGTAACAAGCCCTCTATCAGATTATAGAACAGTATGGGAACATCATAAAGTGAAATCAGAACAGAATTTAAAGTTTTACTACAAACAGTTCAGGTAAAGTCTCCAAAATGGTTGGTTTTAATCGGTCAAGAGGACATAGACGGGGCTTCTTTAAAACATCGAGGGCCATTAGAGGGAAACAGCTGGTAGTGGTTTATTTACATCAGGGCTCCGCAGCCTGCTTTAAACCTTCCTAACTGGTGTGTAATTCTGCATGGACAGGTTCATTTATGTTCTTTCCCAATGATGTTCACTTACCTGCACGTTTGATTTGTGACAAGAAATTAGCAAACAACAGAAAAATGAAGCAGTGAAAGACATTTCCAGCAACACTCAGCATTTCCTAAAAGTACCAAACAAAAAAGTGTTTTTTAGTGGAAATCTGAACAGTGCAGACATAAAAGAAGTGGATCATGTCCTCAACACAAACAGAGAATACGCAAAAACATTGTTCTTAAACATATTAGAGCATCCATAATTAGACTTAACTGAAGTTAGAGACACGTCTCTCAGCACAAAAACCTAAAATGACAACAAACATCCCGATTTAGAAACGGCTTCATCTCCAGAAGAGCCAGTCATTCATGAGTCAAGCGATGTTGGCGCTATTGAGCAGAAATGGTTATTTTGTAGATGTGTGACCTCTGATGATGTGGAGGTTTACCTTTTTATCATGACACATAAACCTGTTTGATTCTTTTTAAGAATCAAGCAGGTTTTGCTTATTTGTGGGGCTGGTAATAAAAATGGCTCTTTTATTGCTATAAAACACCTAAAGTTGTTCTTCTAGGATCAGAAACCACTCAGGATTTGTCATGAAGGGTCTTAATACCAGCAGCTTCCACCATCCACTCACCACCATGTTCTAGTCTTCCAAGGTTTTCCAGGTTTTCCTCTGCTTGTCCATGTAGAAGCTGGTCTGAAGCAGCAGAAAGTTCCTGATACCAGGAACTGAACTGTTGGGTATTTCTGATTTAAAAAGAAAACATCTTTAACACCTAATATATTTAATACATGCAGTTTCTGACACCTATTTCATTGTTTTGTAGTAAAACTTTGCTTAAAACCATGTTGTTTACAATCTGATACTTGTCTTCTGCCCCCTAGTGGACACCTTTTGCACTGCAATAATTCTAACATTATTTGGCCATAAACGGTACATATATGCAAATTATTTTCTGGCCATTATTTCTTGGCTCAGGCACTAAGGGATTAAATCTGTCTTGGATAATGTAAAGGGGTGCATGCTGATCAATGCAACAGTCAGATGATCAGAGCTTTGGTTGTATCTATTAGTTGCAAACCCCAATTTTCCTGGAGTTAAATTAGCCTCTTAGCAATAAGCTCTTTATCTTCTCTCTCAGAAAATAAATGACCTGTTTTTACTTACATGGATACACATGATTGTTTCTGGGGTGGTACCTCAAAGCTACTAATCTTGTACCCTCAACAGCAGGAACTTATTTGTAATTTTGCTGTTTGTACCTTATAAAGACCTGCATAGTAGATTTAGGGCACATTACATTACATTACAGCCATTTAGCAGACGCTTTTCTCCAAAGCGACTTACATCTGAGAGTAAGCAGTAGCGTTAAGGGTCTTGCCCAAAGACCCAACTGGAAGGTGTTAATATTCGTCCCCGCATGGGAGATGGTTGCCCTGCCAACTGAGATATCCAGCCACTAGTACTGTACAGTCTTTATGAGGTACAAAGAACAGAAATAAATACCCACTCCTGAGGGTACCACCCCAGTGACAATCCTTTGTACACGTAAAGTCAGATAGTTGTTGTATCTTCTGATATAAATAACTCTGCAACATTTACGGCGAATCAGTGATGAATTTGTTCTTCTAGATGCGAAGCAGAGATGAAGAAATGAAAAGTGGTTTGGAACGTTGTCTGTGTGAGTTGTTCCTGAGCAGACGAAGAGTTAACAGGAAACATGATCTCAGAGTCACGGCCCCCCTGTTTTTCTCTGCTTTTCTTCTCAGGCTGCTGCTTCGTTCCTGCAGGATGTCACAGGGCTGCAGCAAGAAAACACGTCGCTGAAACTTCGAGCCGAGCAGGAGCCCGTTGAAAGGTAAGAAACTTATCCAGCTCTGGTTTAGTCTGACTCCGGTTAATCCCTCAGTTCCCAGACGAGAAGAACCTCCTCTGATCAGCTCTGCAGGGATTAACTGGACTGACAGATTTAATCTTTACTTATTGTTGTCACATTTACGGCTTTACCAAGAACACCAGAGAGAACATCAGCCTCTAGATTTACCCACACACAAAACTCTCTTTAAAAATCAAAGTTTTTTCACAGTTGTTTTCAGAAAGTTTTCAGTCCTCTAACAAAGTGTTTGTGTCTCTCACCAGCAGGCGTCGGCTTTCTGATCTCTTTCACAGATCCACAGAAAAACATGGCTCTGTTCTTCTCTGGAGCCGTTACAAGTACGTCACCGACACACTCCAACATCAGGGACACATTCATGAACATGCCGAGGATTCATCCAGGAGGGGGAGGCGCTCCTCAGCTGAGTTTAAGTCTGAGAGGAGCTGCAGAAAGTCCAGGCTCATGTCCGTCTTTAAATACAATATGCAGCCGCCTCCCGTCTGAGCCAACATCCTTTTTATTTATTATTATTAATATTTATATAGTGATGAAGAGCACACTTACCAACACAGTGAAGATGTGAGACGTTAAGTTTTAAAAGGAAGAAAGCAGGTGAATTTAAAAAAGAAAAAAATAGGAAAATACAAAGAAAAAAGAATAAATACAAACACATGAAGGAAATAAGGACTGAATGTTAAACGGGTGTGGTAAAAAAAAAATCTCTGTGATAGAAAAAAATGACAATAATTCTACTAGTAAACATGTTTTATTATTATTATTATTATAATTATTATTATTATTAATAATAATAATAATAATAAGAAGAAGAAGCATAAAAATAATTAAGTAATTAAACTATTTTTATTATTTCATTATTTATAGCACTTTCATAAATAAATATTACAAAGTGTTAACAACTTAAAGCATTAAATTAACAAATAAGAGCAACATTGGTATTAATAGCTTGAAAAATAAATGGGGGTGTTGAACATTTGCTTCATGTACGTTAACCCTAATTTCAGCTGGTCCAGGTTCAAGTCCTGGTCTGGGGCCTCTAACTGCACGACATTCCCCTTTCCTGTCACACTACTGTCAAATAAATGCCAAAATATTTCATAAAAATAAATTAAATAAGGAAATAAGTCAATGAGAATCAGAAAAGTAGAATAAATAAATAAGTAAAGTCTCTTCAATAATAACAAAATAATGCAAGTGGTAATAATAATAATAATAATAATAATAATAATATTAATAAAGTAGTTTTTTTCTCCTCAGCCTTTATGAATAACAAAATAGACTGATGGTTTTACCATTATTTATCACGTTTTCATCATATTAAATATCACTGTCACTAACATAGTAGTGATAGTGATCTTTATTTTTATCACCATAAACATCACTATGGTAGGAGGCCTCAATTTAGACCCGGAAATTATGATAAGGTAACTTCCTGTCAAACTTTCCACCAATCAGAGAGCTTAAATTGACAGTAATGTCCAATCAGGAGCAGCCAAAGATCAACAAGTGAGCAGAAAGCTGGAGTTGGTTTAGTGAGGATAGCAGGTAAATAGAAGCAGGAATAACTGGAAATGAGGAAAAAGTGGAAACATGGAAATAGTTTCTGTTGTGTGTTTGTTTCAATAACAATACTTTTTCTCCTGAAAGCCAAGACTTGAGAGAATGATGTGCAGATGAGAAAAGGCTTGGTTACTGTTGATCTGTGTGTTATTTCTACTAAGTTCTGTTAGTGATAAATTACGTTTTGTATCTATTGATACACTCATTTTTCATAAGTTTAGCTTCATAATCTGACAACTGAGGCTGTCCTGAAAGTGTAACGTCAGCATGCTGACTGGGATTAAAAGTGTTGAGCTTCTACAGGCAGTTTATATGTATAACAAAATCAGCAGACTGAAGATAGCAAAAATGGCTTAGAGTTTTAAGGGTTAAGTCACCTGTTTGATGACTTTTACATGTAAAAACATGATATTTTAACTATTGTATGAAGCAGCTAGTTTTAAACGGGTTTGTTTGATATACTTGCGTACACCTGCAGGAGATGGTGGTCAGGACGTTTTGTTTGGACAGTGAGGGAGGATCTGTGAGCTAAAAGTTGGTGGGTTTTTACACAACTTTACTTCTGCTCCAGTTTTAAATCATATAAATAAAATGGGACCAAGCAGCACATTATTATGTACATGTGTTGGGCGGAAACATGATGTCATCCAGAGTGGATTCTAAGCCCCGCCCCTTTTGAGGAGCCTCATGACAGCATGACCGATGTGCCTCAAACACGCTGATCTGTGTTGTTGTCACATTCCTGTGATATGTGTCGCCTGCATGTCTCCTCGGCTCTGAAGAGTAAATTTACTCAGGAATGTTGTCGGGCTGATAAAAGTCTGGAAACCGGTTTGCTTCTGAGTCTGACTCCGTCTTTTCTAACTTGTGTTCAGGCTCCCCCGTCAAACGGAGGCTTCGGAGCAACAACACCTGCCAGAGGTAAAATCAATGAATCTTTGTGTAAATGATGGTTTGTTGTCATAGCAACAACAATACAGTACAGCTACCATGTTGTAACGTTGTTAGTTTAACCCTTCTGGGTGATTATGGACTTTTTTTGTCAGTTTGGCTCATTTTTCTCGCGACGTTTGGTGATATTAACACATATGGGGAGATTTTTTTTGTAATAAATTCCTCTTAAAGAAATTTCAATTTTTCTAAAAGGTCAACAAGACACTGAAAACACATTTATTGTGTCGTTAGTGGACAAGAAAATGCTCAAAATCTGCTATAAAAACATTACAGATTAATATTTTCCCACGTTTCCTTCACTCAAATTGCAAAATCAACTTCAATCCAGAAATAACAAATGTGTAATTGCTCAAACTATTTTAACCCTTTAAAGGCCAGTTGGATGACATAATGTCACCGTTTTAATTGGGAAAAACAAAAGTATTGTTATTTTAAATCATAGATTTTGAGTGTTTTTGGATTTTATTTAAAGATCAGTGTTTGTTCTACAGTTTTATGTTTTTCTCTCATCAGTCTGACATTTAAATGGTTTAAATTAATTGGACAAATTACACATTTGGTCGTTGTGTTTAAGACTAAAGTTGTCTGGAAGCGATGAACAAAAGAATTAATCTGTAGTTTTTCTTTTTAGCAGTTTTTGGGGAAGAAAAAAAAGAGAGATAAAAAAGAAAAAGGAAAAAAAAAAACTAACAATGCTTCAATTAATATAATTAATTCATTGGATTAATTACTAATTTGTTGCACATTTAAAACCTAACTTTAAATACAATCCTCAGTCTGCCCAAATCTGTTATAATAAAATTATTTTAAATGTTTTTTCTTTTCTTAAAAATAGTGACATCATGTCACGAAACATTTAAAGGATTAAAATCATTTGAATAATTACATACTTGATAGTTTCATGACAAAAGTTGATTAAAAGACTTTTAAAAAGTAGAAAATATAAATCTGAATTGTTTTTATAGCAGTTTTGTGGGCAAGGACTTTTTGTCTTATAATGACCTGATAGGTTTGCAGATTGAAGGAACACATGACGGTTAATTAAAGACAAGTTCAAATACATCATATACATAGAAACTTGTGGCTCTAAATCTGCATTAATGCAGCTGTTAAACATAAGAAGCAAAAACCTGACAAAGCAGGTTAGGTATCAGGGATGCAGCTCTGGCTCAGATCTGCTCTCTACAGTTTCCACCTATAATCTACAGAAAGTTTCTGGTGTGTCTCTGACTGCATGCTACCTGTTCATGTGGAAACACTGACTAATCCTGGAAAACGTCTCCATTTCCCACCGAGTTCGGAGGTTTAAATGGAAAATCTCTGTCACATTTGGCCAGAGGTCGGAGTATAACTTTAGCTGTAGCTTTCTTCTTCTTTTCTGAGTTGAGTTCAGGACTGAGGACTGGGTGGGTTTGCGTTTGAGTCTCAGAAGTCCAGTTAGACCTCTTCACTGTACACCACTGCCTTAATGAGTTTTAATGTGAAGAACCATCAAAGAACGACTAAAGACGATGAAAATGTGATGATGACCACATTTTAAAGGTCCAGTATATAAGAATTACTGACATCTAGTGGTAAAGATGGGTGGAGCAGAGTTGTGAATATATGGTGGCTGTTAGTGGCCAAAATTCTTCCAGACATAAATATTTCTCAGACCAGCTTCTACAGATGAAAACATGGAAAACGTTGGAAGTCTAGAACTTCCTGGTCCATGGAGGGTGAAAGCAGGTGGGATTAAGACCCTTCATGACTAATCCTCGTTGTTTCTGCTCCTGGATGTACACGTTGTGGTGGTATGTAGCATGACTGCTACGTGTGTTAAAAAAAACACGACTGGTTGTTTCACTTTATCATGGAGACCAGTCTCTGTAATCTTCAACAGAAGAATTGCTGGGACGAGGTTCACACACCACCTTTCTTAGTGTCTTTTTTATATAAATCCTTGGTTTGTTCTCCTAGTTTTTGATTTCATGTGGAAATCTAAAGAAAGCTTGATTTCTTTCACTATTTGAATAACTGAAACAACCAAAAACAATGTAAAGCAATCAAGAAAACATAATTCACCACATACACTCTGGTCCACAGCGAGTCAAGCCGACCAGAACCAGAACAAACGAGGAGGATGTGACGTGATGTGAAAACAAACCATTTAGACATCATGATCTGCCCTCGTTATGATTTTTAATGTTTTAAAAGAACTTGTTTGTTAAAGTGGATGAAGTGGCGTCAGGAGTTTATTTTAAACCAGACGAGGTACTGGTTTCATACTGGTATCCACCATTCTCACCTCCCACCTGTCTCCTGCAGCCTCGACCTGTCCCTCCTCTCTCCTGACTCCTCCTACGTCTGCTACCCCTCAGCGGACGGGGGCAGCCCCTGCAGCTGCCGCCGCTCGCCACGCCTCCTCACCAATGGCTACTACGCCGTCACAGAGGACAGCTTCAGCTGGGACGAGGACGGGAACGTGTCGCTGACGCCCTGCAAAACCAGCGTGTCCTACAAGGAGAACCTGGTCAGGTGAGACCGTCCTTCCTCTGGCTGAAGCATCCTGCACTGCTGAACATATTAACAAGCTTCTAAATCTCAGTGTCACAAGATTTTAATGGTACTTTTGATTTTCAGGACCAATTTTTACAAACAGTTCAAATAATTCTGCTTAATTTTAGTCCAGTTACAATCCAGTTAAATCAAACATATTATTTAAATTAGTCCAATTTCTATTAACTGTGTTCATATAAACCAGTTAATTAAACATAAAGACTGAGCTAAGGAAGCCAAGAGTTCCATCAGATCTTCAATCATCCATCCTGAACTCCATGAGGAGACAGCGGAGAGGAAAACCTCCATCAGAACCAGAACCAGGATGGAAAACCTCCAGCAGAACCAGGAAGAAAAACCTCTATCAGAACCAGAACCAGAAAGAAAAACCTCCATCAGAACCAGAACCAGGATGGAAAACCTCCATCAGAACCAGAACCAGGATGGAAAATCTCCATCAGAACCAGAACCAGAAAGGAAAACCTCCATCAGAACCAGAACCAGGAAGAAAACCTCCATCAGAACCAGAAAGAAAAACCTCTATCAGAACCAGAACCAGGAACAAGTCAAAGCAACAAGTCGGTTCACTTTCTGTTTATCAGACCGGTTCACTCTGCAGGATTATGTCAGCAGCAAGCAACAAAACTGCACACACACACGCACACACACAGAGCGATGAGGTCACTGTCAACAGCCAATCAGAGCAAGGCTTGCAGCACATGTCAGGCAGGTTTACAGGCTATAAATTCCTTATCAGTGACTTCAGCTGTGTTCAGGGGCCTCAGTGTGATGTCATCTACCCTGGTTGCTAGGAGACCAAGTTATGTTATTGAGTGTTTGAGCTCCAACATGATTTTCATGGCTGTTGAACTGTGCAGCTGCAGACTTTCAGTGGTTTTATGCTCAGGTCCTGAACCGACTCCAACTGCTGCTGCCAAGCCTCCACCGACATGACAACACGACCACGTTTCATCCATGAATCTGAGCTCGTCTAGTTCACCTTTTATTCACAGGTTCACTTTGTTTTAGTTTTCCATCCATCCATTTTCTGCCGCTTATCCGGAGTCGGGTCGTGGGGGCAGCTGCCTAAGCAGGGAAACCCAGACTTCCCTCTCCCTGGCCACATTCACCAGCTCATCCGGAGGGATCCCGAGGTGTTCCCAGGCCAGCCGAGAGATGTAGTCCGTCCAGCGTGTCCTGGGTCTTCCTCAGGACTTCCTTCCGGTGGGACGTGCCCCGAACACTTCACCAGGGAGGCGTCCAGGAGGCATCCTAACCAGATGCCCGAGCCACCTCATCTGGCTCCTCTCAAGGTGGAGGAGCAGCGGCTCTACTCTGAGCCCCTCCCGGATCTCCGAGCTTCTCACCCTATCTCTAAGGGAGAGCCCGGCCACCCTGCGGAGGAAACTCATTTTGGCTGTTGGTATTCGCGATCTTGTTCTTTCGGTCACTACCCACAGCTCGTGACCATAGGTGAGGGTAGGAACGTAGATCGACCGGTAAATCGAAAGCTTTGCCTTTTGGCTCAGCTCCTTCTTCACCACGACAGACCGATGCAGAGTCCGCATCACTGCAGACGCCGCACCGATCCACCTGTCAATCTCCCACTCCATCTTTCCCTCACTCGTAAACAAGACCCAGAGATACGTGAACTCCTCCAATTGGGGCAGGACTCTATCGCAGACCCGGAGAGAGCACTCCACCCTTTTCCGGCTGAGGACCATGGTCTCGGACTTGGAGGTGCTGATTCTCATCCCAGCCGCTTCACACTCGGCTGCGAATCGCTCCAGTGAGAGCTGAAGATCACGGCCTGATGAAGCCAACAGAACCACATCATCCGCAAAGAGCAGAGACCCAATCCTGAGGCCATCCTCAGAGATCAGATTAATCAACATTTACTGAAGCAAGTAAGTTTCTTTGCTTCACTTTGTGTTAATTTTATTTGACATTTTACTCATTTGGTCCCATCAGTCTTTCTTACTGGTTTCATGGACGTTTGGTTCCACCTTGTGGCCGTTTTGTCTCTTTGAAGTTGTTTTGCAAATGTTTTTCTCTCAGAGCTGGGTATACATTTTTAATTTATTTGGTTGTTTGTCTGTTTTTAATTATTCTGTGTCACATTCTTGATATCTGGTTTCCTTTTCTGGTCATTTTCTGCGATTTTAAAGTTTTTTTTATTTAAAAATAATTTTTTTTTAAAAATAGATTATTTTTTTTTATGCTGAAGTCATTTAGATCTACTTTTGTCATCATTTTGAAGTTGTTCGTCTCTGTGTGTTATTTTTGGAGCTCTTTTGAGTAATTTTGTCCCATTTGATTTTTTTCTTGTTTCTGTCTTAATGTTTTTGACATTTTGAAGTAGCTTTGCAGTCTCATCAGGACTTTTTTGTTTGTTAGTGGTTATTTCTGGTGGTTTTCTAGTTGATAACTTTGTAGTTATTTTGTGTCACTTACTGTGATACAAGGTTATTTATTTAAGGTATAATTATTTAATAACATATTGTTATTGCAAATGGATTAATAAAGTATTTCTGATTCTGGTTATTGTAATTTAATGAACTTAGAATAATTGTCAGGCTTATAAATTGTAATTTAATAATATCTGTAGAAAGCTAAATGATATTTAAAAGCTGCATCTTGGTGTGAAGAAAAATATAAAAATAAACAACATTAAAACAAAGTGATGAAAAGAAATATTTAAAATTATCTCTATGTTGTTGAGCAGCAGGAGTTACAACAAAAGTCCCTAAAAATTAAATTAAATTAATAAAAAAAAAAAAAAACAAAGTAAGATGAAGGGGAAAAAAGTAAAATAAAATAAATTGACGTAAAAAAAACTACAATAAAATAGAATAAGATTTAAAAAACAAAGTAAAAGAAAATGAAAAAATAAAATTCCATTAATTAAAATATAAAATGTAATAAAATTAACTAAATTAAAATAATTTAGCTTGAACGTATTAAAAACCCTGGCAGATGGTGTGAACACCTGGATGGCTTTTCTTTCTTCAGGGTTTTCCGGCGCCGACGGCGGCCTCGCAGCGCTCTGGTTCGCCTGCTGAGCAACGTCACGGAGAGCTGCCAGTCGTGGCTGGACCAAAAGGTCTTCAGAGGCGTGTTCAGAACCGGGCACAACCAGAACCAGGACCAGGATCAGGAGGAGGACCGGGATCGAGGCTTGGACTTGGACCAGGACAGAGATCTGGACTGGTCCAGGATCAGCCATGAGGGCCCCGCTCTGCTGGACGAGTCTCTGTGGTCAGGACTGAACAGCACCGAGCTGGACGACACTCGCAGCTTCACTTACGGTGGGTACCAGCTTCAGACATCACCGTTAATTATATATTATAATCTATATTTTTTATGTCAGTCAAACTCATTTTCTCTCATTCAGACCCCACTGAAGTCCCGCCCCCTCCTGATAAAGAAGCTCCGCCTCCAAAGCTGCTCATCCAGGAGGAGATCTGCTCTGAGATCTGTCAATCAAAGAAGCGCTTCACCCAAACGCTGAGCGGCCTCTCTGAAGTCCCGCCTCCCTCACCTTTCTACGTCACCAGCTGCAGCTGTCAGGCGTCCCCAGAGCACACAGGTGAGCTGCAGGTTGCTAATGAACCATTCACACTGCAGCTGCAAAACCCCAGAGCATGATGGGAAACGGCTGATTGGTTCATGTTTGATCATCATGAATTTTTACAGAAACTTTTATTTTTTAAACAGGAAGGAAGGAAAAGTGTTCTCTCTGGTTCTGATTTGGTTGGTTCTGTTTCTGATGAGTGTTTTTATGTTTCAGGGTTAACGATGAAGGCCTTTCTCCTCCTCATCTTCATCATCTTCTTCTTCACTGCTCTGTACTCGGGGTAAGACTTTTTCTTTGGATCTGCTTTAAAAGCAGTTCGATAAGTTTAAAGACCGCAGCTTAATGCTGCATTCAGGAAACCTTGAAAGTGGGAATTTTTAACTCTAAATCTCAGGATTATTTACCTGAAGAATGAGATAAACAAATAAGATGTTTTGTTTGCTGTATAACCTGTTTTTCTGGGAAAATTGGACCCAGATTACTGACTAGGAAATCCAAATTCTTATTATGTCTTTTTGTGACTTTTGTTGGAGATTAAAAAAGATACCATTAGAAATAAATCTGAATTATTCACCCCTTTTTCAATAATTCCCTCTACCCTCAGCAGGTGTTCGTTGCTGGCTAACACCATGTTGCTCACATTGTCATGAACACATGCACCTACTTTTCCAGTTAGTCTTCAGTGTCCAGCAGCCATGACGTTTCCAGCATTGTATCTGTCATCACTTTGGTCTGCAGAGCCGCTTTGTGGATTTTCCAGCTGAGTCGGAACAACTTGTCATGGTTAAATTTAAGTGCGTTGTTGCTCTGCCCATGGATCATCGGTTTCTACGGTCTAATGATGATGCTTTTTCTTGATGGGACTCTAACTCGAGCTCGACTAAGTCCAGCTCAGTGCCACCAGACCAGGTTCAACCCCGACGTCTCCCTGACCCACTTTCTACTGCTGAACTATAAAGGACACTAAAGCCCACACAATGTTAAAAATATAACAAACTAATAAAAAAAACTAGTTTATGGAAGTCAAACATACAAAGAACATATCACGTTTTACAATTTCCTTTTGGAGATTGTCTTTTTTAAATTTCATTATTGATGACATCATGATGATGTCACAAATAATCGATTTTGAAAGGCCTTTAAAAACCACCTAAAATCTCCATCCTCTCCATCCTTATTGTTTTCCTCCCGGTAGGTGCCTGTGGTGGAGCTCCGCTGTGACGTCAGCCGTGTTTGTGACGATCACGACATTTATGCGTGAGTTACAAAACATGCTCTGAAACACGCTACAGCTACTTCAGTAGTTCAGCGTTGAAACGTTGTGGATCTGATCTCTTTCAGTCCTGACGAAGTCGGGGCCGATGGGCGAGTGGAGGAGAGCGAAGACGGAGGTGAGTCTGAAGTCAACCCGGTTTCACGCCCTCTGCCTGCAGGGAAGAACGAAGTTTACAGCTTTTTACTGATTCTCTGTTTCAGGACATCACATCCAGAAATGAGTAAAACTCTGAGGAGAGACGGATGAAGCGAGAAGGTCTTCGGGAATCAGTAGAAATATTTTATCATTATTTCTATTTTACTTAATGTTTGCATGTAAGTTTCACTGACATAGTAAACATGTCCTGAGCTCTGGAAGCTTTTACAGAAACACCTGTTCGATGCTAAAAATTCTTCCTTTTTTAATCAAAAGCTTTGATATTTTTGCTCTGAATTAAATAATGAAGAATAACACAATAAAGAAAAAAATGACTTTAATTAATCAGCTTCATCCTCAGCATCATGTTCGGATGTTTGCTGTTAAAATGCAGAAGGAGCTCAGGTACAGAGACACCAGTTAGTTTAGCAGCTCAGAGGAGTGAATAACTTCCATGTCAGATATAGAAATATACCCAAGTGTTTCTTCTCTTCTTAGTGGTTGAACTTGGCTGTTTTGAGCTGTCCAAAGTGACCAAACATCAGACTTTGTGTGTCTGGAAAAGAAATTCAGGTTTAAAAGGGCAAATAGAAAATCAGAGTTTTGACTTTTTCTTAAAAAATAAAACAAATGCACAAAAAATCATCTGTAATTTGTTGCTGCGCGATAAAAAAACAGCACAGATTATTTTTACATTAAAGATGCACCAGCGTGGATTTTAATCCCAGTTGCTGCTCATAGACGGGCTTTTCTCCCACTCTGATTGGTTTAGAATAATTTGATTATTGATTAACTGATCACTGACTTTATAGATGAAAATATTCACAATATTCCTGAAAATTCTCACCTTACGCTCATTACATTCCGCTAGTTCCAGAGTAATAAAAACTTTCCTGGTGCAGCTTTAACATCAGGTATCATGTAACAAATGTAGTGAATTCTGAATATTAAATGTTTCCTGCAGCATTTTGTGGCTGTAAAGTGCCTTTACATCAGCCAGCTGGGCAGAAATGTTAAACGTACGAGCAGTGCAGGGTAGAAACAATAAACAGACCTCTGCAGTTAACGTGGACAGGTGCTTCTTAACAGTTACAATAAACTAATGCAAACCTTCTTTAATGAAGCAATCAGCAGCAGAATAACCAGATTTTAGATGTTTGTCCGTCTCCTGCTTGTAAACATACGAAAACACTGCAGGAACAGCGACGTACGTGCACCTGCAGTGGATCTAAATCAGGTCTGAAAGCAGCTTTTATTGTTTGTCAACAGTCTGGTTTTGTTTTAGAGTAAAATCCAGCTGAAAACATCCACCTGTCTAAAGTGTGTGTGGTTCAATTAGTGTCATGATAATTGAGGAAAGCAGCATTTATTTACCGTTTATTTAAACACACACACACACACACACACACACAAAAAGAAAATGCTGGCCAATCTGGAGGCTGCCAAAAAGATTGTTTTATGAAGAAATTCCCCAAATAACACATTGTGATGACTTCGTTCTTCAGTAGTCTGTTAACAAAATTAGCAACAGCACAATCTTGACTACTTCTGCAGTTTCCATGGAAACAAGAGTTTCTCTTACATAATCCCTATGTAATTAGAGACGTCTGTTTCCAACATCACTGACCTCATATTTCCATGAGTCCCTTTACGGCCGAGACATACTAGCTGTTAGCAACGGGTCTGCATCCACATCATGGCTGCCATGCAGTCCTAGCGGTCGTAGGCCGCTCGCATTGACGTGATGTAACATGTCATGTGCGCGAGTTACAATATTGACTTGAGCGCTAGAGGCACTAGTGAACAAAAGCATGACCACGAGGTCAGAGGTCAACGCAATGGCAGATAGTTTTGAAAAGCGCCTCTCGGAACTTGTTCGCAGCTACCGGTATTTTTCTTCCCCGTTGCACAGTACAAACACTCGTGCCTTAACAGTTGGCAACACGTTGGTAAACTGTTGTTTACAGAAATGTGAAAATTTTATCAGCAGAAAAATCAGTCCAGGGTGTACCCTGCCTCTCACCTGCTAAAACGCTGGGATAGGCTCCAGCTCACCCACGACCCGTAATGGAATAAGCGGTCAAGATAATGGATGGATGGATGGATGGATGGAAAAATCACTATCTATTAAAACCTCTGGGTTCTTTTTGTTGTTGATTTTCAGTTATTATGACACAAATTTAACCCCATACACTTTTAATTATGTCACATCTTTGCTCATTTAAAACTCGATGTGAAACAGATTTGTCTATGTGGGAGCAATAAAATTCAGAAAATGGGGGAAAAAAAAATACAGAAAAACCTCAAGAACGGGCCAGAAGAATGTTTGTGGATTTGGACGAGGGTCTTTAAAGTCACTGCGAAAGTCAAAAAGAGAAGGAAAAGTAGCCCTGACCAAGAAATGTAAAGAAAAACGAGTACTGTACAACTTTATGAGGCTCTGGCCGTATAAAGTCTTTTTTAAATAACGCATTTCAATCATGTTTGGACCTCAAACTACGCCAAGATTTAAAAACGAAGAGATGAGCTGCGCTTGGTTTCACCGACAGCTCGGCTCAGCTCTTCCTGTGTGAACGTTTTCAGTGTCTGTCTTTGTGTAATGAAATGAATAAATATTTAACCAGAGAGGCAAAGAAATCTTTAGCTCCTCATGTTTCAGATTCTATAAACCCTTTAGGGTGAATTTAAAATAAAATGAATGCTGCATTTTGGTCACACAAAATATAATTTAATCGCCAGTTTCTGACTTGAACCTGGTCTGAAATATCTAACGCACAAAATTATACGTAGAAAAATTAAATTCAAATTTACTACAGTGGGATTTGATTTAAATGCAGCATCAGTTCTGTAACATGAAAGGTTATAAGAAGACTTGACTTAAGTGCCAAATTTATTTAAGAAAAATCAGGTAAATGTCCGTTAAGACCAACAAAAACTAAATATATTTAATTTTTTCTGCTTTTTTGAGCTGCGCTTGGTCGTATTTGTACTTTAAAAATGAGTTGACTGTTTTACGTTGAGTGTTTGAGCTTACAGAGAATCAGCATCCCTGTCTGAATCAGATTGTTTTGGCCTTTTCTAGCTCCATTTTTGGTTTTCTGCTAAAATCAGAGCTATTTGTGTTTGTTGAGATGGTGGAGACAGAAATGGAGCAAAAACCCCATGAATATGTGCAACCCTCATTCTGCTGCCCCTTGTGGCCTGAATGTGTCAGTGCAGCTTCAAATGAGAAAATTTAAACATGGAAATCTTGTGAAATTATTCCTTTACTGAAACTGGATTATCAGATTTTTTTATACCCTTGGAGCTAAATTTATGGTTAGATGTTTGGGTGATGTGTAAAGCACTGAACACGGTGTTAATGATGTAGTATTTTATATTTTTATTTCCATTGACTGCACTTGTTTCCAAAGAGGGAAATGTGATACTCTGCTTTTGTTGGCACTTATTATTCTTATTTTAATGTGTCTGTGTTTTATTACAGTATCTGACAGCAGCTGTTTGCAGATCTGTCAAATTAAATCTTAAAACAAAGGACAAACTAAAAAAAAAGAAAAAGTTAGGTGTTCAGTAGAAGTATAAAGTAAAGTGACTGGAGTCGGGAAAATTTCATTATCCAGCCTGATGATGTGTTTTAAGATTTAATTTTTACAGCATGTTGTCAGATATGTTGTTGTTCCAGTAAAAGTTTTATTTTAAGTAAATGTTTATGATTAAACCATTAAAGACAAACCACATCTGTTTGTGTATTTTTATTTAAAGTCCCAGCGTGTAAGAATAGGAAATATATACATTTAATAAATAATTCAAAGCAGCGTGTGATTAAAAAATCGGTTCTTTTAAACTTATTATTCATAAAAATAACATGCTTTTGCATGGCCCTGTAATGTTACCATGGCTGTTTGTCCCGACATCTACTCGACTTTTTCTGCTGATTTTTAAGCACAAAAAACAACAAAAAAAACTTTATTGACGTTTCAAAGCTGCTTTACAGACTGTCTCATTCTCTCCGGATTACTAGCTGCACCCTTTTAAATAGACCCAGTAGTCTACTGTTTACTAACTTGCTCCAATCAGTAAATCCTGATTGAAAGTATTTTTTCTATTGAAATGTATTTGCTTTTGCTTTTCATTGAATTGAACCATTTGCAGCCATGAACCCACATGAACGCAGCGTGGAAGAGGCATGCACAGATGGAAGTGGAGAAAGTGGAAGAGTTTTTGGTTATGGATGTTGTTTTGTGGGAAATGTGATGAGGATGGAAGAGAAAGAACAGAAAGCAGTGCCTGATCTGAACTTTAAGGTTCAGTGTGTAAGAAGTACTGACATCTAGTGGTAAAGATGGGCATAGCACAGATATGAATGGTTGTTGTGTAGTCTTCTTCTATGGTTCTTTTTAAGGCGTTATGTATCCCAAACCTGCTTTAGCAGCGATCGCTCTTCTCATCTATTCTCTCATCTTGATTACTGTTTCACAAACTGGTCCCACAAGCATAACTGGACTAAAACGTGTAGAATCACTGAAGAAAAAAGCTCTAAAAAATATAAAAGACTTGCACCACCACCATAGGAGGAATATGTTTAACTAAAATCACTCACCAGAGGAGACTGAGGTGCCCACAGATGCACCACTGTGCTGTCAGTGAGGGGTAGAAACATCTGGAATTAGACACATACACCACATTTACATCCCCAACCAGTTCTCCCAGTGAGACAGATCCAGCTGTAGTTATCAGACTTGCTTCTGTATTTGGTTTTTTAGCTACACTCTAACCTTATGCTCTTGAAATGTGACGTTTAAATCTTACCTGTTATAAAATATTTACTACCAGTTTATACTTTACTTTTTTAGGTTTATGTGTTGTTGAGGTTGGTTTGAGATCTGCCAAGGAACAACAGAATTAGCAGTAATGCTAACTCTGCACTTATTTACATTTTCTAACTTTTTACTTTTGTTACACCTGGATTAAATGAAGGGCTCGTTACCAGGCCTCTGCAGAGCTGAAAAGTTGTGTCTAAAAGCTGCAGAATGGGAGCCCTCAAGAGCTGGACTCGGGCACGCCTAATATAGATGAATCAATTATTGATAGCCGGTGCATGAGAGTCGCTATCTACAACTTCACCACTAGATTTAAATAACTCCTGAAGAAACAAGTCTTCCGTTTGTGTGCTCTTCATCAGCTTTTTACTGTCTGAAAGTGACGTCTTTGTTGATCGTTTCCATCTTTAAAACTCTGTTATCAACAAACTGTTGCATTTAAAACAGCAGCTAGCGCCTGCAGGGTTTGTTTCTGTTCATCTTCTGGTGAAAACATCCTGGAACCTGAAGGCAACACAAAGAACAAAATACCTGACTTCATCTGGAAGAAGACCTGCAGCCAAAATGTAAACTTTTATTTCAATTCAACGTATTTGCATCACTTCACTTTACATCAACTCAAGGCCCTTTTATAGACATACTCCAATCCACTTCCATTCATTATAGTCCAATTATGATTCTTTATGTGACCACGTTAGTCCTATTCTGTGTTTATATAAGCCAAACCATGATGCCTAACTAAGGAAACTAACGGATTAAATTGAATTTTATCGTTAGATTTAATTATCTAGAAGTTTTGATTGAGAATATAAAGCTGAAAGAAACCAGTGGTTGGACAGAGGTTGTTTAAAAAAGGTTGTTTATTACAGAATGACGAGAACACATTTCACACAGTGGAAACATTGTTCCTGACGACCATGCAGCTCTAAAATCACCTGGAGAAACGGCTTCAGTTTACAACTGAACGTAAAACGAACACTTGAATGCTTGTCTTTATTAAACGATTAAAATGAGGTTCAAGGTTCAACTGCAACATTTCTGAACTGCTGCACCTCATCCACAGGTGGAGGAAATTAGTGACGTCAGAGCGGAAACGCCCGATGAAGATCTCAGGATGCTTCTTCCTTTCCAACAGCTGCCTTTTATTTACATAAAACTACATCTCTGATGCTCACGTTTATATTAAATGGCATTAAATTAAAAGTCGTAAGACGCTCGATTGTTCTGAACATTTGTTGTATGAGGATGACGTCATCGGTGAGCTCGTCAGCTCACCTGCAGATTGCAGAGCCTCCAGGTGAGTCAACTCGTCTCACACATGAAACAATCTCTGGTTACTTTGTCCCACCATCATCTCCAACAGCAGCAAACGTGGACAAGATGGAGTCTGTTGTTAACAGGGCTGGAACCTGAGGAGGTAAGTTTATACCACAAACATGACGATGTCTAAAACTGGGGATGAAGCTGCTTCATCAGAGAGGAAGTGACTGAAAACTTAAGCAAACAGCAGCTGTTCCTTCATGTTCTGGCGTAGCGAGTATGTGATGGATTCACCGTCTGCTCAGAGTAACACAAAGTAACGCTTTTATTTACGCATGCGTGTTTATTTTGGCTGCTTCGTGTGCTTTGTTTGTTTGAAGCATCTTTTGTGCAGAAATTAAAGCTCTGCATTGGCAAACTGTGACTTCCCAGTGGAGGCAGTTTAGGGACCAGTTTGACCAGAGAAAAACTTTCCAAGACAAAGTCCTTCCAGGATTTTACAGTGATTCTTCTCCCGAACAAAAACAGCCTGACTTTGCAGCAGCTTTGGTAAAAAAAATTTGCAGGTTTGTTTGTTCTTGCAAAAAGGACCTGAAAATGTCTTTAGAATACTTTAGTCCAACCGTCCTTACTGGGGGAGCATTTTACCATTCAGCAGGGAGACGCGGAAACTGCAACTTATTTCAACAAAAAGGACAAAAACTAAAAATGTAGCTTCTATTTATTCTTTGTTTTATGTAAAACTTGAATTGTCCTATACAAATAAACCGCCTTGCCTTTTTCTAATACTTCCCGTGTTTACAGCAGATCCGGGTCTTATAGACTCAGGATGATTTTAACCATCTCTGATGTTTCGTGGTAGAAAAATGTTTGGCAACCTTTGCTTGTTTTCCACCATGGTCTTCACCATGAAAGCATTTATAGGATCTGAGGTCTTTTTTAACAGTTGGTCACCAGGAAAGTGGGGCGGATGGGGGCAGGGAGTGGAGATGGACAACATAACCCAGTCTGGGATTATCTAATCTGGGTCAGCTGCTTTGAGGTGCTGTAGCCTCTGTGTGAGGTGTTTATTTAACTCAACCAGCTCTTGACAATAACTGCGTATAATCCTAGTCTTTCCTCAAATGTGATTGTTTGAGTGGTGTGCACATCAAAATAAAGCCCTTTCTAAAATCCATCTCTTTCTTACAAGAGTCGGCGTTTGCCACCACAAAGAATCAGCTCTTAGATTTGACTCATTCGTGAATGAAACCTCACAGGAATGAGCATGACTGCAGGATGTGCAGAATTGGTGAGGATTGGCCGACTGTGCGTTTAATTCCTGGAGGGACCGACGGGACCCAGTGTGCTCCGTTTAGGGGTTTTTTAACCCATAAAAATGCTGCTGCTGTTGGTCTGCTGGAATATCATATTTAACCTGTCCTCGTCGGCATGTTTGTCTTGTTTAAACTCTACAATTTTAGCTCTATACAGTCTGAGTTTTCTAGTGCGCCCCCTACTGGATTTCTCAGGTAAAACACGTATAAAAACCAACACAAAGTGGCTCTGACCTACGAATCGCTTCTCTCTTCGTTCGTCTCTAGCAGCTCAGAGTAAACCACCTCCAGACTCCTCACAGTAACTCGGCAGGAAATCGCTTCTCGCCGGCGTGGACAGTGATGTGTCGCCGCAGGTGGCTGCCGGATATAAACGTCTTCCCGCAGAATCCACACCTGAACTGTTTGCAGTCTGTGTGGACGCTCATGTGGACCTTGAGCGACCCCGACTGCGCGAAGCGTTTCCCGCAGTGGACGCAGCCGTAGCGCTTCTCCCCGGTGTGGACGCTCTGGTGGCGTTTGAGGTTGCTGGAGTCGGAGAAGCGTTTGCCGCAGAGCGCGCAGACGAACGGCTTCTCGCCGGTGTGAACCCTCATGTGGGTCTTCAGGTTCTTGAGGCAGGCCAGAGTTTTTCCGCACCAGTTGCAGATGAATGTTTTCCCCCCGGAGTCGTCTCTGCTGGCCCGGTTCTGGAGCCGCCACCGGTCCCTCCTGACCATGGCGCTCTGTCGTCCTGTCGGCTCGTCTGTAGGAGGTGGCGGCGCCATCTGCTGTTGACTGTGGAAGCCTGCAGGCTCATCAGCAGCAGACAGACTGGAAACGCTCGCAGTGGGGTTCAATGCAGACGGGCCGCCAGCGTCAGCACCTGGAGGATTCTGGGTAGAGCAGGAGCCATGTTGGATCTCAAACATCAGGCTGTCGTGGTCGCTGGTGTTTGGAGCATTTTGGGTGGAGGTGGAGCTGACCTCCCCACCGGTCCACGACTTTGAAGAGCTGCCGCCATCATCTGCTGTTTCTTGTTTAATCAGCGAGGACGAAGCCTCTGTCTCCATCGTCTGTCCATCAGCAACGGGACAAAAACCCTCTGGAAACACAAAATCAGAACTTTAAATTCAGACTCTTAAAACCTTCTGGCTCCTCGGACATTTTAAATTATAAAAACATTTAATAATAAATAATTTAAGACTAAACTCTTTTTTTCTACATAAATATCGGGGGTGGCAATTAGAGTCTTGGATATGACAGATAAGTAATAAATCTGATTTTAATAGCATCTAGTGTTGTATCAGATGATCCTTCTGGGGAACCTTCATGGCCATAAATGTCCAATTGACTTCTATTACAACTACATATTTTAATCTAATAATTAATTAATTTAATATCAACACTAATAACCACGAACGACCCATCCCCCTGATATTATGTAAGAATCATGTTTTTATTTTCTTTTTTTTGTTTTTTGTAATAAGGCAGATATTCAATTATTCAAACTGGCATTTAAAGGGTTAAAATCCCCAAAATTATTGTTTGTAGTTAAGTTGGTTTTTCTTTCGAGGGGGTGAACAATTATTTGGGTTTAACTGGAACAGTTCATCTATCCAATCCATACTGAACTGTACTTACTGTCCGACTCGGGCCGGGACCAGGACTCCCCGTCCTCCACTTTGATGACTGCTGTCGTCTCACCTTCTGCAGGCTGAAATCAGAGCAGAGAGAACAGAAGCTGCAGGAGTGATGAAGATGCAGTTAGGCACAGTGATAATGATGCTTCTCTTCCTCCTCTACTGACCGTCTCCAGGTTTGGCCCCTCTTCTGGGTCTGGTGGTGGACTAGGATCTCTGCAGCTGGATGTCTCCTCATGGGACAATCGGGACAGCGCTGTCTCAGATGGAGCTGAGTGAAGATGCATTTTCTTTAACATGGAGCTTTCTTTTAATTGCTTTGTTCATGGTATTTATTTGGATTTTCTGTCCTCCTAATTAAATCTACTTAAGAAGTCGAAGCTGACTAAATAAAGCCGTTTATCTCAGTTAAAACACCTAAAGGACACAATTATGCTCACCTATCCTCCATTCTTATGAGATGTTGTTTGACGAAGTTATTAATACTTTTAGGTCTGACTGTTATTTTCTCAGTTTAAAAAAAAAAAAAAAAAACAATTTTATGCCAGATGCAACTGTCACTAAAAACAACCAGATTTTGCTCCGTTTTTGTTTGTTTTGTTTTGTTGTTTTTTTTAACTAAAGTGCAGGGTGTGCAGATTTCCTACGTTCCCCTTAGTAAATAAACGCAGCACGCACCGCGCCAGCGTCACGCTCTCATTCTGTTCCATTTTTATTTTAGTTTTGTGTATTTAAATGTAATAGGTTACCTCTCGGTGTCCCGCCGCTCCTTCTTGGCTCGTGCCCCGCGAGCAGGTGAACTCGCGGGCGGCCGCTCGCGTGAAGCAGCGCGGTGCCGCTACAGCCGTTAGCTGTGGCACGCAGGGCGATCGCGCGAGTGGCTCGTAGCTCCATGAGCCGCAGTTTCCTCCGAAGCACCTCGTTTTCTTTGCGGCTCCGTGAGATCTCGAGCTGCAGCACCGCGTAGCCGTTGTCCACAAGCTCGCAGATCTCCGCCACCGCCGTGTTTGCTAGCACCTCCATAATGGAAGCGAGCTGCGTGTGGAAGGCTACGGCCGGAGACATTCTTTTCAATCCGGGTTGTTGAAGCAGAAAATGCCAGATTACCCGCAATATAGGGGGAAACAATAACAGGAACTCTCGCGCCTCGCAGTTGACCTGATTGTGGTCTCTTCCCTTGTTGTGTACGGTCTTAAAGCGAACCAGGAAGTGATGCCACTGAAATAACATTCAGTGCGCATGCGCGAAGCATCCTCTGGCATTTTGTTACAGGCGTAAAGTCTGAAAAAAACTATCTGTGATGAGATTGTTTTTATTTGTTAAAGTTGTTAAACAATAGATATGAAACAGATTTTCAGAATGAATTTTCAAAGCAAACTAAGAAGAAAATTTGACTTTTTAGCTCGCATTTACACTGTAAATATTATGATCGTTTAAATCCTTTCAGTTAGTCAAAGTCTTTAGTCTAATCTTGGCAGGATCGTAGCATGAAATTCTGTACAAACCATCTAGTTGGGCCCCTATGCCAACTTCATCAATAGGTTGTCTCTGTCTCTGCGCACGCTACAAGGAGGACAGACCCATATAAGCTTAACTGATACAAGATTAGCTTAAACTGCTTAAATAACATACAAGAGAATTAAAATTAATTGATGTATGTATTACTAGGATTCGTTCATCTGGATCGGCTACAGATGGTTGATTGTAAACTGAATAACTTTGGCCTCCATGAGCTCAGTGATCATCTAGACATGATGCTGGACCTGCTGTGCTGTGTCTGAAACCGAGGGCCAGATGGTTCATGATGTTAATCTTAGCTAATCCTGATATTACAATGCTCAAGTGGTACTTAAAGGTTCACTATATGATTTCTATGCAACAAACCATTTGTTAGTTTACACCAACAAAGAAACTAAAGTCACCTTAAGTGAACTTATAAAATACAGACTGGACATCTTTCTGATTCATGGCTCTCTTCACCAATGCATTTATTAATTCGGTAACAATAAAACAGACCTAGTTACGAAGTCAGACTCAAATGCACCAACAGCAACAATCAGACTCTGCTTTATTCGCTTTTCATTATGGCCTTAAAGTTGTAAAATCCTCCTTTGTTTCATTTGATTTAAAAATGATAACGTGGTGCTAATTTTTTATAAGGAATCTATTGATACCAAATATGTCATTGATCACTGGAAAAGGACTAAACTAATAATACAAAGTTTAACCTTTTTATTACAAGGTTCACAAAGGCGAATGATTGGTTATAACGGATTAATCTGATAGTAACTAATCTGCGTTGTCCCTAAAGGAATCCTAAAATGCTGCTATCAGCTCAAACTGTGTTAAACCAGGTGTGCTGCTCATTTCTTCTCCAAGAAACCAGTAAGTACCAGTAAGTACTTCTTATTGTGCTATTGGTAAATGGTAGTTTACTGTTGCCATCTTCTGGTTTGACTGGACAAATATCATCTTTCCCCCCACAGATTAATAATCTGATTATATTTGGTAGGAACAAGAATGAGCTATAAAGTTCACAACTTCATTTTAACGTGGCCAAACGTTTTGTTTTTATCTTCCAGTTAAACTCATAATTGATACGTTTGCTGTTGCAGTGATTTTGTGAGCCTGGTTTATCATTAAACATGTTAAAACACAGTCTGTGGTTTTTCCTGTGTTAAAGCAAATGAGCTTCAATCCAGATCTACCAGTTATTACCATGTGATATATTAAAAATATTATAATATGGTTTTCTGCTTCTGGGTATCTATTAGGAGACAGAAGACAATTATCTGACTGTGTTCAACAGGATTTTGAGCAAAGTTTATACCATAAACTGAAGCAAAATGTCTCAGAAACTGTATGTGACAAATATGTCACGTCGGGCTCTTATGGGTTAATTTCAACTAATTTCTGATATGTGGAAATTAACGATCTAATCTGTGGCCGTAATTTAGTAACAAGTGTCCACAATAATTTTGTGAGGGGGCTCAGCAAACACTGCAAGTGTAATTTTTTGGGGGGAAATTTATGCAGAATTTTGTTCTTATTTTACTCCATTTAACAGAATAAGCATGTGTTTGCACAGAGATGGATTTCTACGTCCCCATCAGACCAAAGCGGGGCCAGAGCTCTGACCGCTACGCCGTGCAGCCGTCCCTGCAAACGTTTGTTTCTGACGCCGTTATCTCGAGGTCATGAAGTCATTTTCACACAAGTTAATTTATCTGGTTTTCTTATTGTGATACCTATAATCGTTTTATCTCAAGTAAACAGTCTTTTTTCATAGAAATTGAAATTGAAATTATTTTAGCTTAAAAATACAAAATGCCCAAACCAGGAAACTTTCTTCCATGTAGGATTTATTTTTATCTCATTGTCACTTTTCACATTTTTTCTGTACAACATATTCTTCTTTCACTCTTCTGTGATCTTGTATAAAAATGCGGGTCCTTTGCACAGATATGAATATACAAATATTGGTTGAGTGAATTTGTTCTAGTGCCTCGTACATACAAAGTCAATATAGTGATTTTGTTTAGAAAGTTCTGACTGCAGATTCAAGCAGAAATGGCTTATTTTCACATCTAATGTCCAGACTGATCCTTCTGTCTTTATAACACATCCATCAATAAAACTTTATAACAGGAGATGAGCTGGTTTTAAAAAATAACCCAATCCTGGACTCTGCACATTGACTGCCTGGAGAAGAAGGCGAGGCAGCACCTTGTTTAACCTCTGGACAACTGAGGAGGTTCAGAGTCTCTCTGAAAATCATTTTGTTCTACACTGGAGTGGTGGAGTGTTCTGACTGGCAACATTACCCAGTGCTACGGGAGCAGTACTGGGCATGATCAGAGGGCCTTGCAGAGGGTGCTGAGGTCAGCAGAGCGTACCATGAATACAACGCTCCCCACCCTCCAGGACATCTTCATGGGGAGAACATTATCATGAGACCCTCATCATCCTAACAGTGGTGTGTTGGAGGGGCCACACTCTGGCTGGCGTCTGAAGGCTCATTAAGGTGAACACACTCAGGAGGAGCTTCTTCCCTCAGGCTTCCAGAACTGTGAACTTGACCCTGTAGCGACGCTGGCCAGTGTCCTACCTTCTGCTGCAAGTCATTTTATTCATGTCACTTAACAAGGTTTATGTATTAATCTACCACCTACATTGTAAATATTGTATTTGTGTGTGTGTGTGTGTGTGTGTGTATATATATATATATTTATATCAGTCTGTATAGCATGAACATCACTGCAAAATCATTGCACTGTGGCTTATTACATTTATACTGTTTTTAGTTTATTACGGTGTTTGTTTTTTTTACTGGTGGTAAATGTGTGTGTATGGCCTTGGATTCATGTATGACTGCATTTCACTGCCATTTTGCATGTGACAAATAATGTGAAACTCCTTCTCACCAGTTTTCTTGGGTCAAGCTTTTAAGGTCTAAACATATCAGCAGGAATTGGTTTTAAGATGTGACCCTTCAAACTTCTTAACCAGGAAATGATCAAAACTTCTGAACTGGTTTTATTGAGCAAAACAACCGTTACTGTACACTGTTTTTACAGTTTTCATCTGTTTAGTGACATGGCTCTTTAAGTTTTCACCAGCAGCTCCTCATTTGGTCTTTAGTTCACTGCTAAGTGCCCACGTTTCCCATGTGTCTTTGAACATCTCATTTAGTCCATTAAATAAAGTCAAAACCCTACAAGTTATTTTAGTTAAGAGCAGCAGATTATATCTGAAATCATAAAAAGATCATGAATCATTAAAACGGTAAAAATATTAAATTATTCTCATCATTTAATCAGTCTTGGATAATTTCCCTCCTGTACGGATGGGACTCTGGACCTTCAGACTGTCCACGGGCTGGAGCGACTGCTGTGGGCTCAGGAGTTGGGATGGTACTTCTTCATGTGCAGCTTGAGGCTGTATTTGACGATGAAGCTCTTGGAGCAGACCGTGCAGACGAACGGCCGCTCGCCAGAGTGAATGTTCAGGTGCGACCTGAGGTGCGCCGACTGGGTGAACTTTTTGCCGCACTGGTCGCAGCTGAACGGCCGCTCGCCAGTGTGGATCCTGGTGTGGACCTCCAGGTTTTGGGCGTTGGCATACGTCTTGCTGCAGATGGAGCATGCAAAGCGCTTCCTCAGGGACCCAGGGGGGAGCTGGGATGGGCCCGCCTGGTCCCGGTAGAGGCCAAAGTTCATCATGTTCCCGCCGTTTTCATACTCCAAGACAGAGCTCCTGCTGCTGGACAGCTGGCAGTCTGTGGAGGCGGAGCCAGAGATGCTGATCAGCTTCAGCCCGAAAGCATCGCCGTCCATGCTTTCACTCTGGTGAAACTGAGGGTAACTCAGACCTTTGGACTGTTTGGTCCAGGACGCGTCGGCATTCAGATCCAGTTCTACTCTGCTGGATGGAGACTGGTCCTCCATCATGGAACTACTGAAATATACCTTCCTGCTGGAGCTCGGGGAAACCAGCGAGCAGTCCTGGACCAGATGGACATCTGGATCCATCGTCGACGAGTATGAGCAAACGGCCTCGTCGGCCTCGGTGAGCTGACCGGAGCAGCCTGGCTCGCCTTGAGGGGAGTCCAGCGTGTAGACGGACATCTTGGACTGTGTCCCTGCAAGGAGTCTGGATGTTTTTATCTCCAGCTGCTCGGAGGATGACGGCCTCTCTGCATCTTCATTTCCATGACTACGCCGCCTCCTCCGCCGGCCGATCACAGCAGATGCGACGCCTTCACTGACCGCAGACGAAGTTCCATCAGCAGGCTTGGTGTTAGCTGAAACAATATTTATAATCAGATATTAGACCTCTGCAGCAGTTTTCACCAACAGAGTTAAAGATGTAAAATATTCCCTGAAGGTGCTTCTTCACCACAGGATGTTTAATGAAAAGAACCTCCAGTGAAGTTGATTTTATACAGACTGGATGAGTAAATACACTGAACCAACTTTCTACTATTTAGCTAAAAGTCTGGGTGCAAAGCTCGTCCCACTGCCCTAAGAAAGCGCCTACAATAATACATCATAATATGCAGCTCCATTGGTATTGGTGTACTTTTCACTGTTGCACCACTAAACGAGCATGCTCACTAAGGGTGGGAATCTTTAGACCCATTACGACTCAGATGGTACCACTTTCACTGGTCCTGCCTTTACAGTAAAAGAAAAGAATTTAACATATTTGTACATTAGTTCAGAATATTCCACACATCTTATACCTCCACCCCTAATGTGCACAGAGATTCCTTCTAAATCTTTCATATTTATACACTGTGGTCGGTGGGATCTTTAGTCCAAAATTTAAAAATTGTTCCACAATTTTTAGACTCAGTTTGTCTGATTGGTGAACTTTTGTCTACGTTTCCATCTGCCTCTCTGAAATGCTCCCTTTATACCCAGTCTTTACCAACCTGTTAGTTAACCTTATTACTTGTCAAAAGTTCCTCCTCTTATGTTAAACACTTATTTTATCTGCTTGTACCCTAATTGTGGGAACTTCTTGTAAATGTAAGGAGCTCTTATTTTGAAAATCTGACATGAGCTTTTCCTGTTTCAAGATAATGAACTTCCTGAACTCTCCAGACTTGTATGATCACTTCTTATCAGAAAAAACAGGGTGTCTGAGATTAGACAGGCCATGTGGGGACGGCCATGATGGAATATTCTGGTTGCTATGGTGATTCCTGCCTTTTTCAGAAGCGGAGCAGGAAGAGGGAGAACACAGGTCCTCTGAGCAGGAGGTGGCTAGAAAAAAAAGCCTCAAACACAAACTTTCTATTGAAAATGTTTGAACCATCACTGGCAGAATATGATGTCACCATAAAGATGTATTTTCATTTATTTCTGTGTTTTAGTTTTATGGCCGGTTAGAGACGCTTCCAGATTCCAAAAATAGCGTCTGAGCTCAAATTTGTCAGTTTGACTTAAGGTCGACCCACTTTGTTTTAGGGGTATTTCTTTTAGGAAAAACCAGTAAGTGCTACGGCTGTGATGATGAGACTACATGAAAAAGGACAAATGTCCTAGATTTGGATGAATAAACTGCATGTAGAAGTGAAATTATGGGTGCAGCAGCAGAAGGAAACCACAGATCTCTTCCTTTTTAGAGAAATTTTAGAGAAGTTATGACTGGGATGATGGCTCAACATGTAAAGATGGGATGGTGTTAAAAAGTATAGAAAGCAGAGACACCAGCTAGAAGGTAATCCTGCTTGTCGGTGCAAATGAACCCTTTATATACCATAGTATGAACGAGGGGTGGTGCTTCCGGTCACCAGTGACGCAGTAGGACTTAAAGGGGCTGCTTCAGTTAGTTTTGCATAAATTAGTTGGGAATCACTGCAGCTGTAAGACGGTTTTCAGCTGGTAAACGTAGCCTCGTACTCACCTTCCTCAGAGTCGCTGCTGTCAGAGTCTTCATCTTTAATCAGAACCACATCTGGAAGCTGCAGATGCCACAAAATAAAAGCATCACTGACATCACATGAGACAGAAAAAACACTTTGAATTAACATCAGGGGAGAGATGGACTTTTATCTGAGATTAAAGCAGCAACACTAACAGCTTCTTAGCCCTGATTGGCCCACACTGCAGCGGGAAGGTGGCCACAGACCATCCACATTCTCTGGTTTATCATCACTTTATCTGCTTTTTCTTTCTCGGGATAATAAGATAATTAAGCCAAGAAAACAGCTTTCTGCCCACAGCTATGAGGCTGCGACAGAAGTGAGTATTGATGCCTTATCTCTACATCAGTGTGGACAACTTTACTGCAGGGATTAAACTAAATTAACTGGTGGAGATGTTTCTGGATTAAACACAACTGCAGCCTTGGCTGTTGACACTTAATGCCTTTATGTTTGGAGTTCATTTCTACCTTAATAAAAATTTATTAATTGGTGTTGACTGTATAGAATCCCACGAGGGCCAAAACTATGTTTTTGTTTTAAAATATGAGATGTGAAAATCTCTCTGGATTTGAACTTTTACCAGTTTTTCTTACCTGGGGGAGGGAGAGAAGGCTTGCGATCAGAATAAAATCTTTACTGTTCATGAAAATGCAGTTAAGACGTTAAGAAGCACAATTTTTAGTTATTTTTTTGTGCAGATTTTCTCATTCACGCTTTCCCCCAACGACGGCTAATCCAGCGTAATCTTGCGTTTCTTTGCTGAATCGACCACCTGAGCATTCAAAATGGCCGCCGTGTTTATCTGCTTGCTAGCGTGTGACGCATAGCGTAAAGTGAAACCCAGCAGGAACGTCATGGAGCATCCCGGAAGCAAAAGTTGCAGTCGTTTCGCAGCCTCAGGAGGCTGCTGGACACCGGTGGCTCCAGAAATGAAGTCACTGTGCCATTAACACTAGAACAGCCGAGAAGGGTCATTTTTACCACCCCCTGCTGCAACAGCGCAAATAACGCAAAGATGCATTGAAGATGTTTACATTTACTATTTTAATAGTTATAATGGAGACTTAAAAAACTAGCTAAACAGTCAAAACAGCATATTAAATAATAACAGATTTAAATATTTTAATTTTAGAGGAAGATAATATAAATAAATGTTGCTGCAAGCGTCAGACTCCTTGGCCGTGTTTTAAGACGGATCGGGTGGCCGACGTCACCGCAGATCTCTTGCGCCCTTTGTGTGGGCTGATCCCCGCCCTGGTGGTGCAATGCGGTTGGGGCGCATCAACAGTCCGCCCCGGTCAACAGTCCGCCCCGGTCGACAGCTGCGCTGGGGGCGAATGAAATAAACTAATGTAGAATTAGCTCAGCTAGAGCAAAGAATGTTCCCAGGATGTTACAAAATGACATGTCATCACCTTTCACTGCGCTGTAAACCCAAACAGCTGTACTAGCTCATAACTAATGAGGTCATACCAGTCAAATGTCGTTATGTTGAGCTCTGTTTAGATTTACACCATTTTAATTGAATAGGGCTCAATATTTTACAGCTAATTTGTGTGCATCGCTCAAAAAGTTTTGGAACCACACAGTAGCGTCATGATAACGACGTCATGGCGTTACGGTGGGTGGGTCTTATCTTCTCAGGAAAGCTGAGTCAGCCATCTTGAACTTGCCTAGATGCGAAGCGGCCAGTTTGAATTTTTACCAGCCGATGTGGATGTGCAACACAGTTAAATTAGTTTTCATTTGTTTGCTTTGCGTTATCTTATTCTCTTGCTTCAAGCCACCACCACCTCGTTTTTTATTATTTGTCTCATTGTCGTTGTTTTGAGTGCCGTCTTGTCATCAGCCCTGATTTGGTAAGTAATGTTAACTGCTTTGTTTTGAATTGAATTTTTAAAGATGATTTAAATGTGGAACTGGGAATGCATCCGTACAGTGTGCACACTAAATATTTGTTGTAAATTGTTTACAATTCCAAGTAATGGTAACTTTAGAAGTTGTTAAATGTGACAAATATTTGTTACTTTGCGGGTTTCCTGGAAAAACTACATTTCCCATAATGCATGTTTGCGTCATATAATGTGTGCTTACTGATGTTTTTCTTGTCCCCGTTGTGCATTCTGTGAGTATATTGAATAATTGTTACATGGTCAATATGTTACGTTGTCGAGTAACCCACATATCGGTAGCCAACCTTCTGTGTGTGTGTGTGTGTGTGTGTGTGCTAGCGGCAAATTTAAAATGTTAAACAGTATAATGTGAGTTGTTATACTAACCAGGCCCGTGTTTGAATTTCTTCGTAAGCTCAACTGTGTGGTTGTTAGATCATCTGGAAATCCTTTTAACAGTTCAGGTAGGACGCATTATGAAAGTTGTTAACAATTTGTTTTTTTTCATGTGTTTCCACAGTCATTCTTTTTGCAAATGACTGTTTTTATCTTAACTGTGGAGTCCACAGAAAAAAAATAGCTTAATCACTTAAACACTTTATTAATAGAAAAATATCGGGTCCATAAGCACAAAACAATGTTTTGCTGTTAATGACTTACTGGCACATCTTTTAACATTTAAATTTTTACTATAATTATTGTGCAGTTAATGTTTTTTAATTTGGATTTTTTGTCTGTGCCGTCTCATGTTGTGTACAGATCTCACACCACAAAGCATGCTACAGAGCCTGCTTTTCACCAGCAGCCAGGTACCAAAAGGTGAGTTGTGTAAATTGTGCACTAGTTTTCACAAGTTTTGATTGTTAGGATTTTTGCAGCAGAAGAACAGGCTGAATCAAATTACCAATGTGTTGTCAACTGGTTGGAATTTTTACTTTGCATGATTAATAGATAATTAGATTATTTTGCAGACAGCTGTAAAAAGCTATAGTGTGAGTTGCCTTCTATGTAGTTAAAAAGTCATATCTTGGGACTATGACCTAAGTTTAAGTAGTTATGCCATGAACACATTATTGTCATCTCACCAGAAATAGACATGTTGAAAAATGTATTCTATCAGAAAAAAATACATTTAAAAGATATTTGAAGTGTTTGCTCTGCATTTGTATAATTACTGTTGTAATGGATCATTTTTGTCCATCCAGGAACAACGTGATGTAAAAATGAGACAGGCTCTTGTCCTTCATGCGCTTCCTGTGAACCTGTAATGTATGTCTGTAAGTGTACTGGCCTCACTTTCCGTCCCTTTGCCTATTAATTTAACCTAAACATATGACCACTCAAATAACTCCCAAGAGAACCAGGACCTGTTTACAAAGTTTACTTTAGTTATCCTGCAAACTGACATGTAGAAAATAAATAAATTAAAATGTAAGTATGAAGCATTCCACTAAACAAAAGGTATGCTAACAGGTAGGTGTGAAACTAACGTAAGATACCAGCATATGTAAAGAAAATGGTTAAAACATGTAGCTTAGTTGCAGTCGAAGTGCAAAGTGACTTCGTTACATCATTAGTATGGTTTTTATCCTGGAGGGGCTGAACTCATCTTTGTATTGTTTGTGTTTTGTAGTCAGCTGATGGTCCAGACCTCACAGACTGACCCTTCTGTCGCCTCAGCTGACACTTCTGATGCAGCTCTCTTCAGCACTGAGAGAATCTGCGTTGTTGTGGGCGATGAAATATTTGTGAGTGGTCCCACAAATCTGGCTGACTCATTTTTCCTCCTCTTTGGGTACATCTATGCACTAGACCTACAGTACCCAAAAACCCGAGCTTACACTCACATTTATCCAAAAAGTTTGGTGTGTGTTGAGGACAACAAACCGTCTACTGATGCTGAAGAATGATTTGTTCTATGAGTGGTTTTCTCAGAATGAGATATTTGCTGAGCTGAGTATTAAGGAAGTTTTTTGTTGTCTTCCCCTTCTTTACAAATGTCATTTGCTTCTTCTACCTCAAATTTAAGATGTGACACTGTGTGCCTCTTCTACCTCAGATTTAAGATGTGACACTGTGTGCCTCTTCTACCTCAGATTTAAGATGTGACACTGTGTGCCTCTTCTACCTCAGATTTAAGATGTGACACTGTGTGCCTCTTCTACCTCAGATTTAAGATGTGACACTGTGTGCCTCTTCTACCTCAGATTTAAGATGTGACACTGTGTGCCTCTTCTACCTCAGATTTAATACACAGATTAACATATTGTCTAGTTGGGTTCATGTACTGAAGAACTTGTTGAAAATTGTTCAATTCATTCACAATACATGTTTAATGTGCTGTTGCCTAATGTCTACTTTTATGCACTATGTTGATATTACCAATTGAAGTACAGCATGGTAGAAATTAGAGTTTGATTTGAATATTTTATTTTTAAAAATGAAGTTGCAGCTGTCAAGTTGCTGTGAGTGCCAAAATGTTTTTGTTACGTTTTTTTAAAACACTGTTAAATGGTTCTACATTTAAATAGTGCTAAACATCAGAATGGATTTTATCCTGCATCCTTTGAGTTTTTATCTGTGTTTACTGAATATTGTGATATGTAATATGTAATTACCCTAAATGATTATAAAACCCTATTACTCATTCTTTGACAGCTGTCAAACTCACGTGCGTTCCTAAGCAACCAGGAGTGGTGCGAATCGGCGTGAAAACATCTGACAGCTGAACACAGTGCATTAAATTAGACGGTAGAAATGACCTCCTTGGCGGTTCTAGGTATACATGCTCGGATTTCTTTTTCTTGTGATCACACACTCACCAAAATTCACTGTATGTTTACTGGACCCAGTTCAGGAAAAGTCACGAATTGAGAGAAGTAGGGATTTTATTTTAACAGAGATGCAAGTGTTTGAAAAACCAAGAAGGTAAAATTTACCCCCTTGGCAGTTCTAGTGTTAAACGAGTCGGGAACGCAGAAAGTTGCGTAGTACATCTTTAAGCCACGAAGAAACCCAGCTGTTCCCTGCTGATATAACATCTGTCAGAACCGACCAAAAACAGACGTATTAGTTCACTAAACAGAAGAAGATTCTTGAGGTAATTCTGCAAACTGTGTTGTGTTAAAGGACCAACTGGTAAAAAAAAAGCTGGTCACTAACTCCAATGATTACCAAAGATTTAGTGTCCAAACAGTGAAATGCTGAGTCATGCTGAGCTGTGAGTTCGTCAATTACACTGAGAAGTTTAATAGCATACCAAACACACCATGACTTAAGTCCTGATCTTGTCCTCATATCTGGGGGTGGAAAGGGTGAGCAGCTTTAAACACCTGGGGGTCCACATCAGTGAAGACCTCACCTAGACTCTTAAACAGCTGATCAAGAAGGTGCAACAGTGGCTGTACTTCCTGAGGAGGCTGAGGAACCCGAGATCTTCAGCAACTTCTACATGGTGTTGGGGAGAACGTCACTGCGTGGTACGACCGCAAGCGTCTGCAGAGAGCGGTGAAGACTGCCCTTTCTGCTGACCATTTACCAGCACAGCAGAGCTGCTCCATCCTTAAGGACCTCCACCCACCCTGTGCACTCCTCAGGATGGTGGTACGGGAGTGTGAAATGCAGGACTTCTTGTTTGAAGAACTTTCTTCTCCTCGGCCATCAGGACACTAAACAGTCAGTGAACCTGACACACACCCACCATCCACACGCTGGACGTGCAGCCTATTTGCTCATTGTTATTGCTGCTAGTACCGACACTCTTGTCTCTTTGAATTGCACCTTCCACAGTATTTATTTTCTAATATTTTAGGTTTACAGCAGTTTGTCTACAGATACTTTTAGGTTTAAGGTTTTTACCATAGTTCCATTTACTAATTGTGCAAGTGTGTCGTTGCACGTTGACATTTCTGTTGCGGGTACAGGAATATTTTTTGTGTACAGGGAAACCTGTTTCCTCACTTTGCATAAGCCAGTGAAATTTGAAACTTTCTTTTTCTCTTCCAAGCAGCCAGACTTTTTAAATTAAATTCTTTTAATGTGGTCCAGATTTAGTTTATTCAGCTTTCTGAAGATCCATAAAGGATTTAAAAAAAAAAACATTTTCTGCTTTTCCTCCCACTCATTTTCAGCCCAGACCTTGTTCCTGACCATTTCCAGAGGAATTTAATGATTGATTACTCAAACTTTTCCAGAAGACAAAAATCTTCTCTGAGGGCTCAGACAATGAAGAATAATCTGCTCAGACTAAAAATTCCCTCTGAACAGTCTCTTAAACTGTTTATGTATTTCAATTTTCTAATGAAGAAATAAGTGGTGTGTCAGGCAGTGGTTCTGATTTATAAGACCTACAATTGTGAAAATGGGGGATAGGGGCGGCGAATTAATTTCAGACTACAAAATAAATGGATAAACTCTTTCAGATCTGAATCCTTCAGACCATCCATTAACATTTTAAGTTTTAATTAACTGATCTTCATCAACAACATCAAAACAAACACCGATGATCCTGACTATTTATGGTAGTGAGAGTTACTGGAGGCCGGCGGTGTGTTTACCTCCTCCTTCCGCTTCACCCGGCCAGTTCTGACTGCCTCTCCGTCCCCTGCGGGGACATCCGCCGCTTCCCCTCGGCCACCGTCCCGCTGTTGCTGCGGCGAATCCGCCTGCCGACCCATCTCAGCGGACGGTTCGACCTCCACTAGCTCACTTTCCCCCGCTAGCGCCTGCTCCCCACCGCTGCCCCGGACCACGATGGACTCGATGAGGTGTAGCTTCTTCTTCAGGTCCTCGTTCTCCTTGTGGCTCCGGCAGATCTCCATCTGCAGCACCGCGTAGCCTTCGTCCACCACCTCGCAGATCTCCACCACCGCCGCTTTGGTCAGTGCCCCCATGATGATAGACAGCTGCTCGTGGAGAGCTTTGTTGCTTACAACGGACATCCCCGCGGCTTGAGAGCAACCGGGACCGAATCGAAAATCTTTGTTA
This sequence comes from Melanotaenia boesemani, assembly GCF_017639745.1. Classification (NCBI taxonomy): domain Eukaryota; kingdom Metazoa; phylum Chordata; class Actinopteri; order Atheriniformes; family Melanotaeniidae; genus Melanotaenia; species Melanotaenia boesemani. The sequence goes on along the minus strand of NC_055689.1, from coordinate 32,946,363 downwards.
TGAATTAACACGAACCTGTGGCGGCCTCGGAAAAACTCAACGATGTCGAAAAAGGAGCAACACAGTAAGCTAGTTTGGACTTCAAAGCGTAAAAAGGACTACAAAAACAGAACGGGTTTCCACTCCCCCAAACGTAACTTCCGGAATATATACCCATTTCAAAATAAGAGTTTATGGTGAAAACGGGAAGTAGAGGACAAAATGCATAGAGACGTTAAAGTAAGAATGAAGTATCTTAAAAATGTGAAAGTTTCTGTAAAACCAAGATATCAAAACATTATTGTGATTAAATCGGCATAGCAATTCTGAAATGTAAACCATTAATGTTTATGCTGATATTTCAGTTTTTGCTGTTATTTAGACTCAAACTGTCAAAATCCTGCAAAAACTATTTATCATATGATGCTAAAAAAATAGAGGACCAAAACTGTCATAAACAAAAATGAATGAATAAACAATTGTGAGGTAATATGTTTTTCATTTATTTCTCAATTTACTCAATTTATTTTGACTATTTCTATTTTTTTACATTTAATTTTATTTGCACTTTAATTTTTAGTTCCACATTCAGTTATTTATTCCTTTCTACGTGTATTTTTATTTTCTACATTTCAGTGCACAGAGAAGCCTGACCAGTAACAGGCTGCTCCTCCCCAAGAGTAGGACCAACCGGCTCAGAGACTCCTTTGTCCCCCGAGCCATCAAACTGTACAACTCTGCATTAGGCAGGGGGGGGAGAGGGAGGTGTGCAGTCCGCCTGATACAACACATGTACAATAAGTTCTTTATTAATTTTTACCCATACAAACAGTTGCAATAACTTATACGTGCAATAGTGATCTGGGAATCTGTACCACCTCTACTGTGTGCAATGCTTGTTTATATTGTTTTATTAACTTATCTTATTGTTATTATTGTTATATTTATTGCATTCTATTTGCCTCTGTTTTGCTTTGTACCTGTATATATTGTCTTGTGCTTGTCCTGCTTTACTGTTGGTGTTGTATTGCTACTGGTACCCAAATTTCCCTGAGGACTCTCTGAAGGGATTAATAAAGTATTTCTATTCTATTACATTTCTTTACCCTGTTTTTTTTTTTTTTCCCTCAAGTCTGTGGTAATGTGGTGATTTCTAACCTGGGTATCTAAAAGAGCATGAGGCAGAAGCCATCCACTGATAATCTTTGGGTAGCTGGGGATTTTATTTAAAGCTGTTTTATAAATACTAAAAATTTGTAACATTTGTTTTTGCTGCATCAGATTTATAATTTACTTCCTTTTCAGGCCATTAGGGGACTAAAGAGGTCCTCTCCCTAAAACTAGAAATCAAAAATGAATTTTTTGCCACTTTTTTAATTTTCAAAACACTAATTGACTTCAGTCCTTATCCAAAATACCAAATATGTAATTATTTAGATATTTTTTAACCCTTTAAATGGTCATTTGATGAGACAATGTCTCTGCCTTTAATGGAAAAAGCCCACAAAAACTGTCCAAATTGTTAAAGGGTTAAAATAATTTAAACTATTAACAAGGACTGAAGTTAATTAAAAGATTTGAGAAAAAAAATGTTTGTTTTTATTGCAGGTTTTGGGAGAGGTCCACTGACTTGAACAGGTAGTAAATTTGTTTCTGGTGTCCTGTTAGGCCATAAACTGAGGAAAAAATTTGGCTGAAATACAAAAAAAAAAAAAAGTTCAACCACACAGGTTATAGTAAATTTACATATGAGCCTATAATATTTAATAAATCCAAAATGACTTCTTTTTTTTAAATTGCACATGGAAAGCAGCAACACTTGAGTGAATCAGCAGGAAATAAATAATCCAAGATTTTTTTTTTTATTTGGAAATAAACAGACATTCACATGCTTCTTCCAGCTGTTCCAGAAAATCTGTTTTCATCAGAAAGTCTCATCCCAAACCCGAAATAATCCAAAAATGCACCTCATTTTGTCTGAGGAAAGAACTGTTCTGGATCGAGTGTTTGTTTCTGTCTCAGTAAAGCAGGTTCAGATAAAACGGAGTGAACCAGCTTCTATAAAACGTTTCTTTCTAAAAACCTGGCGGATGAGTTCCCGGACCACCTCCTGGTCTGGCAGCAGTCAGACCTGTCGGTGCTGCGGAGTTAAACCGGTGCTGCGGAGTTAAACCGGAGCGGTGTGGTTAAACCGGAGCGGTGGGGTTAAACCGGAGCGGTGGGGTTAAACCGGAGCGGTGGGGTTAAACCGGAGCGGCGTTCTGCTCGGCCGTGTGGTGTTTCTGCTGGTGGATTTTCAGGTTCTGCTTCCCGGCGAATCTTTTCCCGCACTGCTCGCAGGCGAACGGCCGCTCTCCGGTGTGGACGCTCTGGTGGGTCTTCAGGTGACCCGACTGCGTGAAGCGCTTCCCGCACTGAGCGCAGCTGTACGGCCGCTCGCCGGTGTGGACACGCACGTGTGTCTCCAGACTTCGCGATGATGTGAAGCATTTGCCGCAGTAGCTGCAGACAAAGCGCCTGTCCCTGCAGTACCTGTTCAGGTCCAGAGGGTCCAGTCTGGATCCGTGGAGGGGCAGAATTGCCACCCGGCAGTCTGGTTTCATATAAGGCCGATGGGAGACGGGCACCATGCCGTGCAGGCCCTGGCTGCTCCACGAGGAGCTCAGATCCAGCTCGGTGTTGTAAGGCAGGGAGCCAATCATAGACGATCCTCGCTTTGCCTCCGAGGGCCTGGGCAGCGGGGCCGGACTTCCCCCAGACCCCAGTAGGAACTGCTTCCTGGTCTCAGATGGAGCGTCGCAGTCCGACTCCGAGGCCAAATCCAACACAAAGTCTGAGCTGCTTTCAGTGGCCCCCACGGGGCCCGGAGAGCCCGGAGCACTGTGGTACCCCCGTTGCTCTGGTTGGATCCTGTTCTGGTCCCAGGTCGGCATCTCACTGGATGAGGGGGAGATCTTTATCCCAGAGGGGCCGTCATCACTGTGGGACCCTTCTGACGGCAGCGCCTCCGTCCCTGAAGACAAACAATAAATAAATGAAGACTGGCCGTTTTTCTTCCTGTTACATAGAAAATCACTTTTAAAAAACGTCTTGAGCCAACCGTCATTTATTTCTCTGCTGAGGAAAAAGATTTTATATACGTCAGCCTGTTTAATCTTCTGTGTTTCCTGTAAAAACTACTGATGAAGACCACTTTGAACACAACAGTCTGACTGCTGGGAGAGAAATATAAACCAGGGAGAAGTTTAGGACATTAGGAGAAAACTCTTCAGTGGAATCTGCTGCATTTTGAAGGAGACTTCACATCATAGAAGAAGGAGCTGATTACCATGTAACTCATCCAAACAACAGCGGGAATCCTCTGGAACTCGCAGTAGACAGGAAGTGACATCACTGAAATATCCAGAAACATGTATTTTAACTTGCACGATCAGCTAAAACTGTGAACTATTTTAGTGTTGCTGTATATTCAGCAAGTTTGTGTTTAGTAAACTAAATGAACTTCCTCCTGAGCTCGTCCTGTTTGTTTAATGGAAACTCTGAGTGCACCTGAGGAGGACCTGGTCTAAAACTACACCTGGAATTCTGTGTTGCTGCACAGTCAGCGGTTTCCTGCATCAATCGTCATGACGACAAGATGTGCAACAACCTCACATCAACATGCACGATCGATTGAAGTCACCCTGCTGCTTTTCCACTTGATGCACCACTTCCTGAAACCTACATGCTGAGAGGTCAGCACAGGTTTAGTAAAACTGCCCTGAGCAGGACGTCTGTCTTCTCAGGGACTGAATCAGACAGAATCAGGTCTCTGGGCCGTTTCCCATCTTACCGTCCTCGTTCAGAAGCAGTTCGTATGCGTCGTCGTCACTCTTCAGGTTCTCTTTGTCTTCTTTGATCACGACAACATCCTGATCAATCTGGACCGGCTCCTCTGCAGCTACGGTGGGAGAATCCTGGGAAAATAAACATCAGCTTAGTTTTAACCCTGAGAAGTCGGCCGGCCACCACCCAAATTACAGAAACCAGCGTCAGCATCTCTGTAAAGAGGGAGTTATGAAAATGTTTGACAGTCAGGCAGGTTGGGATGGATGGACAGCTGGATTCTATCATATCCACAGCTGCAGCTCTTCCCGGTCAGAAACTACTAAAAGCAAACCAGAGGGGGAAAACCGCTGATCAGAGCACAAGCAGCTCGGGCATCTGACTGGATAGTGACTAATCAAACTGTCCAATCAGAGAGCAGGCAGCTTCCTGTCCTTCCGCACCGCTGCAGGTTCTTAAAGGGGAGTAGATACAGTTTAAGGACAGGTAATGGTTTTAGGTTCCATTTCTGGATGCATTAGTGGACTGTGTTGACTGAAAATTGTTTTCCAAGGTCCTCCTGGGTCCATGTGGCAGTAATGACAATTTCTCCTGCAGTGCTGCCTGAGGATTTGAAGGCCATCCAACAGTGGTCTTTACTCTTGGCCTTGAGATTTCCCCAGGTTCTAATTTTTTTCCTTCTCCATTCTGTTCTGTAGGAGACCAAATTTCTTCACAATCTTGCATTTATTTAAAACTTACTGATTCATCCTCCGAGTTTAGATAAGTGATGATCCAGGACCCATCCTTGCTTGGTAAGACTAAGCATGTAATGGATGCTCCTTATATACCCAATCCTGACACCCTCACCCATTAATCTTTCAAAAAATGCATTGCTTTCTGTCTTTAACACTGCAGCACTTCCCATGTGATTAGAGCACTGATTCTGGTGTGAAGTCCATTATTCAGATATACTGTGACACATGTTCGAATCTCACCTCTGTTGTGGTTGGAGTCATCTCTGTGGTCACCTCCAACAAAGGAACCCGTTCACATCCTCTGAGGTTCAAGGCTTTGGGCTGCTTAGAGCACAGTCTGGCTGGTAAGGCGAGTTCTGGATCAAAAACACAAAGTAACTCAGGTTTATGTGGGATCAGGTCTTTGAAAGTTCCTATAGGATGTAAGCACAAGTGTCTTTATCATTTACCATTCACCATCATTTGTTCATCTTTATCATCACCTTCATTTTTGGCATTTAATACCTCACGTTTTTGAGATAATCCTCGTGATAGTCTAATTAATAAGCTGAATTTAATAATAACCACCATAAACACATATTGAGCTGAAGAATCCATCAGAAACGCTTCTACAGAAGTAACTAATAAATTTATCTACAGTTTTTAAATTAAGTTAGTTTATCTTAACCCACTTCCTGCCGCCATCATCGGCATCCTTGACGTGAAAATGTCGCACAGCCACGGTTAACCTCCACCACCTTACAGTTTGAGTTATAAGGCCCCGAAACTCACCGGGGTTAAAATCCACCAGCTCTCCACCACCTTCCTCCTCCTCCTCCTCCTCTACCGGCCCACCGTAGTCCACCATAGCAGCATCCCTCCGGTGGCCCCTGGCGATGATGGACTCGATGAGCTCCAGCTTCCTCCGCAGCGTCTCGTTCTCCTTGTGGCTGCGGGTGATCTCCAGCTGCAACACGGCGTAGCTGTCATCCACCAGCTCGCAGATCTCAGCCACCGCCGCTTTGGTCAGCGCCTCCATGATGGACGTCAGTTGGGAGTGAAATGTCTTGTAACTCGTCATTTTGATGGAAAACAACAAAAACAAACAACCGTATTTTCTGAGGAGAAGAAGAAACAACGTCCACAAACTTCTACACGGTCACGGCGTCCGGTTGGAAACCGAGCACCGGGTGAACTGACGAGGAAACGGACGGATGCGACGGTTGACCGTTGTTGTTTGGAACTGGTCGGTTAGCTTCTCTGCAGCGTGCCAACGCACTTCCGGAAACCGCGTTCACAATAAAAGTTCAGAGAAAACCATAAACGTGCCCTGGTAAACATCTCTCGGTGTAGCTTGAATCTGCGTTTCAGTGCAAAAAAAACACAATTCACGGTCTTTTCTGGGGCTCACTTTCAGCTCAGTTCACATCATCTGTATGTTATAAATACTGCTGCGTGGTCAATGTGCTCATTTTCAGAGTGCATATTGAAAATTATGCTTTTATCATCTAAATAATCTACAGTACTGTTTTGACTTTAATGCTAGGAAAAATATTCATTCATTCATTCATTTTTTCTGTGTTGTCTGGGGTCCCCAGAAACACAAAGGGTTCCAAAGGCTGACTGTTTTAGAGCCGGTGTGAGTTAAAATTATGGCCACGTCTTGAGGTGTTTTATCATTTTTATGTTTCTTGAAAAGTTTTGGGAGCCTGAGAACGTTTGAAACCAGGTTTCAAAGTGAATAAATTGAGATTATCAAAGTTTGCTTTAACAATATCTTCAAAACATATATCCTTAGTCAGAAATGAAAAAGCTACTTGGGTCACATGTTGTGAATCCAATAATTTTCATCCATGTACATTTTTATGTCAAGGACACAGGCAACAGGATGCAGGTTAGGACTAAGTTATTTCATTAGAAAACTGGTAATTACTTTAGGACAAATGTTTTTAATTTTTCAGTTCAATATGGTGGTTATTATTAAATTCAGCTCATTAATAGGACTATCACGAGGATCAGCTCATGAACCTGAGATATTAAATGCCAAAAATGGAGGTGATTATAAAGATTAACAAGTAATAGTGAATGGTAAATGATAAGAAAGACTTGTGCTTGCATCCCATTGGAACTTTCTAAGACCTGGGCCCACATGAACCTGTTTATTTTGTGTTTTTTATCCAGAACTCTCCTTACCAGCTGGACTGTACTCCAAGCAGCCCAAAGCCTTGAACCTCAGAGGGTGAGTAGGTTACTGTTGGAGGCTGACTCCTCCAACCACAGCAGAGGTGAGATCAGAAAAAGTTGTGTGGTTTCTCAGCCTCGGGACGCTGCAGAGCTGCTCTTAGAATGTCTTTAATAATGAATGTCAGTGTGCCATAAAAACGAGTGAGAATCTGAATATTATGGTCAAACATTTGTAGTGTTGCTTTAAGGACATGATTGGTTTTTTTTTTTAGACCTGGCACGTCTTCTTCTGTCCTTCATTTGTCCAGTTTCCTGAAGTGGTTTACCAAACAAATAAATCCTCTGTAAATGGTCAACTACAAGGACTGGACTGAAAATGAGTAAAAAGCAGAAAAAATCCAGAGAAGAACTTTGGAGGACTTTCAGAAAAGCTGGAGAACTGTTGATCAAGACCACTTTCATCATTTGACTAGCTTTTAAAAATGAGTGTTAATTCTGCATAAAGTCCAAACCCATTTACATATCTTTACAATAATATGGTTAAAAACCAGAATCCATATAATATCAGACATGTGCTTTTAAAAATTGGCCCTCAGAATAGGGAAGTGATAGATACACTTCTACTTTCATAATTTGATTTATTAAGCTTCTTTCCCGTTTTTTTCAAGTGGACATTATTCATAAAATATTTATTGACAGTTCATTTTAAACTATTTTTTGGCAATTTAATAAAATTTTCAGTAGTTATTAAAAAGTTATCGGTTGCGGGAATGTGACTTTTATTTTGAGTTTTAATCTTCCCACAGTCCTTAAACGTTTCACTGGTTCGGTTTCCACAGCAACGGGCGACAACAGAGACGAAGAAGATGGTTTACAGTAAGTTACAAAAAATAAGACCGAAACACAAAGAAATACTGGTTTAGGTTGAACCTTTTTCTAGTGTATTGCCACTGTCAATGTTGTGGACTGATTGTTAAATATATCTGTAGCTTCCTACAGCTTTTTTTTTCTTTTTTTCTTTTCTTTTTTTTTCCTTTTTTTTTTTTTTTTTTTACCGTTAAGCAACCGTTCTCCAACTGCTAATTAATTTTATTTCGGGAAATAGATTATTAGGCGACAAATGAAAACTACTTGGTAAATTTACGTTTTACGCCGTTTTATTTAACTTTAAATACCGTTAACGTAGTCTCCTTTTTGAAAATCATTTGCTAACAACCTACTTTGTATCGCAGGCTGCGTTAGCTGCGTAAGTTTTATTGACTATTGATGTTAGCTTGAACCACTGGCAAAGCTCCTCCTAATGGATGATTCCTGTTATCCCAGCAGGTGTTGTGCGACTGTTTTAAAAGTCTGAATCTTCCCAAAGATACTTTCGGGGGAATCTGTCTCACTCCACATTTTATCCTTTTTGATAAATTCCTGGTTATAATATCATCATGACTGCTATTTAAAACCAAACACATTGCATAGATGGGTCAGCATAACCATATATTCCTGTCTGACATAAACAGACCATCTATTTATCTTTTAACTTTGGGAAACAAATTCTACCAGAACTAATGCTTTTCAGCTTTTCAACCACATCAGCAGCATTAAAGGATACACCTCACATTTTGAAAGCCTCAGTGTTTACATGAATAAAGTCCCTGTCATGTGTTTCTGTGTCCAGTCACTGAAGACATGATCCGCCGGCGGGCTGAACACAATGACTGTGAGATCTTCTCCCTGGAGGAAATTTCTCTGCACCAGCAGGACATAGAGAAGATCGAGCACATCGACAGGTGGTGCAGAGACCTGAAGATCCTCTACCTGCAAAACAACCTCATCCCCAGGATCGGTGAGATGTGACACAACAAAGACCACGCCAGTGGAAAAGCCCAGGTTTTATATATCTGGACTCTTAGAGGCAGGACACTCATATTTTTATTTTCTGAAGTTCTACGTGTTTTTTTTCCATGTTTTGTTTTTTTACTCTGTTACATAAGTTTTTGGTTGAAACTCAGCTATAAAAACAAACTTTAAGTTGAGAAATTACATTATAAATATTCTAAAAGCTCAACAGTTGCTTTTCACACAGGCTCAAAACGATATGTTTGAGCTAGAAAAATCTCCGTCCCTATGTTTGCAGTGTTCTTCAGTTTTGTTTCTTCTAGAAAATGTTGGCCGCCTGAAGAAGCTGGAGTATTTGAATCTGGCCTTGAACAACATTGAAGTCATTGAAAACCTTGAAGGTCAGTGCACAGACCAGAAAGTGCTGTTTTGTAGTGGATTCTACATATTATTATTGACTGGGTTTTAGAAAACAACTTTTAGTGTTTGTATTTATTTTGCTTTTGGGTTTAATCCCCTGTCCACCAAGTGATGCTTCCTTGTTCTAATTTAGAGTAAATTTTAACCGACTACCGTTCAAGAGCTGGAATTTTTTCCAGGATTTGGGTTCTGTAGGGGCGTTTTCCCCAACCTTCCCCTCATTTTATCATTACCAGGGGAGATGGTTTACCCTTAAATTTAGGCAGAGTAGGGACGGAGTTCTTTGGGGATTATCTCGACAAACCAAATTGTGAGTCTTAGATGAGCAGCAGGGCTGCCGGTTCACTAAGACTCTTCTCCCATCCCCTCCAGCATCTTTATAAAACACAAGCAAGACATGGAATGTAGACGTCTTCACAAAGGAAAATCTATGGGAAACGAAGGATGTGGGTGTGCTGATGAATAGAAACTTGAGCATCATCTTTGTCGGGGAACTGAGCGTCGCAGACGTTGTCATTGTATCATGACTGCCTCCATGTTTAGCAGAACCAACATCTCACCATTGGTCATGAGAAAGATCAGGTTCTGTCTTTATCTGTGTGCACTTGTTTGATTTTTGCTCATTGAGAATCTCTACAACTGTCTTGCTCTCTTTCTGGCCTTTGTTGGTGTTACTGTAGCTGCAAACTGTAACTCAGCTCGTGTGTGTTGTCACTGCTACACATCTGTGTAGATACGAGAACGGTGAGAAGAGGAGGTGGAAGATACTGAAGCTGTGTTGACAAATTATTTTGACTTAAGGGGATTTCTTTACCTCCAACATACATTAATCTGCAGAGACCAGTCCCTGTCTGTGTTCAGGTACCTCCCGAGTTACAAATCAAGTATTTTCTCTCCTGATTAAAGATAACATTAAACAAATAAAAAAAGCATTGGCGAACTTTGCAGGGTTGCATCATTGTCCTTTTGAGATAGAAAATGTCTGTTTTCACAGAAAACAAATCTAGAAATAAACACTTCTTTTAGGGGTTCATTTATTGAATCACATTTGGTGTGGAAGGAGGATCCAAAAGCAAAAACAGTAGGCAGGTGAGGAATCAGAGTAAGCTTAATTAAATCTAAACACTGCATATATCCGTCAGCACATCCCCAAATCAGAAAATAATAAAAACAATCTGGTGGGAAAAACCAACCAGCAAACATCTGTTGAATGTTTTCCTCCTCCAGGCTGCGAGAGCCTCCAGAAGCTGGACCTGACGGTGAACTTTGTGGGCCGCTTGAGCAGCGTGGAGTCCCTGAAGCACAACATCCACCTGAGGGAGCTGTTCCTGGTGGGGAACCCCTGCACTCAGTTTGAGGGCTACAGGCAGTTTGTGGTGGCCTCGCTGCCTCAGCTCAGGGTAACTGCCCCCCACCTCCCTGCTCGTTCGTCAGTTTTTATTCAGGGTTCACCCCCCTGCTGCTTCTCTGCATCCTCAGTGGCTGGACGGGACCGAGATCAGCCGGTCGGAGAGGATCCAAGCGTCCCAGGGCCTGGAGGAGGTCAGGAGGCAGGTCTGGGAGCAGGAGAGGGAATACCTGAAGAGGAGAGCCGTGGAGAAGGAGGAGGCGCAGAGGAAGGAAACAGGAAGAGAAGAGGGGAGGAAGCCGGGCTTCGACGGTCGCTGGTACACCGACATCAACAACACAGTGTGAGTCCAGACGTAGTTTTATGTGTGTGTGTGTGTGTATGTGTGTTTTTCCTAGAATTTCTCCCTGTAAGTTGTGTTGAAAGTCTTTATTTCTAAAATACACAATAAAAAAAAGATAAAACACTTTAGTTTCTCTGATGTTTGAAAACTGATTTTTATTTTAAACCATTTAAGATAAATGTTAAAAAAAACTTTATTTAACCAGCAAAAGCCTCTGAGATCTTTTCCAAGATAGTCCTGGCCAAGACAGCAGCAGCACAGTTAAAATCTTCCTGACACAAAACACACGTGAAAACTGACCCGGGTATTAAAATCTGCCTCCAGATCATCCAAAACATGAAGTTTAAAGACATTTAATAGTTCCAGGCAAAGGAAGCAGCATATAAGAAAGCCTTTTTCCACCTCAGTTCGCTCCTGTGGAGCCGAAACTAATAAAGATCCTGAAACGAAGACTTCAAAGTCCGGAACCCTGCAGATGGAGGAAGGCAGAGAGGTAGGAGGGAAGCAGACCAAGAGTAGCTTCGTAAACAAGAACATGGCCGTAGTTGAGCCAGCCAACATGTTCAATAAGAGATCTACAATTATTAATCAACCAGCCCAACTTTATTTATATTACATTTTTTATACAGTTTCATAACTCAAACAGAAAAAAATCCATAAAGTGTCTTTATGACAGTTTAAATAAAACTAAACCGAGGAAGTGTTTCCAGTGAGGAAAACTACGGGTGAAATAAATAAAACAGAATAAAATAAAAGAAACATTAAAACAGACTGAAAATAGGAAAATGAAATGTAATAAAATAGAAAATAAGAAAAATAAACAAATAAAAGTGATGAAATATAGCAGATAATTATTTTAAACAAAGCTGAAAATTCAAATGAAAATACTTTCAAAAGAAAAATTTGGTTTCTTTCATTAAAATAATAAAAAGTTAGGTTTTTAGTTTGATTCCTAATATCCAGAACACGTCGAGTCTTGTATGTACAAAACATCAGCGCAAGTTAAAGCCGGCATAAAGCAGCAAACCTTGTTTTGTGTTTTTATTCATATGAAAAACAGGATTTAATCCTGAAATAAATCCCAGGATTTAAACACACGGGATAAAAGAGGCTCATCAGAAAATCAAGATGTCTGAAACATGAGCCAGACTGTAGTACCGAGGCTGAAGGGACAGAGATGCAGAGAAACACCCAGAAGACAAAGTGAATGTTTGTCATCTTCATCACCCTGACTTGTCTCTGAATCCTCTTCCTCAGTCCAGGGTCGGAGGAGAATAAGGAGAACCAGGAGCTGGATCAGAGCCAGAGGAGGCCGGAGTTGGACGAGGAGGAACGGGAGCGGGAGTTCTGGCACACGCCGTGTTCCTTCACCCCCGAGTCTCGTCTGGAGGCTCACCGCCACCTGCAGGAGAAGAGGAGGGCAAAGGAGAAGTAAGTTTTCTCCACCTTCATCACTTTCACCAAGAAACGCTGCACCTGATCGATCACACACGTCCGACATCAGCTCCACATTTCCTCTGAGGATGTTTTCTTCCAGCGGGACAATATTAAACTACTCTGTTTGTTGTCCTGAATTAACTTTTAATAAATTTACATGGTGGAATTTTAAAAAACAAAAAACAGCATTTGATAGGGAAGTACCTCCGCTTCCATCATCAGTTATGATGATGATGATGAAGAAGCACGAACGTTCCTGGAAAGACTCATGGAATCACTATTCTTGTAGGATTCAGCTGTTTTATTTTGGTAAAAAAAAAAAAAATTCCAGACATGATAAAAACAAAACAAACCAACAAGACGATTTTAAAGCTGAATGTTCTGGATTTTTCTTTTAAACACAAAACTTTTTCAACTTTTTTTCAGATGAAGTAGAAAAACATTCAAACTCACTTGGAATTTGTATTTCCAGAAAAACTACAGAACTTTAAATATGCAAACTAGTCTTCAGTTAGGCAGCCTGGCGGAGCTGAATGAGTGGAACCAGCCTGACTTATGAGGAACGTAAACTTCCTGAGAGAAATGGAAACCAGCATCTTTCCCCACTTTCCAGAAAGATGCCGGCTGTTCCCAGTCAGCCGTGTCTGACATGTGGAGCAAGTACAAACAAAATCAGAATGTTGGAAAAGGGAAACATGCAGGTGGACCGAGGAAAACATCTTGACATCTTGGATAATTTTCTCCTTCCTTCAATCAAAAGGACATTTGGTGATGCTGAGGAGGTTTTTCAGGATGATGATGATGATGATGATGCATCTCTCCATCGAGCAAACTTTTCTGCTCCATCAGAAGTGCTTTAGACTCCATCCTGCAGAGCTGATCTGGACAAGAAAGTTGGAGCCTGAATGATGAAGAGTTTTGTTTATTATTAGTGATGTCAGAAAGACAAAGGAGACACTACAACGCAATAACTCATTTATTTATTCATTTAATCCATCCATTTTCTAAACATCTTATTCCAGTTCAGGGTTGCAGGGGAGCTGGAGCCCATCTCAGTAGGTAGCAGGTGAGAGGCAGGTACACCCTAGACAGGTCACCAGTCCATCACAGGACCAATTTATTTATTTAGTTCTACATTTTTCCTCCGATTCCTAACAAAAGAAAAAAAATCTCAAAGTATTTTTCACTAAGCCAGAATGTACAGCTGATAGACAAAATTTACAATTTACTTTTGTATCGGGATTTATTTTTTAATCCATAAAGGCCTGACCCATGAAAAAATGGTAAGAAAAGTCCAATTTTTTAAATATGAGCTCTTTATTTGGCCCTTTAACAAAATGTAACAAAAAATTAACTTTTTAATCTACCATTTATTACCATGTGATAGTTTACAAATATTATGATGTGGTTTTCTTCTTCTGGGTATCTATTAAGGGGACAAAAGACAAGTATCTGATTGTGTTCAACAGGATTTTAAGCAAAGTTTATACCATAAATTGAAGCAAAATGTCTCAGAAACGGTATGTGACAAATATGTCACGTCGGGCTCTTATGAGTCAAACAAAAACAGGTGAATGAACTTCATTCATTGAAGGTCTTCTAGAATAGAAATACTTTATTAATCCCTTTGGAGAGTCCTCAGGGAAATTTGGGTACCAGCAGCAATACAACACCAACAGTAAAGCAGGACAAGGACAAGACACAATATATACAGGTACAAAGCAAAATAGAGGCAATAAGGTGCAAGAAAAGTATAAATAGAATGCAATAAATAACAATAAGATAAGTTAAATAAAACAATATAAACAAGCATTGCACACAGTAGAGGTGGTACAGATTCCCAGTTCACTATTGCACGTATAAGTTATTGCTATTGTTTGTATGGGTTATTGTGCATGTGTTGTATCAGGCGGACTGCACACCTCCCTCTCCCCCCTCCTTCTCCCCCTCCTGCCTAATGCAGAGTTGTACAGTTTGATGGCTCGAGGGACAAAGGAGTCTCTGAGCCGGTTGGTCCTACTCTTGGGGAGGAGCAGCCTGTTACTGGTCAGGCTTCTCTGTGCACTGATGACAGTGTGCAGAGGGTGACTGGCATCATTCACAATAGCCAGTAGTTTTTTTTAGTGTTCTCCTCTCTGCCACTGTCACCAGGGAGTCCAGCTTCATGCCAACCACAGAGCCCGCCCGCCTGATGAGTTTTTCCAGCCTGTTAGCACACCTTTTTGTCATGTTACCCCCCGAGCAGACAACAGCATAAAAAAGCGTACTAGCCACCACAGACTGATAGAACATCCACAGGAGTTTCCTGCAGATGTTAAAAGATCTCAGTCTTTGCAAGAAGTACAGACGGCTTTGGCCCTTCTTGTACAGGTGATCTGTACAGCATGTCCAGTCCAGCTTGTTATCCAGCCACAACCCGAGGTACCTGTAGTTGTCTACAATCTCCACCTTGTTGTCCCTGATGGTCACTGGACGTGGTTGTGGGAGTGGGAATTGCATCATGTTTACCAAGAATTGTAGAAAAACGTTTGCTGGCTCTTTAGCAGTAGTTTACATATCAGCCACTAGATGTCGCTGTTGGGCAACAATCTGTGGTGACTCGTGCATCAACCACCTCACACTGAACACATAACGACTGTGTGTGTGGTGACAAACAAGAAGAAAGAATACTCTTTTTTTTACATGACTGGTTATACTTTTATTTATATTTTACTGAGATGTTTCCACCGGATTATGTAAAAAAGAATAACTAAAGATTGGATTGAAGATTTTATGTATTTTAACCAGGTCTTAAAAAGAAGCAAATACTACCTCAGATGACATGACCAAAACCATGTCAACAGCTTGATTCTTTTCTTTTTTCTGCATTCTGACCAAACATATCCACTTTGGTCTTGTCTGTCCATCATTGTTCTAGAAGTCTGGTGGTTTGTTCAGATGCAGCTTCGCCAGCCTAAGTCATGCTGCCATGTTCCTTTTGGAGAGATAAGACTTTCTCCCCCAACCCTTCCAAACAAGCCATACTGGTTCAGACTCTTTCTAACTGGACTGTCATAAACTTTGATATTTAACATGTTAACTGAAGCCCGGAGAGTCTGAGATGGAGCTCTTGGGTTTTTTGCAGTTATTCTGAGCATCACACAGTCTGAACTTGAGTTGAACTTGCTGGGACGTCCACTCCTGGGAACATTAGCAACTGTTTTAAATGTCTTGTGAATACTGAATGATGGACTCCGGATAGTTTAGAAATGACCCGATAACCTTCCCAGATTGATGGACAGCAGCAGTTGCTTCTCTAAGAGTCCTAAGGATAAGTTAATCAGGTAAATTAATCAGTAGCACCTGCTGCTGGTCATTCATCTTCTATACCGCTTATAACAGTTCAGAGTCACAGGGAAATTAGAACCCTTTCAATTAACAGGCGAGAGGCAGGTAAACTCTGGACAGATTACCAGCCCAGTCCAAAGGACTACACTGAGAGACAAACCACCACTCACACTACGGAGAATTTAGAGCAAACAGGCAAAACATGCAAACTCCACACAGAAGGACCTCTGTTCAAACCCCTCCCCAGCCAAGGCTCGAACCAGTGATGTAGCTGTGAGGCTGCGGTGCTAACTACCACACCTCCATGCAGACGCACCTGCTGCTAATGATCATCTTAATTCCTGTGGTGAAGACAGACTTTTTTCATACTACTTCTGCATTTTGATGCTTGTTTAATGACAACGGTGTATTATCTTGTTGTTCTTTACCTATTTATTTAAAATGTTAAAGGACCAGATTATTATTATTTAATCTCCTTACACATAAAACCTTAGGTGTGTTTTTTATTGTTTGTCCTACAAAACAACAGTTGTGGATATGATGTCTTATCAGATAAACATTATTATCAGTTTCCCCCCATTCCTATTAAAAAAAACTGGAACCTGGATGCTGGAATCACACACTGCTCTTTGACTGAGATGACCGCCAGACCGACCCTGAAGTCTCAGTGAGGGAAGCTTCCTGCATTTACTCCATGGATCTATGACATGTCCGCTTTATTTGTGTGCTCTTTAATCACAGTTACACTCCTGGCTTCATGACACCCAAGTTATAGAAGAAGAGAGAGAATATACAGCAAAAAGGGAAAGTAAAGGGGACAACTGCAGACCAAAGACCAGGATCTTTAGTTACAGCTGCTAGAAAACCACAGGCACAGAGATAAATACCTAACCAACAAGCTTTGGTTCGATGTGTTGGTGCATGTCGTGTTACTGGTAAATAATGTGCAGTGTTTTGTCCAGTGTTGGTGAGTCTGTGTGAATTCTAGCTTCAGTTTCCTGTTTTTAGCTGACAAGAGTGGCACCCAGTGTGGTCTTCTGCTGCATTCTGGTCCAGACACCTGCTGCTCACTGGATATTTTCTCTTCTTCAGACCATTCTCTGTAAACCCTAGAGATGGTTGTGTGTAAGAAAATCCTAGTAAATACTCAGAACAACACAGTGACAAGATGTGACCTTATGAAAACACTGGTGTCACAGCAGAGCTGCAGCATCCTGGGTCAAAAACAGAACCAAGCCCTTCGATTGCTCCAATGTTCAGACTGCTCCATTATCAATGAGCCACAGCAGCATTCTGACCATTTCTAAAGAGAATAATGTGTTTTACAGCCTGGCTCCAAACATTTTAATCCAACAGCTGCACCAATGACAAAAATGGTTTCAGAGCTTTAATGATGGACGGAACAAAAGTGTTGAGTGAAAACTTTGTGTTGGTCTCTAGTAATAGAGATAGCTCGAAGGTTCTGTTGCTGTTTAATATCGTCCATGTTTTAACTATTTTTTATACAAAATTTAAATTTCCCTATAGGATAAAATATTTTTCATTGTAATTTAATTACAAATTGTTGAATATTTAAGCTTTTCTCCAGCAGCATACAGTAGCTCCCAAAGCCAGCAGGAAATCTTCAGCCACTGATGCCAATGCAAACTGATCAGTTCCTTAGAAATGTTCATACTTTGCTGTACAGCCAGTGTAGTCAAGGAACAAGCTCCAGATGCAGCGATCCTACCTTTAGCTCAGTTTTGGTTTATACCAGTCAGCGCTGATGGCTGAAAAACTGCAGCTGAACACGGAGCTCAGGAGGAAAAGACAAGCCGTTCTCGCTGTTAACCTTCTCTGTGCTGTCAGCTCAGATAAAACTCCTGTTGTTTCGCTCACATGACAAATGTCAGCGATAATTCTGCCCCAAACATCGTGATGAAATTGCTCTATTTATGTCTTAGGAGTGTTAATCTATGGGTCTGCTGAGTGTGTGTGACAGCTGGGAGTTTATCATGTTCATGCCCATGACATGAATATGCATCATGTTTACATCAAACTGGATTTCAGTCTCTCTGCATGCTCACCATTTTTACACCCATAAAAACCCATAAAATCATTTGTTTATAGTTTGCAAACTATCCAACTACAGAGATTCTGTTCTTGGGATGATCTGAAAGACAATGAACAGGAAGTCAGACTGCAGATTAACAGATGAGCTGTTGTGGACCACAGTCTGCAGAAAGTCTGCTCACTTAGCAGAAAGGAAGGTGGAGGGAAGGAGGGCTTTTCTCTTTGGACATTTTCTATTTTTTCTATTCATTTTCAATACAGTTCTTCTGTTTTCAGAGGAATGTGAGTTTTTGTTCATTAAGCCACTTAACTCTGAACTATCATTCAAGCATAAAAATGGCCCTAAACTCAAAGGAAGAACCAGTGATGTGTTGATACACAGACAATTTGGCCCAGAAGCAGTTTCAAACTGGATCGTAAGGCTCTTTGTCACAAAAACTCATTTGTTCCCATTTCATTAGTTTCAACTGTGAAAATCAACAAAGATCAAACCAGTCAAGTCATTCTTAAAGAAGGGAAAGTGGGAGAAAAGGCTGAGGTATGTCACACATGATCAGTGGCTACAGGTCTGATGGAGGAATGGATCCTCCCTAGAACCCGGACTTCAACATTACTGAAGTAGTGTGGGATCATCCGGCCAGAGAAAGGAACAAAAGACAGAAACATCCAAAGAAGAGCTTCGAAAAGTCCTTTAAGAAGTCCATAGAAGTATTACGTAAGACTACTGAAAGGAATGACAGAAATCTTCAGATTAGGAATAAAGTTGCTCAGAACAAATATTCACTTCAAAGATCTTTAAAGAACTGGATAAACTTGTTTTGGCCTCATATACTGGATTAACATTCATGACAGCACAATTCAGTAAATCTCTGCAGATATTTCCTGTTTTCCTGTAAACATTTACAGAAATGAGGATTTCTCAAGACTTTTGCACAGAATTGAACATTTTAAATGTTAAGTTGCCAGGAATAAGTTTCCTCTCATTCTTCAACATGACAAACCCTTCCTCCATTCTAACTCGTATCTAACCTAACTCCATCTTAACTTTAATGCATTTATAATTATGGAACCACTTCAAAGCCGTCTCATACAGCTGAATCAGCATCCTCTGCTTCTCTCTGACATCAGTGACCATCACTTCCAGGATTATTGGCTCCCTGGAGTCCAGCAGCTGAGTCATTTGTTACAATCAGACTAAAATCCTCTCCGACGTCAGACCCTGCTCGACTGTTCTCCAGCAAATGTCATCAGAACAGCTCGTTCATTTAGCTCCTAATTAACCCGACAGGTGAACCTGAACCTCGCGGTCAGCACAGCCTCATCTGTTCTGCTAAACTGGTACTTATGACTGATCCTGCTGCTGAACTCATGTTTTACACCATCTTGTGAAGGAAAAAATAATAAACAGACTGATCCTGGGTCTAATCATTAAAGCTGAAATATAGTGTGGTATCAGCTTCATAGAAAAGCATGTTGAAAAGGTCAGACGTCTGTAGAAACTGTTGTCACGTTTATTATTAAACTGTCAACATGCATGAAGTGCAAAATGTCATGATGTAAGAGTTTAATTCAATCAGCCACTGACTGAAAGACTGAGCGGCTTTTTATTGAGGAGGGTGTCGGACTTGTGCAGCACTAAAGGTTAATGCAGTTTTTTCCTCTGATGGCTTTTAATCCCATTTTCAATCATTCACATTTGTTCAAAAAGACTATTTTAACCCGGTTCAAGCAGTTTAAGAAATAAAAATCTCAGAACGGTTAGTTGCAGATTTACTCAGAAAATTTCATGTCCACAAAGTGTTTATTATCATGTGAGAGAGAACGTTCATCTGTTAGTTAGCATTCAGGTGGGTTGACATAATGCCAAGGAGGAAAGACATCAGCAATGATTTTAGAGACGCAGCTGTTACTGCCCATCAATCTGGGAAGGTTATCAGGTCATTTCCAAACTATCTGGACCAAACTAAAGTTCATGACAGTCCAGGTAGAAAAAGACTGAACCAGTATGGCTTGTTTGGAAGGGCTACAGGAGAAAGTCTTTTCTCTCTAAAAGGAACATGGCAGCACCGTTTAGGTTGGCAAAGCTGCATCTGAACAAACAACAAGACTTCTGGAACAATGTTGGACAGACTAGATTAAAGTGGACATGTTGGGTCAGAATATCAGCATCTCAGCCCAAACACCTCGCAGCCGCTGTCCAGCATGGAGGTCTTCAGATCAATGCAGCTTAGAAGTACTCGGCTCTGGGTATGGGGAGATGGCTCTGTTGCTGTTGTTGCTTCAAAGATGTGAAACAAGTTACCTTCAAACTCGTGCATGACTGCAGACCTGGTCATTTTTAATCTGTACTTAAAACTTATTTTTTCACATTGGTCTTTTGTACCTAGTGTAGCATTGTGAGGGCAGTTTTTTACTTGTTTTGATACGTTTTCTAATTTATTTGTTTTTTGTTTTTAGTCTTGTTTTATCTTTGCTATGAGGCACTTTAGTCGCCTTTTGAATTTTGAGGGATGATGACAAGGACAGCTTGCAGGCATTAAGTGGGCCATGAACTCATCTGGATACCAAAGTATTCTGGAGTCAGATGTGAGTCCATCTGTCTGACAGCTAAAGCCTGGCTGAAACGGTCTCATGAAGCAGGACAATGATCCCAAACACAGCAGCAGATCTACAGCAGAATGACTGGAAAAGAAAAGAATCAAGCTGTTGACATGATCCAGTCAAAGTCCAGACCTGAAACTGACAAATACCGTGGCAGGAGCATCCGAGAACTGCAGAAACCAAGGATGCAAACCTCAATGAACTGAAGCAATGCTGGAAAGAGGAGTGGAGTAGAATTCCTCCACAACCATGTGGCAGACTGATAACGTCATCCAGAAAACTATTACTGTAAATTACTGCTGCTGCAGGATGAGGTGGAAGAAGTTTTTCATGACTGACTATTTTGTTTTTATTTTATAAAATCAAAATAGTCTTTATTTTGTTTTATGTTGTTTATTATTTGTGGTTGGATTTACTTCATGATTGTCTCAAATCACTGTGCTCCTACTACATTGATCCATAAAGGATATTTTATGTTTTTTTTTAGTACAAATAAGATCTTTGCTGCTGAACAGAGCAAACAGTTTTGGTCACAGATCAATGGATGGTGCAATTCATCAACTGTTCACACACATTTGTAAAGCACAGTGTGACTGAGCTGTGCTGCTTGCTCCTTTTTCTGTTCTATGAAATGCCTCTTCAGTGTGTGTCACCCTCTGCTCGCCCTGCTGACCCGAGGACGCAGCGCTGACTCACAGCGTTTAGTTTTCATAACACCTCCAGCCACACAAAAGCTGAGCTGCGTATGATGAATACTGTGGAAGTGTCCTGCTGTGTCGGCGCTCTTGCCACTACTTTATCTCCTGCCCACGGAAACGACTTCCACAGGCCCGAAGGTATTACAGCGTCTGTTTTCTGGCTGTGCACATAGTGTTTCTGTCAGACTGGTTGAATCAGCCCTCTGTCTTCTGCTGCTGGATATCTCAGTCTGTTCACTCTGCAAAGGATTCTGTCTTTTAGAACGCTTAATTTAATCCTCCCATGAGTCTACAAAGATTGGATGACATATTTTCTGTTTACCTTCTTTGTTTGACGAGCAGTGCTGGAATGAAATGGCAGAAACGCATTAAAAAGCCTTTCTGCTGATAAGAAGAGGGGTTGTGTTAATGGATTAGTCCTGTTTGAAGGTGTGTGACAGCTAAGAAGCCGACCCCTGACAGTACGCTTCCTCCCCCAGATCAGACTCATCCTGGGCCCAGATGCATTAAAGCATTGTGATACAGTACCGCCGTTTTCATCGCCTTCCCTTGCGCTGCTGTCAGAGCGCACTGACGTGATGCATACGGTCGTGCCATCACTGGATTGTCAGGAAAGATGAATTTCCTGCTCCTGAGGTGGAAATCAGCGATAAGGTCAGCCAAGAGACGGTTCTGTGTTTAAATGCTGCTCTGTTCCTCTGGGAAGAAGCAAACATTCGATGAGGAAGAGATCCAGCTCTGAACCAAAAAGCACTGTGAAGGTTTGAGGTGTAGAAACTGACAGGCTGATGAATGGGTGTAGTTAACTGAGGTGCATGGTGAGATGGAGGTAAAGATTTGAATAAAGAGTTTGTTTGCATGAGATATCATGAGGTGTGTTTCCAATGTTAAGAAATTTAGGAGAAAAAAAGAGTTTAATACCCTAAAGGGAAATTTTAAAGTATGGGTGTCCACCAGGACCTCTGCAGCTGGAGTGGGGGATTCCTGCAGGTTTAATCTTCAGTAGCTATAGTTGTGTTTCCAACATGCTCTTCTCAGTTTGTTGTCTTATGGGTGCTCCTGATGATTGTCTGACTTCTTTTCCTGCAGAGATGTTTTCTGTTAAGTTTCTTTGCAGGTTTAGATGGTAATTGTTCTTTTTTTTTTTTATTGAATTTTTTCATTTTATCCTATTTTATTTTTGTAACGAGACAAAATGAACAAATGAAAAAGTTTAATAGTACAAATACCACAGAGTACAAATACAACGATACCAAAATGTAAGTGAAATAATTTTCA
Organism: Melanotaenia boesemani; assembly: GCF_017639745.1. NCBI lineage: Eukaryota > Metazoa > Chordata > Actinopteri > Atheriniformes > Melanotaeniidae > Melanotaenia > Melanotaenia boesemani. The sequence goes on along the minus strand of NC_055689.1, from coordinate 32,924,325 downwards.
AATCACTTCTGACATACCATGCATACAACTTAGCGTGTCATTAGCATGTAGTATTCCAACTCAGTGGTTCCCAATCTATTTTTTCTCGGGGACCCTCTTCATACATGTGTTTAAAAAGCAGCAAACCCCACCCCATGCTGAAACCATACTTGGTTTTAATCCTTTCAAAAGTGAGATTCTCAGCATAAATAATGTAGTTCTGTCCTTTGATAAAGCAAAAGCTAATCCATCTATCCATCCATTTTCTGCCGCTTATCCGGAGTCGGGTCGTGGGGGCAGCTGCCTAAGCAGGGAAACCCAGACTTCCCTCTCCCCGGCCACATTCACTAGCTCATCCAGAGGGATCCCGAGGCGTTCCCAGTCCAGCCAAGAGATGTAGTCCGTCCGTGTTCTGGGTCTTCCCCGGGGCGTCTTTCCGGTGGGACGTGCCCGGAACACCTCACCAGGGAGGCATCCAGGTGTCATCCTAGCCAGATGCCCGAGCCACCTCATTTGGCTCCTCTCGATGTGGAGGAGCAGCGGCTCTACTCTGAGCCCCTCCCGGATCACCGAGCTTCTCACCCTATCTCTAAGGGAGAGCCCAGCCACCCTGCGGAGAAAACTCATTTCGGCCGCTTGTAGTCGCGGTCTTGTTTTTTCGGTCACTACCCACAGCCCCCCTGAATAGGGGGCATGGGAACTGATAGAACTGGTAGAACTGGTCCACTGTTCCACGACCGGCACGAAAACCACACTGCTCCTCCTCAATCCGAGGTTCGACTATCCAATGGACCCTCCTCTCCAGCATCCCTGAATAGACCTTACCGGGAAAGCTGAGGAGTGGGATTCCCCTGTAGTTGGAGCACACCCTCCGGTCCCCCTTTTTGAAGAGGGGGGCCACCAGTCTGCCAGTCCAGGGGAACTGTCCCCAATGTCCACGCGATGCTGCAGAGGCATGTCAGCCAAGACAGCCCTACAGCATCTAGAGCCCTCAGGAACTCTGCGCAGACCTCATCCACCCCCAGGAGCTTTTTCACCACCTCAGCGACCACAGCCCCAGAAATGGGAGAGCCAGCCCAAGCTACCCCAGACTCTGCTTCCTCATTGGAAGACGTGTTGGTGGGATTGAGAAGGTCTTCTAAGTATTCCCCCTACCGCTTCACAACGTCCTGAGTCGAGGTCAGCAGCCCCCCATCCCCACTGTACACAGTGTTGACGGAGCACTGCTTTCCCCTCCTGAGCCGCCGGATGGTGGACCAGAATCTCCTCGAAGCCGTCTGGAAGTCATTCTCCATGGCCTCTCCAAACTCCTCCCATGCCTGAGTTTTTGCCTTAGCGACCACCGAATCTGCGCTCTGCTTAGCCCGCCGATACTCATCAGCTGCCTCTGGAGTCCCACAGGCCAAAAAGGCCCGATAGGACTCTTTCTTCAGCTTGACTGCATCCCTTACTGCCAGTGTCCACCAACGAGTTCGGGGGTTACCGCCACGACAGGCACCGACGACCTTACGGCCACAGCTGCGGCTGGCCACCTCGACAATAGAGGCAAGAAACACAGCCCATTCGGACTCAATGTCCCCCGCCTAACCCGGGACATGGTTGAAGCTCTGCCGGAGATGGGAGTTGAAACTCTTTCTGACAGGCGACTCTGCCAGACGTTCCCAGCAGACCCTGACAACACGCTTGGGTCTGCCAGGCCTGACCGGCATCCTCCCCCACCATCTGAGCCAAATCACCAGCAGGTGGTGATCAGTTGACAGCTCCGCCCCTCTCTTCACCCGAGTGTCCAGAACATGCGGCCGCAAGTCTGACGACACGACTACAAAGTCAATCATTGAACTGTGGCCTAGAGTGTCCTGGTGCCAAATGCACATGTGGGCACTCTTATGTCTGAACAAGGTGTTCGTTATGGACAGTCCATGATGAGCACAGAAGTCCAACAACAAAACACCACTTGGATTTAGATTAGGTGGGGGGCGTTCCTCACAATCATGCCCCTCCAGGTCTCGCTGTCATTGACCACGTGAGCATTGAAGTCCCCCAGCAGAACGAGGGAGTCCCCGGAAGGAGTGCTCTCCAACACCCCCTCCAAGGACTCCAAAAAGGGTGGGTACTCTGAACTGCTATTTGGTGCATAAGCACAAACAACAGTCAGGACCCATCCCCCCACCTGAAGGCGGAGGGAGGCTACCCTTTCGTCCACCGGGGTAAACCCCAACGTACAGACGCCAAGTTGGGGGGCAATGAGCATGCCCACACCTGCTCGGCGCCTCTCACCGAGAGCAACTCCAGAATGTAAGAGGGTCCAGCCCCTCTCAAAGACAGTGGTTCCAGAGCCCAAGCTGTGCGTTGAGGTGAGTCCAACTATATCTAGCCGGAACTGCTCAACCTCACGCACTAGCTCAGGCTCCTTCCCAGCCAGAGAGGTGACATTCCACATTCCTAGAGCTAGCTTTTGCAGCCGAGGATCAGACCACCAGGGTCCCCGCCTCTGGCAGCCGCCCAGCTCACACTGCACCCGACCCCTATGGTCCCTCCTGCAGGTGGTGAGCCCACGGGAGGGGAGGCCCATGTCACCCTTTCGAGCTGAGCCCGACTGGGCCCCGTGGGCAAAGGCCCGGCCACCAAGCGCTTGCCTCCGTGCCCCATCTCCAGGCCTGGCTCCAGAGGGGGGCCCAGTGACCCACATCCGGGCAAGGGAAACCATGGTCCTTCTTTTTTCATCATCATAGGGGTGATTTGAGCCGCACTTCGTCTGGTCCCTCCCCTAGACACCTGTTTGCCACGGGTGACCCTACCAGGGGCAATAGCCCCCGACTAGGATGGTCAGGACACACAAACTCTTCCACCATGATAAGGTGGCAGCTCAGGGAGGAGAGCCAAAATTAAATTAAGTTAATTCAATTAACTTAGAGCCTTACTTTTTTTTCTTAAAATAGGGACAATTTGAAGACATTAATCACAATGGCTCTTAATGTTCAAAGCCTTTCGGACCCCTAGTACCTGTTGGGAGAGACTCCCTTGGGGGGTCCCAGACCCCAGGTTGGGAACCACTCTCCTAGATTATACATGGTGAGCTATAGCATTTTAATCCAGTTTCTGGTTTAGAAAAGTAGAAGTAAACATTAACCCCTTTTCCACTGCAGGAACCTTTTTCCTGGGATTTAAAAAAATCCTCAATGCATCTCTACCGACAAGTGGTATCAGCCATTCGAATAAATTCTCTTGAACTTTGCAGCGGAAATGCTAACCATGCAGATTACCAGGAATTATATTACTCTAGTAAATAAGTTCCATCTACAATATAGCGCCCTCTAACAAAGAATAATCCAGCATCCATCTTCATCCTGTCTCTTCGCTGAGATCTTTCCAGCCAGTAGAAATCAGTCTGTTGACTCTTGTCTTATCTCTTGCTCTGTCCCTTTGTGTCTTGCTTGTCCCGTCTTCCCCCAATAATTTCCTTCTGCATTTCTTTGATTCAGCCATGATGCAAGTTCAAAACATCCAGTGTGTTTATATCCAGTTGCTGGCATATGATGCAGTGCTGTAAAGCAAAATAAAGCTGTAACGTGATGCTCATAGCTGGAACACAAAGTTGTCAAGTGGTTTCTCAGACTCCGGATGCTGCAGATCAACAGTGTCTCCAGAAACATACATAACAAATCTCAGCATACCATCAAAACGAGTCAAACACAGTTTTTGGTCAGAAAGTTATGCAGTGCGGCTTTAATACTCATAGAAGAAACTTTAAAAAATTAGTATCTCTTTGATACAATTACAACTGTTATATTTACTTACCTGAAGGAGAGGATGCCTGAATGTGTAGAAGAATTGGTCCCATTAAAAAACAAAACAAACTTGTAGATATTTAACACTGAAAATAATAATAAAGCAGCCCATAATCACAGATCTTTCAAATACTTTTCTTCAAACTGGTAAATCAATACACAAGATATCTAGTTTACAATGAAATAAAAATATTAGAAATAAAAATTTCTGTTGTATTATGTTGTTGATAGGACATGTGTGGGGTTGAAAGTAGTGCTGACTGTCACAGCGATGCACAATTGAGCCCATGAGTTGAAGCTGCAGACGTCGTTGAGCTACCGGCTCATCCTCTGCTCAGGATCTGGAGTTATGTGGATGAATCCCGAGAGGATTGAGTGTTCTCTGCAGACGGAGACGAACACGGCTAACTGAACACTGTCTGAACAGATCGACCTCAGCTCCAGACTCCACTAAAACCAGCAGAGGAGCTGTCACCTCTGATGTCGCCATGACTCAGCGGTCTCATAGATGCCCTGTCACAGCCCTCAGAAGAGAAGAAAAGTTATAGAGCTGGATTTTACAGCACAGAAAGCCACACTATGACCTTGTCAAGGGAGAAGCTGCTGTTGGAAGGGGGAGGTGGAGGTGAGGATGCTCTTTTTGTTAGAGAAAAACCACATCAGAGAAGTGACCAAATGCTTGTAATATCTTTCCTAGAAATGGACTAAATGTCAACATAAAGCGGGTAAAGGAGGCAATGCTCCTCCAAGAACAGCTTTAATGCTCTTTTATTAATTTTTAAATATATTCCCAAAGTTTTTAAATTCCACTGCAAGGATCTCAAATATCACCAAGGTGTTCCATATGATTTACTGGCTATTAATGAAACCCTTCAGGCAGACCTAAGTTTCTGTACTGAAGCATCTGAATTCATCTTTTTAGGGTTTTCCTTAATCCTCACATGCAATTTGCACACACAGTTAATTCTTTCAGGTAATGCAGTTAAACTGGCTTCCCTCAAATGGTTTTTACAATTGTGCCAAAAAAGACGCTTAAGTAAGTAAGTAAGTAAGTAAAGTTTATTTCTATAGCACCTTTCACAGACAATGAACATCACAAGGTGCTTTACATCAATACAAATAAATTAAACACAACAAGTAATAAAATACAAATAAAATACGTTAAAATAAAAAGCAAAATACATTAAGATCTGAAAGACATAATAAGCATAACACAGCCCTCGCACGTCAATTATTAAAAGCCTGAGAAAACAGGTGAGTTTTAAGTTTACTCTTAAAAACATTATAGAGTCGAGGGAACGCAGGGACGGCGGGAGGTCATTCCATAGCCTCGGCGCAAAGGCCTGGAAGGAGCGGTCACCCCGGGACTTATAGTGAGTACGAGGGATCATTAGAAGATTTTGGTCCGAAGACCTCAACTTCCGAGAGGGAGTGTAGGGACAAAATAAGTCTCTAATATAGGAAGGAGCCTGGCCATGTAGGGCTCTAAAAGTCAGCACCATGATTTTAAAAGCAAAACGAACGGAGACTGGAAGCCAGTGAAGAGACTTTAAAATTGGCGTAATATGTGCCCATCTGTTAAAACTTAATTATGAATTAAACCGTTTTTGTCTCTTCTGACGCATTAAAATCTAAGACTGGTTCTCTAAAGAACTTTCTGCTGTCATCTAAAGAAACTATATGAATCATTGAGACCTTGAGCCTTTATTGTAAACTACACAGAGGTCTCACTGAGCCATCGACCAGGAAATCTCCCTTATGACTGAGCAGCTCCTCAGTCAGCCTCTGCTACCCACCACTTTGATAAAACATGGACCATCCTTGAGTTGAGCAGATGGAAGTCTCTATCAGACATCCTCCTGAAGTATGGCTGCTGAGGTCGTGATGGCCGACCCTCTGCAGAGCGCTAAACACTCGCCATCTTCGCCCGCCGACACAGTCATCAGCTGCTCAGTGGGGCTGATAGATGGATGGATTTAAAGTGTGTTTCTCTGCATGTGACTGTGTGACAGTCTGCTTAATGTAGCTAATGGACGTTAGCAGCAGATGGTTATACGGCATCCTTTGACTCGGAGGTAGTAGTCCAAATACCTCCAGTTTAAAAATAGGCTATATGTACTTCCACCGATAGGAGTTTTATAAATGCTTCATGATAGATTCGGGAGATACATCTCATAGTTGAACATATTAACATCAGGTCATAGTTTCAGGAATTTGGATCGGGCCTCATCCTGGTGTTTAAAAACAAAATAAATAAATAAAAGCAGAGAGAAAGCAGGATGCTGAAACCTAAAGATTTGTCTCTTCTTTAGAGTGATGAAGGCTGTAAATTAAATCATCTGCTTAGTCTGAGCCAAGTGTTAAACATAACATCTTCCTCCAAAGAAAACTGAGCAATGAAGAAACCCAAGGCTTCAGAATTCTTGATATTTTTTATTTATTTCTTTATACTTTCTCTAAAAAACAACCACAACATACTCCATATTACAAAATCTGTGAGGTTTGTTATCTTAAATTAGGGAGTAATTTAGTCTTTGCATAATTAGGATTTCTTCTTACTCTTTTGTATAAGAACAGCAAACGTTAGGCTTAGGTTGGCAAAGCTGCATCTGAACCACAAGACTTCTGGAACATTGGGCCTCATTCACCAATATCTTCTTAATTTGTTTTTAAGTTGTACTTAGGAAGCTTTTTACGAAAACCTCAGTCAGATTCATGAACATGTTCGTAGACCGCGAAATTGTTTGTGTCTTTCCTCATAGATTGGTATTCCCCAATCTCTCCTAAGTTAAAAGGTCGGACCAGCCCATCCTACTTTGATAGGTAAACACCCAAAAAATGCCCAAAAAAGTCATGACTTTTGTCATGACATGAAAACAGACAGAAGGCAAACGGGTGCAGAAAAAACAAAAAAAACCCAGAACGACAAAATGATGAATGAAAACAAAAAAATAAATAATAAAGATGAGCAATGAGGCCTGATTTTCCCAAATTTTAAAGTATTTACTTGATCATAAATAATCACATGGTGTGCTTAAAAAATGATAAAAATGACATATAAATGGACCATTAAATTACTCCTGAACTCGGACAGCAGCCTGCAGTCTGGTCCACGAGCGTGTCAAGATGCACATCCTCGCGGTGCCGTGGCTAAAGTGGAAAGTGGTACACTGTAGAATAAAATTTCATTACATAGCCTACTGTACCTCCTATAGTTTGTAAAGAAAATTTGAGTCTGATAGGTGTTGTTAACCAGGAAATAACTTGATTTCTTAATAAAAGTAATCATTAAAAGACACTGTTCTAGTACATTTTGGACGTTTATGGAGTGATATTCTTGTGGTTGAGGGAGCAGATCTGGTGTGTGTTCAGACTTTTGCACCGAAGGTGTTAGGAAGACCAACAACAGAATTAGATGTCTGGATCAATTATGGATTAAATTTTTAATGTTATGTGCTCAATGTAGCGCTTTGTAAACTTTTGTTTTTAAAGTGTGTTGACGGCGTCTTGCTCCTGAATGAATGAAATGGATGACATAGTTTTGAAAATGGTTGATTAATGAGGCCTATTGTCCTTTAGACAGACCAATGTGTTTGGTCAGACTGGACAGCAGCATGTCTGGAGAAAACCAAGCGGGGCAGCAAATCTACAACAGAATGGCTGAAAAAGAAAATCAAGGCTATCAGACCTGAACCTGACTGAAACGCTTTGGTGGGACCTTCAGAGAGCTGTGCAGAAACCAATGAACTAAAGCAAAATTCCTCCACAACCATCTGAGAGACTGATAACAATACCCAGGAAACCATCACTTCAACTTATTGCTGATAAAGGAGCTTCTACAAGCTCATGAGATGGATGCAGCTTTTCACACCGATTCTGAGGACACCTGTTCCTTTCTTTGGACCATCCCTCCTGTTTAGCCACTCAAGCAAACATAGCTGTGTCTTGGTAAGGTTCATCCTGCATGAGTTTAGTGTCGCTCACTGGTGGGCTGCTGTAGAGTAGGGTCAGGTGGGATTTGCAATGGGCATTTCTCCTCCAGGTCTATGTGATTCTGAACTTTGGATCTGCAGTCTGGGAGGTTCTGCTACCAGTGGTTTCCCCATGATTGCCTCACAGGGTTTGTGATCACTCTACCAACAACATGTTGACCAGACATAGTGTTGGAAACGTGAAACCAACCAGTCCTTTATCTGGGCACATTTGTTTTAGTTGCCAGTGATTCTGAAGCAGGACTGAGGAGCATGCCACCCTGTAGTAGGACTGTAGACCCTGCTTTGATTTACTGACTGGTAGTTTTAGCTGTTTTAAAAAGGTCAAAACTGGTCCTGACTGCTGTGTGATCAGCTCTTTAATTTTCTTCAAGGTTTGGTTGTGCTGTTCACACATTGCACTGGAGAATGTTGGTCAAATAATTTAATGACTCATTTCCTTATACTTTTATCAATTTTTTTTACCTCCTCCAAAACATGCGACATGTTGAAGGTTGTTTCAGGTATTTAATGTACGTAGACACTCTCCATGGTATGATCTGTTTCACAGACACTAACTTCAGTTGTGTCTTCTGTCAGGGTTTACTTTGCAAGCACTCGAGTTTGTTTTCCTCTCATGCCGCCCCATTTCTCTGCAGGGAGGAGGAGAAGAAGCTGAAGCCACCGAGGAGGCTCGTCACAGCTGATGGACAAGTACTGAACGTCAACGAGCCCAAGTACGAACCTTTAAAACAAAGGTTTCAAAACAGTTTAAAAAGAGGGTTTTTCTTGCTTTTTTAAAAAAATGTTCTGTCTTTTACCATTTATATTTCACATTTCCCCATTTTTTTCTCCATTTATACTTCTTACTGACAGTTTTCAGCCTAAACTAAACCTAGCTTCAGTATTCAAAATGATAGAGTTGGAGCAGAAGTGAATTGCCTCACTGTCGATAAACCTGTTAGATGACGGCACTTTGGGTCGTATTTGATGCCACCAACAAACAGCCTACTTGGTCATTTTATGGGACAATTTATTTTCTGGTGTCAGCTGCGATGCCAACTAGGAAGCACCTGGAAGTTAACTATTAGTTTTTAATAAGTCTGGAACCATTCTGTGTGTGTGTCATCAGGTTGGGTTTCTCTCTAACTGCAGATGAAGAAAACAACACAGTTGAGTTGGATCTGGCAGTTTACAGGTACTAGTAGCTTCATTTATTAAATTAAGCATATGTTAAGAATTTAAAAGCATTTTTTGTTTATTTTGAGCCAGCTAAGTTTATTTTACTAGATTATTTTCTGGTTATCTGTGTAGGCTCTGTAAAGTTGAAGTACTTTTATGTAGAAGATTTATGTTGCAGCTGCAGCAGAAATGTCACATCTGACTGATGCAATGCTGAAAAGAGCAATGCGAGACTTTGATTTGGAAACACCAGCATGATTCAGCTCTTGTATACGTGAGTGTGGAAACTGACCTGGATCTCCGCTTCCCTCCGTTGCAGACACATGGACACCTCCTTGATCGATGTAGACGTTCAGCCAACGTACGCCAGAGTCAACGTGAAAGGAAAGGTACGACTCAGAGCTTCCTAGACTTACTGCTCATTAGTAGGTGACCTTTTGAATTAAGTAACGCATAATTTTGAGTTTGTCAGCACAGTTTTGGCTGCATTTATTTGGAACATTTAACATCTTAAAGGTCAGCAGCAGAAACTCAGACTCAGTGTTTGTCGACATCTTAATAGGTCACAGAGTTGCTCTAACTTTTCCCAGTACCATGAACTTACAGTCACATTGTGCTGAGTCATTACTGTAATGCTTGCACTTATAAAAATGTTTGGAAGTGACTTCTTTATTCCACTTTTCAGCATGTAGAGAATCAGAAATACTCATGTTGGATAAATTCTTCAAATCTTGAAAGATTTTTTATTGTTATCTTTGTCAGCTTTAAAGATGTTTGTTTTTTAACCTGCATTTCATCGACCAAGTCACTCCAGCTTCAAACTGAATATTTATTCTGAGCAGCTTTATTCTTCATCCCAGTCCGAACCCTTTTAGAGAAGCTGTCCTCTTTTCTTTCAGTAGTCCTCAGGAACAGTTCTCCAGGATCTTTGAAGGACTTTCCAAAACTCTTCTTTGGATGTTTTTGTCTTTTGTTCCATCCACTGTCCAGATGATCCACAGTGCTTCAATGTTGTTGATGTCTTGGTTCTGGGGAGGATCCATCCCTCCATCAGACCTGTAGCCACTGATCTTCAGTCCAGTTGTGTCATGTGACATACCCCAGCCTTTTCTCCCTGTTTCCCTTCCTTAAGAATGACTTCTTGACAGCCATGTTTTCATGGAGATCATTTCTAATGAGGCTTCAGCCAACAGTGGATGGACTGAAGGTTTCGATGCATGTCTCAGATCCTGCTCCAGCTGTTTAGGAATCACCTTGTTGCTGCTGAAATCCTGTTTTCTGGCTGTCAGACTGTCTGATCTTTGCTGATTTTCAGAGATAAAACTAAAGAAATGAGAACAATGAGGCTAGAGATCCAATTCAAAATTGGCTCTTTGCTAAGTTTTCTGTTATATGTCAACACAACACAAGATAATCTTTTGAGTTAAGAGACTTTTTTTTTATCTTTGATTCATAGGTCAGAGTTAAGAAGATTAAACAAAAATAAAACACATTCCTCTGATAATTATTATGTATAAGAACTGGAATGAAAATAAGGGAAAAGGCAGAAAATGTAAAATGTACTTTATTACAACAAAGTAAATAAAATAAAGAAATGAGGACTGGACCAGGACTTTTTCGCAGAACTGTAGATAAGAGAGAAGATAAGATTTAAAAGTTTCTGACGTGTAAACACTTTACCAGCATTATTAACCTCTCCTAAAATGAAGCAAACCTGCAACTGTTCGTTTTAAATAAATTGAGATGACGAGTGTTTTCTCCTTCATTTATCGCTCATCTTAGTTTCCTCACACTCGCATTCAGTCTTGTCTCTTCATTACCGACGAAGCAACTTTCAGTGTCTTTTCTCTCTTATAATTTTCAGACGTGTTTGTGTTGAGGTAATGACATTTTTGTCAAACCTTACCAAAACTAAATTGGTGCTGCCTCGGTGTCCACGTTGCACCTTCTTGTTTCAGGTCTCTGGTGCCTCCTGAATATAAATTATGAGTTGCTACTCACTGCTGAGCTGATAAAGAATCAGATTTAGAAGATAGAAAGGCCACCAGGATCTGCAGAATCACCACACCTGCTGTAATGTCATCTCTGGTGGGGATGAAAGCTGTAATCAGCTGAGTTTTCTGCTAACAGAGGATTTTCTCATGTCATGCATGACATATCCAGTCATGCATCATTTGTGCTTTGGTGTTAATGTGGATTGTTGTGAAGGAAACCACAGTCTTTTACTTGGAAGTGTCTAGTCTCATATTTCTCTCAGCGGGACTGTAGAGCATTTTAATCTCTCACAAACACACCACAGCGACCTTTAAGCCTGATTAAACAGCTGTATAACCATCTAGTAGCCGTAATATGTTTTGTTTTCACCCTCCAGCAAACATTACGAACACCCAGCCCTGCAGTTTTGGACTTTTTGCAGAGTCTTGAATACCCCGGCTCCACTTACAGTATTTATGGATGGATGTTTTATGCCAGAGGTCAGCCTGATTGCAGCGGTGTGGTGATTTATGCAGCGATGCATCAGCTCAGGCCTTTAAAAGTCCCTTTTAAATATGAGCTCACTGAGGGAAGCAGCAGAAGCAACAGGACGAGTCATCTGTGAGGAGTGTAGATCACGTCAGCCGCCTCTGACGGACAGCTGCAGTTTTGCAGTTTTCCTTCTTCTCTGCCTCCTCTCAGCATAGTTTCCATTAAATCCACACCCCAGTTTGAAATAAAAGTAAATTGAAAAATGAAAAAAAAGTCTAATTTTATGCTTAATTTGTCCTCCCACATGGATAATTTTTAGTTTTCACAGGATTTTGCTCTTGTGATTGATTGCCGCTGCTCTCATTTGGAGCTATTCTGGTTTCTCTCTGAGGTCCTTTCTGGAAAGTGAAGCTATAAAAAGACCTGCTAATGATTAAAGTCATTTGACACACTGGGACAACGCCAGCCCCAGATCAGCACATTAATCTTACTAATTAAAGTTCTGAATAATTCACTGCAGATATTTCAGATCGTCCTGCCGGCTGAAGTGAAGCCTGACAGCTCGACGGCTCGGAGGTCCCAAACCACCGGACACCTGGTCCTGACCATGCCCCGGGTATGTATAGTCACACTCAGCTTACACGTGCACACCTGAGCCAGGTACGAGACGCTGCAGCAGGAAAACTTTGAAAGGCCGTCACCAATCATTCAGGAAAGCAAACTTTGTGGAGTCGAGGTTAATTGATGTTAAATATCTTTAGTTTTATGTCCATGAAAAGTGTTATATGCATTCATGTTCCACAGAGGATGGATCTTAATCTCTTCTGCTGCTTCAGCCTTCAGAGGTACGTACGTGTTCACGTTATATAAAACTCTAACAACACTGAGCCTCAACTTTAACAGTTTTTATTCTGACTGGAAACTTCTGAGTGTTATCACAAACAAAAACGCTTATTTGGAAACCAGTGGAAAGAACTGATGAGGAGAGCCTTAGCCATAAATATTTTATTTAAATGTGTTTAACTGGTCCAGTGAAAGTAACCGTTTAGCCTGTTAGTAGCTGCCGTTCATAACATGATGTCCTATTACTCTGTTACTGAGACCGAAGGGAAAAGAAATTAAAATAAATCCCAGTTTGGATGCATGTATAGACCTTATTTCTAGAAAAGATGGGAAAAACACATCAAAAACTTAAATCAGTTTCCTGTTTTGAACCTTCTAACAGACACAGAAAGGATCATCTTTATTATGATAATAAATGTAAACTTTTATAAACTAACAGAAACTCTCAAAAGTTAGAAGAGAAGCAAAAGTAGACAGAAAAATGTGCAGAATATACAGTAACATAGCTCTGGAACAGGTGAGGGTGTCAGGATTTGGTACAAAAGGAATATCCACCAAAAGTTCAGTCTTTCCAAGCAACGAGGGGATGTGGTCTACCACTCTGTGCCAAACTACCCAAAAATATAAGAAGTTTTAAAAAACGTTTCTTAATAACAGACTAGAAAGAACTTTGGAAATCTCAATGTTTCAAGGACTGATGAAAGACCTTCCATTCCTCAGGCAGCACTACAATAGAAACAGCCATCCCACCATGAACAAAGACTCACATGGGGTCAGGACGACAGTAGAAAACCATCTTGATTGAGCACAGTCAACCGCTGCCTCCAGAAATGTAACCTGAAACTGGATTACATAAGGAGGAGGAATATTTGAACTCATATTTGCCAAAGATGATGGATCCAGGCTGTTATTAGAGAAAGCTGTGATGTCGGGGAGCATGTATGAAGGTATCATTGATGCAGATGGATGCCGGAATTTTATAGAAACGTATGCTTCCATCACGGTGACGTCCACAGTCATTTCAGCACAATGATTTCAGACCTCGTTCTGCACTACCGCCAACAGTGTGGCCTCTAACACAAAGTGTGTGTGTTTGATTAGCATAAAGAGGAGAATCAGATAACAACCAATGACTGTTGAGCAGCTAAAAACTTTGATTTAGCAGGAATGGACATATTCCATAGAAAACTCTGTTTCCTCAGATCCCAAACCATTAAAGAGTGTCATTAACCTCCTCTTAACAAGGCCTAATTTTCTGCCTCCTGTCCGAAATTACAGACGCAATATAAATTAGGTTTCTTTTCACAACTGCAAGGACTGTATGTAAAATATTGGACTGAAAAAAAGCGTCAGAATCAAGGTATGTGTTACTGTGTCAGAGAAAATTCACCTGGAACGCAGTAGAAAATGTAAATAGTTATCTCCTAAAAGAAAACCACATTACCTTCAGTGAAAACCTGAGAATAGCAGCCCAATTCATCTATGAACGAGTACACTAGTCCTAGGAACTATTGAAGTAGTCTTAGGACCAAGTAAAGTATTCTTAGGGGACGAGTAAAGCAGTCTTAGGAATGAGTAGTCGTAGGAATGAGTGAAATAGTCCTAGGAAAATATAAATGGTTATCTCCTCCTAAGAGAAAACCATGTTACTTTCAGTGAAAACCAGAGAATAGCAGCCCAATTAATCTATAAACAAATAAAGTAGTCCTTGGAATGAGTAAAGTAGTCCTGGGAACAAGTGAAGTAGCCATGGGAACTATTAAAATAGTTCTAGAAATGAGTAAAGTATTCCTAGGAATGAGTAAAGAGTTACAAAAGAAGAGCTCATAGAAACGATACAGAGAAATAATTAGAGGAATAACAAGATGAAGGAGAAAGTTTGACCTAAGACAGAAAGTGTCTGCTTTTTAAACTTTATCTTTTCAGGAAAAGCTGCTGTGATTTAGTGTCAGTTTGTATCCAGGTATAAATCATCACTATAACAATAGGTGTGTTTCTTTTACCCCTAGAATTGCACAAAATTCTAAATATCTCAATAAAAAACTGGTAATGGAAACACCAAAATTTCTAAAAACCTCTCAAATATCGCTAAAAAGTTTTTATGCTCTCATAAGTGGTTTTTCCAGATGTGTCAATATAGAAATATATTGCAAAACTGTAATGGAAGCACTTTTTTAACATTTGCACATCCCCAGATGTGACGTAAGGGGTCACGTGACCAGTTTCAACTAAAGATGGCGTGGTATGAGTAGACCCAGAAGAAGACGAAAATCTTTTTACAAATAAAGAAAAAAAAATATAAATTCTCTCCTTGATAGCAAACAAAAGCAAAATGCAAAGTTTTACAAAGAATTACAAATCTCCATCCTTCTCAAAATGGCTGGTGCAGAAACATGACATGGGGGCGCATGGGACTGGGAAAATGTAGCAGACAAAGTAATGTTTGGACAACTTGGGCTCTTGGAAACATTCTGGTCCACACTCCAGACCACTTGGTGGCAGTAATGCACCGAGTCAGTTTTTGCCAACTGCCACAAAATATAAAGAAGAAGAAGAAAAACTGCAGAACAGAGATCAGGGTTTACTGAACGCATTGAAGGGAGAAAAGAAATAGACAAATGAAGAAACAGGTAACTGGGATGAAAGAAAGAAGAAATTCCTCCAAAGGGGGCGCACAGTAGAAAAAGTTAGAGAACCAGTGACTTGCAGGAAAATTGGCCTCAACTTTAACTTGATCTGTCAGTAAAAACTGCTCCACTAGAAGCCCAAAAATTAACAAAGTTTTTCATGATGGAGATGTGTTGTTACCAAAAGCTAATAATACTGTTATCCAGGGAAACTTTCACACATCCTTTTCAATTCTAAGTTTTATGTGATCTCTGTAGTTCAGTGTTTTGCTGAGTTTTACCGAAGAAACTCTTTATAGCGTCTATAAAGAGCGACAGGTGATGATCCTGCAGTCAGAGCTGCTGCTGTTCATCACCCAGATGGCTTTAGTTGCATCCTGAATCACCTGAGCACCAGTAAACAGCTGTTAGACAGCAGTAAGCAGGTTTCTCCTCTGATGTGTTGCTGCAGGCCGAAGGTGAAATCAAAGCAACAAAGACCACCCCACGTCCACGCAGACCACGCAGCTCATCGGAGGACGATAAAAGGTAGAGATGTGTTTCCATGCACAGATCAGGTGATTTACGATGTGCCGGCAGGAGGAGAAATTGATGTTAGCATAAACAGACCAAACAGAAAGTCATTATTTTAATTAACTTGTGTTTATGTTTTATTGTTGCTCTATAGATTCCAAAGAATTTTCATAAAGCGGGTTTACAGATAGAGAAGTACATTACAGAAAATAACAAAACTACATCCTGAAGATGGAAAGCTTGCAAAGATGCAAAGTCAATTTGTGTCGCACCTCTAAGCATTAAACAGCATTTTGCAGGTTAGTAGTTTGTGATTTAAACTGTAGGAAGATTTAGAAAAAATGTTATTTATGAAGCACATAAAAAACAGAGGTCTTCCAGAGTGCTTTACAACATAAAACATAGAAAAAAATTTTAAATGTGAGGAAAAAAGACTGTTTTGTAATATAAATGAGACATAAAAAGCAGCAGATCTGAAGCCTGAAGGCCGTTAGATTGTCTTTGTGTGTTGTATGAATTGATCTCCGCACTGTTTGCAGGGATGTTCATCTGTGTTTGGCCTTGAGTTGAGCATGCACATATTTAAATGCCTCTAGCTTATCAGGTCCCTCTTGTTGTAATTACAGATACTGGTTGTATAATAAACTGTGCATGATTCGTGATAGCGTGTCGACGACGATGAGCAAAACACAGATAACCTTGGCCAGAGCTGCAGCGAAGTAAAAACACATCTCTGTGCTTTAAACCTTCAGGAAAACAACCACAAACCACCAAACAGCTGCTGATTACAAATTTTGGACGCATAATTTTAATTGACCCTTTTACGTAATTCTAATATGAATTAAACAAATCATCGTTAAATCAGGTCTACTTATAAAGCAGGAGAAATACAGTCTGTCCTCTCAAAGCTGTTCATTACATTCAAACAATATGTGGCCAGACATGATTAAAAGAGCAGCTGTAAATATCAAAATAATGTCTATTAAAGCAACACTACATAACTTTCTGACCTTAAAGCTCTCGTTGTTTTCAGAGCACACTGACATTAATTCTGTACATTCCTGGAGCGGTTGTGACACTGCAGCATCTCGAGGCTGAGAAACCACCTTTTTTAACTTTCTTTCAAGCTCGGAGCATCACATTTAGCTGGATTTTGCTGTACTGCACCGCCTCACACAACAGGAACTGCATCAAGACACTTTCCAATTTAACCGCACCGCACAGCAAAGAAATGCAAGAGGACATCATGAGAAGAAGACAGGAAAAGAAAGAGTACATCATACTGACTTTTACTGGCCGGAGAGATCTCAAAGTGGAGACAGGATGCATTGCTGTTGCTGTTCAAAGTTCAGGAGCATTGCTTTACCCTTTAACCTTATAATTGTATATCTATCATATTTCATACATACAGTTTCTGAGACCTTGTATCACTATATGGTAAAAACTTTGCTCAAAACCGTGTTATAACACAATCTGATACTTGTCTTCTCTGCCACTTAATTCCCACCCAATTACTGTTTCAGGATTTAACCATTCAACTATTGTTAGTATTTTTTAACTGTTATATCGACCAGAAATAAATGTTTACAGCCAGGTACAGGAAAAAGTTCAGTGGTTTCATGGAGACACCTTACCCTTCCAAAAGAAAGAAGAAAAAAAAAAAAACAGTCTAAGATGGTTGGTGGTGTTGAGGTGAACTCTGAGAGCAGGTTTTAGTGCAGAATGGTTCGCTCTCCTTGCCCAGAGCTGCCCTCATCACTACACTATCATCATTATTATTTTATGACAGAGAGCCGCTTCCTGTCCTTCAGCTGGCCCCCATCAAACACTATAAAGATCTGCAGTTCAATGCTACACACTTAAATTAAAACTGGATAAAAAGGCTAAGCCGCTGCGGCACAACAGTAAGGTGACAGGCGAACAGCGCTGCCGGCTGCTGAGTTATTGCATCACGCGGACATGATTGGGAACGGCCTTTGACCCCGGGCTTTCCCTCACCTGCCATATCCACATGAAAACCGACCTGAAGGACACAATCAGGTTTGAAATGGATTTTCCTGATGAGACAAGGCAGGGAGACGTGCGGATTGAGTTACGGAATAATGGAATATCAAACATTCTCTAAAACCTGCAGCTTGTTGCCTGTAAGTGCGTCCTGGCTGGATTTGAAAGGGTCAAGGTGAAATGCAAAGTGAAACTGGTTATTTTAAAGGCAGTGCTGCATTCTTATTCAGACACAGTGCAGATAGCAAACATTTCTGTTTATTATTAAATAATACAAACACGACAGTGATGGGAATCTCTCAGCAACCCACAATTTAGTTAATCCAAAGTGCTGCAAAGTAATTAATCATGATGACAATTTGTCCCTTTCAAACGTTGTCATACATCTGCATCCTCGTACTTCTATGCATCTTTTACGTTGTCATGGTAAAGTCAGTTCATCCACTTGTGGGGGGTGCTGAGTTCGGAGTTCACTTCCGTGTTCTGAGGTCAGTTTCAGTCTGACCAGGCTGTTTGCAACCATCCGACACACTCATACAGCCTTTCTTCAAAAGCTCCCGCCATCTCTAGAGTTGTTGTCCTCGTTGTCGTCTTCTTCATCTGCTGGTTTTTCTTCCTGCTTCTTTTCTTTTTCTCTGGTTTGTTTCTTTCACTGCCCCCATGGTTCCAGTGGTATTGTTGTCTCTGCTGCATCAAGTGTTGAATCCTCTTGCTGAAGTATGCAACAAGCTTAAAAAGAAAAAGAACAAACAATATTGAAGTCAAACTTTACTAAATTGGTTATTATAACTAAGTTCTAAAAGTTTGAGACTCTAAATAGGAATTAAGTTTTCACTTTATTCTGATTTAATGTCTACAGATAGAAACTTATTCTTCCAGTTTTCTTTTACATAATGTGAACATTTTAAAGTGCCACTGCTGAACTTTGGTGGATGTTCTTGTGTCCCCTAATGACGGATAATTCAGCATCCATCTTGCATACTGTCTCTTCTCTGGTATGTCTCCAGACAGTAGAAATCAATGTAAAAGTCAGTCTGATGTTGATTCTTATCTCTTGCCCTCTCATTACTTCTTTTCTCTCTTTTCCCAGTTATTTCATCTTGTGATTATGAATCAGCCACAGTGCACATTCGTAACATCCAGTGTGTTGGTATCCAGTTGCTAGTGGATGACATGGAACCATAAAGCAAAACACAGCTGGAAAGTGATGCTGGGGAAAAATAAAAGAAAAAAAGTTGCGTGTGCTCAGTTTTCGGGCGGCTCCAGAAATGTACATAACGAATATTATTGTTGCATTAGAACGAGTCAGAAGCAGAGTTTTAATGCCATTAAATTGTTTATTCTTACTCTAAATCTCCATATAAAGAATGTAGTACAGTCAATTTTTGGTTAACAGAACTAATTGTTTTTCATTTAAATGTTTGAGCTCTGGAAAAAAGATTTTTAGATGATTAGATGATTTTTTCTTCAAGTCTAGTGGTGATAAAATTATTTACTGAAAGTACTGAAAAATGTAAACACCTTGAACTGGTCTAAAAAGCTTAAAGAGCATAAATTCTGATCTGTGCTCAGACACAAACTGAGTTTTCCTTCTGTTCACTATAAGAAACATTACTGTTATTGTTTGTGAATTGTGACAGCAACATCAGTTATAGCCAAGATCCAAACACAGTGTCCTCAAAGGCTTCATCCGACTCCTCATTCTCCCGACTGAAATTAATCTGCTGATATATTATTGATTAAATGCCCTAAAACAGTGAAAGCTCTCTGCCAGTGTCTCCCAAAGTCTGAGCGGAGTTCTTCAGGTGACTAAGCAGCATATGAAAAGAAAGATAATACACAGAAATGCTGCTTCTTCTCACATTTGAGACAATCAGCACAGTAATCAGAACAGTTGGTCATGAGGGTGCTACTGGTGAAGTATCAACAAAACATATAAATCTAAATTATCCCCAAACTTCAAGCTACTTTTTGGGGGTTTGAAAAGCTCTATGTCATAAACTATGTTCAGTACAAATTTTGAGCTCTATTAAGAGCCACAGAAAGTTAGGTGTATATTATTCTCTGCAGCTAGGTCTTATACTGGAATAATGTCAGAGTGGACTCCATCTATGAGGGACAGACCCAGTGATCGGGTTCCTCAGGGCCAATTTGTCTTGGTTTACAAAAAACATTTTTACTCTCTAACTTTTGACCCAAGCAGACTTGTCAACGAATGACTTCATGTATATTGCACCGTCTGCAGTTACCACAGTCTGGCTCTCATTATGAAGGCACTGAATGCTCTTCATTACCAGTGAGAAATGATGACCAGTTAGATCTTAGCCTAGACTGTAACAGGAATCTGGTCTGAACCTCATGCTGACGATGAGGTTTACCTGTTACCAAGATTAACTGTGGAGCTAAATTTAGACCTGTCGCCTCTTCTATGTAGACTCTACTTCATCACTAAAAACCTGCATATGCCTTTACACCCCTTACCAGATTGGTCACTTAAGATGTTCTTGGCATTGAAGATACCAAGTGATGAAGAGTTTCAGGTGTTATTTTGTCCCGGTCTTCATGCAAACATGTTAAGCCTCATTTTTTGCTCTTTCTTTTAATACATACACTACTGTTCAAAAGTTTGGGGTCACTTTGCCATGGGATTCAATAGGGAAGTGACCCCAAACTTTTGAACGGTACTGTATATGAACTGAGTCTTCTTTCTGTCTTCTGCATTCATTTAATGCATATTTTAGTCCACTTTCAGAACGTACCAAGATGCAGCAAACAGAGCAATACCACCAGAAAACTTCAGGGGCAGTGTTGCACAGTATAGCTCCAGTAAAAGAAACAAAGAAGTAGTAGGTGATGTATTTATAGGCTCCACAGACCACCACAGTCTACTGCACTGCCCCTTTTTACGTCTCTTTCTGAGAATGTACATTATCGTGATCTCGTCCACCACTGCCATGTTTGTTTTTGTCTGTTTGTGTTACTTAGTTATTTAATAAAAAAAGGAACACAAACAAAACAACAACAACAAAAAACAAAACAAAAACAAAACAAAAAAACCCCACAAGAACAAAATGTTACGGCTAAAGGAAAAATGTGCGGACCGCAAAACACCAGCTCTGTTTTGTGAAAAGCTCTGTGAAAAAAACATAATTTGAGATTTGAAAGAACTTCAAATTATAAAGGGGGAGAATCTGAGATCGGTAAGACGTAAATAAATACACACACTCAGGAATATTTGTTTACATCAGAAATTGCTGTTTTTTCCACTGCTCTTTCTGCAAAGTCGGACAATTCTGTGCATGTCAAAATGATTTATTCTGTTCAAACGTGATGAATGTAAACTCCCGTCATAAGAAAAACAGCACAGGTTTTGTAAACCAGTTGAAGAAATTTTCCACATGTAAACATCGATACTGATCTGACCCCATGCTGCCACAGAAACCTGATTCCACCCATACATTACAGAATCCTGATCCAATCCCATACCATCACAGAACCTTGATCCAATCCCATACCATCACAGAACCTTGATCCAGTCCCATACCATCACAGAACCCTGATCCAGTCCCATACCATCACAGAACCCTGATCTAGTCCCGTACCATCACAGAACCTTGATCTAGTCCCATACCATCACAGAACCCCGATCCCACCCCATACCATCATAGAACCTTGATCCAGTCCCATACCATCACAGAACCCTGATCCAGTCCCATACCATCACAGAACCTTGATCCAGTCCCATACCATCACAGAACCCTGATCTAGTCCCATACCATCACAGAACCCCGATCCCACCCCATACCATCACAGAGCCTTGATCCAGTCCCATACCATCACAGAACCTTGATCCAATCCCATACCATCACAGAACCTTGATCTAGTCCCATACCATCACAGAACCTTGATCCAATCCCATACCATCACAGAACCCTGATCCAGTCCCATACCATCACAGAACCTTGATCCAATCCCATACCATCACAGAACCCTGATCCAGTCCCATACCATCACAGAACCCTGATCCAGTCCCATACCATCACAGAACCTTGATCCAATCCCATACCATCACAGAACCTTGATCCAGTCCCATACCATCACAGAACCCTGATCCAGTCCCATACCATCACAGAACCCTGATCTAGTCCCGTACCATCACAGAACCTTGATCTAGTCCCATACCATCACAGAACCCCGATCCCACCCCATACCATCACAGAACCTTGATCCAGTCCCATACCATCACAGAACCCTGATCCAGTCCCATACCATCACAGAACCTTGATCCAGTCCCATACCATCACAGAACCCTGATCTAGTCCCATACCATCACAGAACCCCGATCCCACCCCATACCATCACAGAGCCTTGATCCAGTCCCATACCATCACAGAACCTTGATCCAATCCCATACCATCACATAACCCTGATCCAGTCCCATACCATCACAAAACCTTGATCCAGTCCCATACCATCACAGAACCCTGATCCAATCCCATACCATCACAGAACCTTGATCCAGTCCCATACCATCACAGAACCCTGATCCAGTCCCATACCATCACAGAACCCTGATCTAGTTCCGTACCATCACAGAACCCCAATCCCACCCCATACCATTGCAGAACCCTGACCCACCTATACATCACAGAACCCCGATCCAGTCCAATACTATCACAGAACCCTAATTTAACCCAGTACCATAGCAGAACCGGGCTTTTGGACTTGTTGCTGGTTTGTTCTATCAACATCCATTCCAAGATCTGGAATACTGATTGGTCTCACCACATCCAGGTTTCCATTGTGTGATGGTCCATCCCAGATGCCTCTGAGTCTGAGTCCAGAGAAGTTAACGCTGTGTCTGAAATCTGGACCAAGTTAACCTGCAGCTTCTTTTTAGTGAATCTAACTGTATTGTAGAGCTTGACAAAGGTTTCCACAAAGGTTTCCTTGTTCATGTGGTTCTGTCAGCTGTTGATGGATGATGAATCTTTATGGGATCAGAGATCACGGGCGTCCAGCTCAGGCTTGCTTCCTAAACTGGGAGAAATTCCTTGTTTGTCCATGTTTACTGTATTCACTGTTAAAACTGAAATTTTATGGTTAAATAAGCTATTCTGGATATTTCAACCATGAATAGTATTATCTTTATTACCATTTCACAATTTGCTGCTCATTCAAGCTTCTTAATGTGCGCAGAACCTTAAATCATATTTTTATCTTTGCTTTTGACTCATCAGGAAGTAGCTCAGTATCTCCACATCAAACCCTCCATCCAGACAGGCAGAACATGACATCAACCATCTCCACATGACTTGTTTCGTCTGGTTCTTATCTGAAATCCAGATGATGGGATTAAGATCAGACCTGTGACATCACCTCACTTCCACTTCCAAACACAATCCTTGATCAGAGTCCGCAGACACTGAACAGAACCAGCTGATGTTGTCAAAGCAGCCGGTGGCAACTCGATTACATCCCCATTACCAAAGTGAGACTGATATCACTGCCGGAGCTCAGTCATAGTTGGACTTCTGCAGCTATTCACAATACTTTCACTAGTTATCTAATTTTTTTTCTCTGAGAGATAATGGAAACTTTTCTGGGGTGATGTTTTTAAGCTGTGCTTCTACAAACCAAAATTACTTTAGTTTTATTTGAGAAAATCAGGTTCTGGAAGAAAATTCTGTAATTTTGTGGATTTTAGGTGGTTTACAGCTGAAGGTCTGGTGCTTTTGGACCTGCACTGAGTAATAAGTGAAGATGAATGATCAGTAGGATAGTTACTAACATCAAGTGGTCAAGTTGGAGATGACCATATTCATCTCAAGTGCCTTGCACCAACAGTCAGGCAACATATAATTACATGTAATGTGCACAACATGATTGTGTTATTGAGACCCACTGAGTTTTCACATCATTTGGCCACCCAAATAATACGTTAGAACTCACTGTGAGGAATGGAAATGAAACAAGCTTTCAGCTGTGATTTTCTGTTGTACTGGGATACTGTTGAAAGCAGTGACTCACAACTCAGTAAAGAAAATCATAAGACTGAGTCAACAGACGTGATTTTTGCTTTTGCTGAACTTATCAAATCCACTGTCTAGTAGCGGGTTGGACCCACTTTTTAATTCTTGGTGACAAGGTGATGGAAACATTCCTCTGAGGTTTTCCTCCATATTGACATGACAGCATCACTCAGTTGCTGCAGATTTGTCGACTGCATCCGTGATGAGAATCTGGTGGCTGTGGAGGCCGTTGGAGTCCAGTGAACTCATCGTCATGTTCTAGAAAGCAGGTGGAGATGATCGGAGCTTTATGACATGGTGCATTATCCTGCTGGAAGTAGCATCAGAAGATGCTCCACTGTGGTCATAAAGGGATGGACATGGTCAGCAACAATACTCAGGTAGGCTGTGGTTGTTAAACCAGGCCACGTTGGTACTAAGGGGCCCAAAGTGGGCCAAGAAAATATCCCCCCACCATTACACCACCAACAGCCTGAAGTGTTGATCCAAGGCAGGATGGATCCATGTTTTCATGATGTTTCCAGCAGATTCTGAGCCTAGTATCTGGATGTGGAGCTGAAACGGAGACTCATCAGACCAGCAACGTTTCTCCATCTTCTATTGTCCAGAGTTGGTGAGTTTGTGTGAATTGTAGCCTCAGTTTAACTGTTCTTAGTTGACAGAAGAAGTGTTAATTTTATCAGCCATTTTTAAATTTAGTCTCTGTTTTAGTCCAGTTTCAGTCGCGCTAATTAATTTTTATCACGTTTAGTCAACCTCATCTCGTTTTTATTTAGTCAAGATTTAGTCGACTATAAGACGAGTATTTTAGTCTTTATTTTAGTCCAAGAAAACATAATTTTCTTTGTCTAGTTTTAGTCAACATTTTAGTCTATCTTTAGTCAGGGCAATCATTTTACCCTTTTACTTTTTTGGTCAGCAGATAATATTTTAACATTGTTGGTAGTATATTACTATTAAACTACATTTAACAATCCATTTCAACTCATACTTAAAACATAACTATCCTATTTTATGCAGAAATAATTGCAGACATTTTTATGTTTACATGCATTTATTTATATTAATATTGATGCACCTGCCCGCTGCAGGTTTGAAAGGGGGTGTGTGTGAGTGGCGGAAGAGCCGAGGATGAGGAGGAGGAGACAGGATTTGACTAAATCATATTTAAATTTAATTTTCATCTCGTCTTTGTTCGTGAACTTAAATGTCCACAGATTCTAGTCCAGTTTTTATTTAATGAACTGCATTTTCGTCTCGTCTTTATTAGTCCACGAAATTTTGGAATGTTTTCTGATTTAACTACAGTTATTGTTTATTAACGGGGGTTTTAGTCTTGTCTAGTCTAGTTTTTGTTCGGTTAAAAATGTGCTTTGATGAAAATATTTTCGTTTAGTTTTCATTAACGAAATTAACACTAGGCCACCAATAACCAGTCCTAGGCCACGTTCAAAGTCACTTAAATCCCCTTTCTTCATCATTCTGATGCTCAGTTTGAACTTCAGCACGTCTACATGACTAAATGTGTTGAGTTGCTGCCATGTGATTGGCTGATTAGATATTTATGTTAACAACCTGTTGACCAGGTGGATCTGATAAAGTGGCCCAGAGTGTAATAACATTAACAAAGATGCTCTAACAAGACAGCATTGTCCTGTAGTTTTTAGTTATCGACATCTAACAGACTGTCAGAAGAATAAACACCTGACTCCAAAGCATGTGACTAGACTTTTACTATAAGCTTAATACTATTATTCATATGATTTTTTTTCTAATTATTTTTATTTTCTTTTTCATACTAAACTTCCTTTGTTCTACTACTGCAAAAATAACTTATATAATATATTCAAATAACCATAGCTTTTCTGAAGCTGAGCGGATATCTTTGACCTTAGAGTTTCAGATTTCTGAGCACAGTCCTGTGCTGTGGGAGGCTTTTCACCTGATGTAGTACAAGCTGTAGTATCACTTAAAATCCTCTTTGAACATTGTGTTCATTTATTAAACATTCATTCCAAAAACAGATGCCGGCTTTCTCTATCAGCAGGAAAATTATCCAATTTACTTGCCCGTGTCTCAGCTGGAGCAGGTAATTTTCCTGCAGCGAATTAAAACGCGACTGAAAGCGGCAGGTTCTTACTGTACAGTGTGTCCTCTGGCAGCTTTATTCCCCTCTCAATAAACTAGCTGCAGAGTCCACAGAGCAACGAAGAGCTTCTTCTCCTGCGTCCACCGGCTGTTTATTGTTAGCTGCTGTGCAGAGATTTAATTATAATAGCCACACTCTTCCTGGAAAATCAGCACATTTCATTCATTTTCTTGCCCATGGTTGCTTCTTTATAGACTGATAGCCTACAACGGGAACCTGAAGAGGCTTAATTGGCAGTGCAGATCATGATATACCAGTGCTATTGCAATAATGAATTACACGGCAGCCCATATATCTCTGCCAATTTTTATTTGGGTTCAGGCAATTAAGGGAATGCATTTTACTCCATCTGGTTACTTGCAGATAAAGATTTCATGAGACTATATTAACAATTCCAAATTAAATGACTATGTTTACTTATGAATTTTAGCAACAGGGAACTGCTGCTACCTTGTCTTTGGAAATCATGTCAGCAAATACTTAAGCAGTTTTATGCACTTGGAATATCCAAATAAAGCCTGGTACACACATAACGATTTTTTAAATCTGAGATTTTTTTATCTGGTCGAAAATAAAAAAATCAGGCATTAAACAGTTAACTTTAGTGTTAATTCTGATTTATAGACGTTGGAAGTGTTTGTGCATGCTTTTATAAATCTGGAAGTTTTTGTGCACCACATTTCCCTTTTTCCCTGCCTACATACCTACATATGGCACCTATACTCATCTTTGTGTTACAGCCCCAGGATTGGTGGCCTGTAGTCAACATATTCAAAGGGGACTGTGCCAGCCCTTCGCGGTGATTGGCTGATGATTCATCTTGTGGACTTTTCCTTCCTCTGTTTGGAGTGGTCGACTGCTCTCCAAGTTCCAGATGGGGAGCCCAATCATTAAGCACGACTGTCTATATATACAGAGGATTGCCCTCATTCGGGGCAGCTGTGTACAAGCGGTACACAGTTCGCCAGATTGGGAGAGACTTTCTGCATGGCTTTGAGATTTGGGTTGTGTAAAGTTTTAAGCTTACCTGAGTTTGTACGGCTTATCTTTGTGTTTTATTGTGAATATCTGCACAATTTGAGTTAATCGTTTCTTTTGTTTTGACTACCCGTTTTGGTGGGGTTTCAGTTAATCCTTTTGGTACTTTTGATGTAGATTATTTCTTGTGCTTACGTGTTTTACGGGTTTCAGTTTATCAGAGTTGTACGTTGTGAGTCAATAAAGTGTGGACTTTTAATATCCAGTCTCCTATCTTTATGTTAATATATTTTTTCACCCCTGGACCCAAGGGTGTGTAACATTTGCTACGCGCAGTTTTATAAATGAGCCCCCCCCAAATCATTTTCACACACAACCATCTCCAGGGTTTACAGAGATGGTCTGAAGAAGAGAAAATATCCAGTGAGCAGCAGTTATCTGGACCAGAATGTCTTGTTGATGTCAGAGGTCAGAGGAGAATGGGCAGACTGGTTGGAGATGATAGAAAGACAACAGGAAGTCAAGGCAGAAATATTTCACTTTCCATGAGTCTAAATATTATATTAGTTCACCTTTTTAAGTTGAATTACTGAAATAAATTAAGTTTTGTGCGATATTCTAATTTTTGAGTTTCACTGGTATATTAATACAGCAGCCAGTAAAGCTGCTCTCATTCACATACAGTATTATTTTTATACTTTTGTCAGAAATAGGAAAGCAGCCTGGTAAAACTACCTGTAAACTCGTGGAAGCGTAGAGCATCTCTAGTATCACTTTGCTCCATGATGTCGTCAGCAGCAGAGGGAAAGAGATCAAATATGCAGCATATTGTTCAGTAATTCTACTCTGCAGTGTTTGAACTGGCAAACATGATTTATCTGAAAAGTGCAAAAAATAACTAAAATAAATCCCCAAACCCTCCTATAGGTGATCAGGAATCAGTGGTTATCGATTCAGTTTGTATCAAAGTGTTTAACACAGGCAGTGTTCAGCTTTTTTCCACTAAAGATTTTCATCAGATGGTCACAGAGGCTCTCTGTGATTTGTCATCCAGAAATATTAAACCTCCTGTCTGTGACATGAGGTAATTAGTTTTGTTCTGCAGTGAAGCAGCATGTATTTATAAATAAGGCTTTGTGTAATAAAACACCTTAACTGCAGCATATTATATACGGAGGTTTTAACTGCACATTGTATCACATCTGTGTCAGACTTTGATGTCTATGAATCAACTTCAGCAAAGCAAATTACACCTACTTTCTTCAGCAGAGTCTCTGTTCAGCCTTTTACTTCAGTTCTTCAGAACTTCACTGACCATTATATCAAAATAAATAAAACTGCGTGCAACCATTAACCTCTTCTTGACAAGACTTTTCTGTACCGGGGGTAGCATGACATCCATTCTGGACAGCAAACACTAGCAAGCAGCAATGCTAACATGTAGCATAGCAACATGACAGGGAGAAATCCAGCTAAAAGACTCTACCAAGCACAGGCATCCAAACTAAAAACAGTTCAAACCCCAAGCAATTATATGGGAATGTAAAAAAAAACATGAGAACAGCACTGTCCACTTTAGAGCTTCTACAAATTTCTCCACTTCAAGCAAACCACAGAAACAAGCGGTCATATGAAAGCAGAGCCTCTGCTGATTATGACGACATCTGTCTCATCATGGTGGGACAGAAACTCTGGAGCTAGCAGCCAGAATCAGAAATTATGTCTTACTTTTGCTGTTTTGTGGTGAAGAGTTTGATTCCAGCTCTAAAACCTCTGCTAATGTGTTCTCCTGTGACTCTGCCTTTGGCATGAATCACGAGGTCCTGCTAGTTTCCATGGAGATGAGGGAGGTTTTATAGTGACAAGTTTTACTCCTTCCTAGGACTACTTTACTTATTACTAGGACTACTTTACTTATTCCTAGGACTACTTTACTTATTACTAGGACTACTTTACTTGTTCCTGTGCAGGGGCCCCATGAAAAGAAACTGAAGTGGGCCCCCCCTCTGAAAATTTTGATACTGTAATACATAAATTAGCTATTTTAATAATATTTTGACCATCATACCTATATTTGTGAATAAAAAAAATATGGCCGTTAGGTTACTTGGTAGGGGAAGCACTAAAATACAATGACGTTAATTTAGATTTAGTTATTTGCTGCAAGACAGATACTATATATTTAAAAACCCATCTCTCTTTTTTTAAAGTACTTAAACAATTCATTATCTCAAGATCAATTACTTAAAATACAAAACTTAAATACAAAATAACCTCTTCCATGAAAATGAAATGCATTTATAATCTGTGGAGAAACAAATCAAATCTCAGCTAAAACATTAAAAACAAAATGGCTGCTCGTTTATGATTTATAGTATTGTGAGCATTATCATTGAACATTATTACTGAGCAAGAGGCAACAAATAATAAATAAAAACAAATAAATAAAATCAGAAGCAAATGGTAAAATAAGTTAGGTAGGCTCAGAAACAAAAAATCGCAGGACCTCATATGGTATATTGTATTATATGAACTGAGTGTAATACGGTCACAAGCAAACCACTGTGGAGATTTACAGCCAAACAATGGCTGAGAGCCATCTTTAAAATTAAATAATCACATTTTAAAAGGTAGAACTTTGAGTAATAAGATATCAAGGAGTGGTAAACGTACACTATTGCTGAGTCAAGCTCTTGCAGTTCCATTCACAGTCACAGGTCCTTGCTCAGCCTTTTTCACCAAGAGCCCAACGTGGAGCTGGAAAAATCCCTTATCAAGTCCTTTTAAGTCCAGCTTTCTGTTCTATCCAGCTGTTCTATTATATAGTATCTCCAATGTCATTTGTAATAGCATCACAATCATTATTTCTGGCGGGCTCACACTATTTGTTTTGCTTAAAGGTGCTTTCAGTGATTTCACCAACAGTGTCAAAGGAAACTGATTTGACTACCAATCCTCCACGTCATCGTCTCCCTCAAGTAGCAACACATGAAGTCTAATTTATCTCCAGATCTGTAGACTCACAGGTGAAGCAATAGATTAGTGGGGGAAACATATATGATGATATATAGTTGTTGCTAGTGAATCTTCTGATATCTAGAAAATCTGATATCTAGAAAATTTAAATATTTCTCTGATTGGATTGAAAGCAGTCACCCAGTCTGCTGCACTAGAAATGTGCTCTGTTCCTGGACAAAAATGATGGTACCCTCAACCTAATAGTTTGTTGCGCAACCTTTTGAGGCAATCAAACGATTCCTGTAATTGTCACTGAGGCTTCTGCACCTCTCAGCAGGTATTTTGGCCCACTCCTCATAAGCAAACTGCTCCAGTTGTCTCAGGTTTGAAGGGTGTCTTTTCCAGACGGCATGTTTCAGCTCTTTTCAAAGATGCTTAATAGGATTTAGGTCAGGACTCATAGAAGCCACTTTAGAATAGTCCATGTTTTCCTCTTAGCCATTCTTGGGTGTTTTTAGCTGTGTTTGGACCATTGTCCTGTTGCAAGACCCATGACCTGCGACTGAGACCAAGCTTTCTGACACTGGCCAGCACATTTCTCTCTAGATTCCCTTGATAGTCTTGAGATTTCATTGTACCGGCACAGATTCAAGACACCCTGTGCCAGATGCAGCAAAGTAGCCCCAGAACATAACAGAGTCTCCTCCATGTTCCACAGTAGGGACGGTGTTCTTTTCTTCATATGCTTCATTTTTCCGTCTGTAAACATAGAGCTGATGTGCCTTGGCAAAAAGTTCCATTTTTGTCTCATCTGTCCATAGGACATTCTCCCAGGAGCTTTTTAGCTTGTCAACATGTAGTTTGGCTTTTTTATGATTTGTTTTCAACAATGGTTCCTCCTTGGTCGTCTCCCATTAAGTCCACTTTGGCTCAAACAACGACGAATGGTGCGATCGGACACTGATGTTCCTTGAGCTTGAAGTTCACTTTTAATCTCTTTAGAAGTTTTTCTGGGTTCTTTTGTTACCATTCGTATTATCCGTCTCTTTGATTTGTCATCAATTTTCCTCCAGCGGCCACATCCAGGGAGGTTGGCTACAGTCCCATGGATCTTAAATTTCTGAATAATATGGGCAGCTGTAGTCACAGGAACATCAAGCTGCTTGGAGATGGTCTTATAGCCTTTACCTTTAACATGCTTGTCTATAATTTTCTTTCTAATCTCCTGAGACAACTCTTTCCTTTGCTTCCTCTGGTCCATGTTGAGTGTGGTACACACCATGTTACCAAACAGCACAGTGACTACCTGTAGCCTATATATAGACCCACTGAATGATTACAAGGTTGTAGACACCTGTGATGCTAATTAGTGGACACACCTTGGATTAACACGTCCCTTTGGTTACATTATCTTTTCTAGGGTACCATCATTTTTGTCCAGGCCTGTTTCATGAGTTTATGTTTTTTAAATAATTCTGTTGAAACATGACTGAAAAGCAATGTTTGACTTTCATTGGTTAAATTTCATAGAATTTTTATTTATTATTACTTTTGTCAGATTCAAGTTATTTCTGTGTACATTGTGAGTTTTTCTTTCATTAACCGAAGGGTACCAACAATTTTGTCCATGTCTGTAATATGGGAGCAAAGTGAGCTAGCTTATACTTTCCATCAGACGAACTAACTGTAACTAACTGACCCACCTCGCCTCTGAAAGAACTGGGTGACGTACTGTCCACCCCTCTGCTCTCTCTCCAGTGTCAGCTTTTATTTTCTTTTTTAACTTTTTTTTTTATTTTTGAGGCATCCTGCCATCTGCAGCTGATGGAGCAGGTGGACTGAACCATTAAAAGGAATAAAATAAAATATAGAGGGGGGCTGGGTGTTCAGAAATGTTTCCAAAACAAAGAAACTTAATGATACCATTGCATTGTACCTACAATGTTTGCATGATTGTAAGTTTATCATTGAGTGTTAGATATTTTGGTAGTATTACAATTGTATTGAGGGCCCTTCTGGGCCCCTAAAATCCTTTCCCTTCTCTCCCCCCCAAGTTTAAGTGTGGCTTAAATGCTCCTCAGCTCAATTCTGATCTCTTTCATTCTCTGTCTCCACTAAACAGGAAGAATCGAGTTCCTGAGTGGCTGGATGTCGATCCCAGCAAACACACATCCATCGACTTAGCCAACATTGTGTCGCGGGAGAGCACCAGGTCAGGTCCACTGGAGACATCCAAAGTGGGTCCACCTGCTGCCACAGGTGCCCCCTCTGAAGGGTTTGTGGACAACCCCGAGGTCCCCCCACTCATATGATCCATCTGAGTGTTTTTACGTGCAACAAACTGCCGATAACTTAATGTTTCTTATCGAACCTTCTACTGCACACAAACCAATGAGAACAGGAGCTCATAACTAAAGTTTTCACATTAATACTGTTAAAAGAAGGCTTTTAAAATTACTTGGAGGTTTAGAAAATTTCACATAATTTACAGACATATTACAGTATTTAGTTTAGTTTCCAGGAAGTTTTAACATATCTCTGGAAGGAAAATCCAAAACTTGTGAAAACCTGGAGAACTTCATGTAACAGTGGAACAGAGTTCATTTCAGTCTAAGCTCTGATGACATGGTTCCTCTCATCTTCTATTAGCCTGTTTGACATTAAAAATACATCTCTGCAAAAACAACACACCTCTCCCCGGACCTGACATTAAATCTGGTTTTACTTAAAGATTTAATAAATGGCACATTTAGCAAGTTTGAAAAGTCAGATTTGTTTCTGCATACCTCAGAATTTCAGAAGTAAAGTAGCTCATCTTACTAGTCCAAAAAGCTATATCCTATCATTTTTAATCAGAAGAGACCAAGAGACCACTGCAGAGTCTGACTCCACTCTTTCTGAATATCAATAAAAGGTTTATACACCATTTTTGTCAACGTCTTTTTGTAAAATCTTTGGCTTGCTCTCCCTTTTTTAAGGTATTCAACTTCATGACGAACCCTGAAGTTATTTATAAAGTAACCTCCATTTGTTTCACAACTTGAATAAAAGGAACAACCCTAAACAACACACAGACATTTAGCACATAAACTCTGGTCTACAGTGAGCTTGACCACCACGTCAAGTAACGCAGGACTACTGAGGCAGAAGTAATGTCCCATGAATATAAACTACAGTGTTCTGGAGTATAGACGTGGAACTGAAAGGTTTTTTCATGGAAAAAAGAGAAAAAACACATTACATTAACAAAAGCTGAAATCTTTACACCTACGACAGATTTGAGTTGTTTGTACATCTAATTTAATGGTAATTACTGTTGTGTTGGACAGCTTGTTAACCATTGTGCCCTCCTCAAGTTTACTACCCTCTGGTGACCTTTTGGCCAAAAATGTCCACACAAAAAACTGCTATGAAATCTTTATAAATCTATAGTTTATGTGTATATATATATATATATATATATATATATATAAATCACTGAAATAACTTCAGACTAAAAAAATCTGCAATTGTTAGAATTTTAAACCTTTAAATATCATTTTAAAGATTTAAAATATTTGTTTAAAAGAATCACAAATTTTTTTTTTCTACATAATAAATGTGAGAATGGGACTTTGGTGGTGACTGGAGTCTTGGGTTTGTCAAAGATTAGCTGAAAATTGATTTGATCACATTTGTATTTTCTATGTACCATCAGATACTTCCTCTGGGCATGTTCTAATCAAAAAGCAGAAAAAATATTGATGATTGTATTAAAGTTTTTTTTGTGTGTGGACATTTTTGGCCATGAAGTTCAACAGCAGGTGGAAAATGCATCAACAGAGTATAAACGACATGTGATAGAAGACACGTGACACTGGGTTTGTCTAAAAGAAGTTAAAAATGATAAAAAGTAAAAATTCATGGCACTGGTTTCAACACAAGGGCTGACAGTGGTTCACCTCAGTTGGCATGACAGATACTTGAACCCAGGTTCTCCAGACCCAAGCCCACCTCTGCAATTACTAAGCTACCACTCCCCTAAATGACCGAAATAAAAAGTTGAAAAAAATGAA
This sequence comes from Melanotaenia boesemani, assembly GCF_017639745.1. NCBI lineage: Eukaryota > Metazoa > Chordata > Actinopteri > Atheriniformes > Melanotaeniidae > Melanotaenia > Melanotaenia boesemani. The sequence goes on along the minus strand of NC_055689.1, from coordinate 32,890,780 downwards.
CAAAAATGCCCAAGGAGGGTATAAGAATTAATTAAATGCATCCGAGGAATACAGTTGTTGTTCTTGTACCGACTTTGGACTAGAGCTGATGTCTTCAGACGGTTCCCAATTTCACCAGGTGTTTCAAGCCTTAACTGTGACCTCCTCCAGTGGGTGAGTTGGCAGTTGAGGCCAAGCCACTTCCCATCAGCACCAGTCCTTCGCTTTCTTTTATGCCAGAGTCAACAAGAGGCTCTTTCTGCTGCTTCCCCAGTCCTGCACATGGCTGACTTCCTGTCCTTCCCAGTTAGTCCAACTGGAGTGAGCATTGTTCACACAGACTGAGCTGGGAACCCTCTGGACTCCACATCTACAGGAAGCAGCCATGTTTGCCACCCTGCCTCTACGTTCCTGGATAAAGTGTTGTTAAGTTGTGTGTGATGTAAGTGAAGGTGATGATCAGGTGTAATAGAATTTAGTTACTAAAGGAAATCCAAATCAACAGCCCAGGTTTTGTGTTTTGCCGGCGGCTTGTTCCTCCCATCATCCTCCCACAACCTCAGACTCTGGTTCTCTGCTTGACTTCCATCATGGAGGCTCTTCTTCTTGATCTGTCCAAAGACATTTTAAGCCAGTTCATCTCACTTTGAATGTCCACTGTAGTCTCCTGGGTCTTCACTTTCCTTTGAGTTGTCATTTCAAAAAGTTCAAAGGTCATGACTCCCCCTCCTCTTCTTCCTCCTCTTCCTCCTTGCAGCTCAGAGTGTCACTTCAGCATCACTGTTCCCTCATCATCAACTTTTCTATATTTGGACTCTCGCCATCCCAGAGATTCAGAGGTGGTTGTACAGTGTTCTGTATGCTGTCAGGAAATATAAAGATGCATTCAACTGCATTTAATATCGTGTATTTTTTACTTTCACTGCCAACATCTGGGATTTTGTAACTGCTGTGTTTAGGTTTAAAGGAGAAACTGCCTCTGGTAAAATGTGCTTTCATTTATTCAGAATAATAAAAATTAAGGAGGTGTTGGGGAATGAATCAAAGACAAACTTATAATTCCACAAATTTATAGTTTTAAAATTCATACAAACTTTAAGATTTGTTTTTTTTGTGGGGGGTCATTTATATTTCTAAAAAAACATACAAGTAATGAAGAAATAATGTGTGAGGCAGGATCTACTCAGGAATTAAAAATGTTCATTTATGTTTTTAGTTATTAACCCCTTAAGGCCTCATGTCACAAATTTGTAACAAACCCCTTCTGGCCTTAATTTATTTATATCTATTTGCTTTTACTCACTCTTATGTATGCATTTGTTTTACATTATTAATTTATTATTAGTGTCTTTGTTTTTTATCTATTAATTTAGTATTAATTGTATTTTTTAGTCTTTTTTTGTCTATGTGTTCCTGATTTTCTTTCCTGTATTTTAAATAATTGTAAATAAATTCAGGCATTAAGGGGTTAAAATTTTAAGTTCATCTGTCTGACTAAAACAGATTTCTTGGTATTTATGGTCTTTGTCTACGTTATAAATCTCAGACTTTGTCATTACTGGATAAAATCTGCAGTAGATATATTATAAAGTAATCTTGTTTTGGAATTTTTTGTAAGTTACAGAAACTCAGAAAGTTCAGAAATGTTCCATCTTTTCCAGAAAAACGTGTTTTAAAAAGATCTGCATTGGAGTCGTGGGATTTTCAGTTAACGTCGGCTGGTTAATGAAACTTGTTTCATGCCACTGAAATGTGACGGATCAGAACTTTTTTCCAGATTTATTGGAGAACATTTTTAGGACTTTGACTCGGATGTGAGCAGTGAACTGACAGCAGACAGCGATCAGTGGTCCGCTTCATCCATTATTGATGAAGAAAGATGTGACACGAGGCCATGCAGAGCAGACTGTCTTTTGTGTCGACATGAAGCAGCACCGCTGCTGCTGGTTGAAATACTGCATACCCACAAGGCCCAATTTGTGATTAGAGTTGGCTGCAATCAACGGGAAAAGCGTCATTAGCAATATTTAACAAGTCATTAAACTCCTATTTATTATCACTCTGGGGCCATTGCACCAGTGTGGTTTAATGGCTCTGAGTGGTTTCAGTGGACGGGTTCACCAGCCTTCATTTTCCTCTGTGTGAAGCCGACTGCTGTGGACGTTGAAGAGGAACAATTTGTCCTCTGTGTGACAGAAATGTTTGCCATAAATCACCTTTGTCCAATAATTCATAGTGTTTTATGTTGGATATCTTTCATTCTTTTTAACAAAAATCACATAGCAATTCAAAATAGAAAAAAATAAATTCCTATCCTGTCTGACGAAGTACGAATATTATTATTATTTAAGCCGACCCCTTCTTCGTTTTTCAGCACATTTATATGCTGATGATCAATTAATTTATTTGATGATCACATTTAGAAAAACTTTCATATAAAGCATCCAAAAACTCCCAAACTGGGCCAATTAGCATTCAGTGGTAGTAAAAGATTTAAGAACATAAATGACAGAACAAACAACTTAACACATGAGAGCAGAATAAAATAAATAATGCTCAAAAATATGGTGAAATTATCATTCACACAATCCATATAAATTATAGTAGATGTAAGCAAACAGTTACATATTACTGTTATAATTTCAGGACACGTCATTAAGATATTTTATTCAGTAAATATGAATTGTATTGATTAATAATAACATGAATTCAGTTATAAAAAGAAATGAGGCTATAGAAGCTAAAAATATGTGTTGCTGGTGAAGTATAAATGAAAATAGCACATACCACAAATTTACAAAGTTCCAGGCTTCCCTAAAATAAAGTTAAAAAGAAAACCCCTTTACAAACCAAAGTTAAAGGTTTAAAATGTATTAGAAATAAGAATACATAGGCTACAGTATTTTTACAGTAATTTTACTTTTACTCCAGAGTAAAAGTAAAAGAATCACTCATACAATGTGTCATAAAGAGGAAAATAAAACATGTATATTTCACATTGAATAAGTGGCAATTATTTATGAATTTATTTAACAAAATCCAAGACCAAGAAAAAAACATTTAATCTGGAAAAGCGTGTAATTAAACTGCAAACCAGCTCACAGAACAACAGGCTGAATATGTGTCTGGTGTGTAAACTTTACACCAGGATTTCCTCCAGGATTTGTTTAAACTGTGAGGGAGAACTAGTTTCCTTATTACACTTGATAACCAGCTGATTGTGGTGCTGAGAGAGTACAAAAATGTATACATCACATTTAAAGACTTGGACACCAGTAAGTCCACAGTCCTGCCACCGAAAAAGTTTCACGTTAAATATTAAATAACCAGGTCCATTGTTCATTGCACATAAAGACACAAAAAACTCCAATTACGAGTTGTTAAGCCTAGAGAGAAATAATTAAGGTTTGCTAAAAGAACAGAAAAACTTTAGACCAATTACATGTGAATTCATGGATATGTACATCATGGAGGACACAGACTGAAGTATGAATAAAACGTATCTGCAGAGTCCCTGCCGCTTGATGGAAACACTGACTGTGGATACAAGGTGCCTTTTGCCATCATTAACACTGCTGGTTGTGTTAGAGGCCGACACAATTCATCACTCTGGAGTGTTAATGGTATATGACATACCATTAACCATAAGCAGGCTGGAGGAGGTGGAAAGTCACAGGAAACTTTCAATATGAAACCCGAGTCCGAAGCACTTTGATTTTCACTTAGGTTTAGGCGCTCCATCTACTTAGTTATGGTTAGGAAAGGATGTTTATTTGGTTAAAATGCAGCTTTATATCAGGAAATCCTGACAAAGCTGCAGTGTGTGACGCAGATGGAGTTTTAACAGGCTGGTTTTTCATTATCCTGAACCAATCACTAATCTCCGCCTCCTCCTGAGGTCTCAAATCTAATATCTGTTGACTGTGCTGTCAGTGATGATGTGAGATGATGATGATGAGTGTATAAAACTCATTTCACTGCTCTGTAATGAGCAAACTGTTCATTATACAGGGAGCTGATGGTGAGGGATCAGTGGGGTGATTCATACAGATGGAGGTAGATGTAGCTCTCCGTGTCAAACATGAAGCCAATGAGGAAATGTCTTCAACCTGCATTTCAACACATGACCAGCAAGGGGTTGACACCTATGGTCATATAGAGGTGTATAGAAAATGGATCTGCTTCTCAAAGGATTTGTGACATTTACCTCTTGAAATTATTGCTTCAGTTTTCATTTTTAATTTTTCTTTAATTGGATGAAGCCTGTAGACATTTAAAGTATTAAATTGACCGGACGGTCCCGGATTGGTGGTCAAAGCTGCAAAATGCCCAAGGTGTGCCATGATACATTATGCAGTATCGGTTACAAGACATTATGCTAATACTCATGAAGTCTGGAGTAAGCATCATTCCCACCACTTGTCTGGTCTTTATATCCAGAACAGAAGCAAATATCTTCCTCCCTGTTATGGCCCCATAAAGCCAAATTTAGCATGTTAAATATATGAATTTCTGAGACTTCTAACCAACAACAAACAAAACTTTTCTAATAATACTGTTGGGAACTATTTCACACAAGTCTTCTGTACAGTGGCCTCGAAGACTCAGCAATACAAAAACCACAGCGCTCCACAATTAGCAACAACACAAAAGCTGTGGCAGGAGTCTCGCCACTTTTTTTTATTATTGTTATATTTATACAATTTACATGAAGTCGGCAACAGCAAAAGTTATGCCACAGAAAGTGAGCATCACTTTTTAAAGTGGGTTTAAGACTCTTTTATGGGAGCTGATTTTTTATTCCCAACTCAGATGTTTGTGTTGGATTATCTGCTGAATAGTTGAATGACGTTTTCTGCAAGTGTAACCAGGGCTGAGTGGCTTGAGAAGGAGGTAATTCAACCAAACCTGACAGCTGTGGAGTTCTACTCAGTAACTAAAGAGTTTTTAGCTACAGATTCATTTGGAAGTCAGTCTGAGATCTGTTAGATCTAAACCATGGTTAAACTTTGTTTTATAGCATGGTTAGCTGAAGCAGACTTATTAACAATGAGTAATGACCTTTTTAAAATGGGGAACTCTTCATAGAGATCTTTCTTCTGTCTTTGTGAAAAACATAAAACCTGCTTCACGCTGAATTAAATCAGAGCCAGAACAACCTCAGTTTTGTTTTCTGTATGATTGAATATACCTGCTGGCTGATCAGGTTTCTTTCTTATCTGTCCCCATCCATCGCTGCTTCATTGATTTTTGTCTGTTGCCATGACAGCAGATGGTCCCACCGACTCATCGTGCCAATCCAGGTCAGATCGACCTGATCTCCACTGTTACTCAGAGCTGCCAGGAGCTGCTCATCACACCTGTTGTATCAGCAGCCTCTGAACAAGAAAAGGAAATGTTGCTTTCTTCAGCTGAGTTAGGAGTCCTGGTTTTACTTCCAGTTCATCCTTAACCTTCAGGACATGGAAAAGTTAGTTTCTAAAAGCATTTACTGTTCACGCAGAGATGCTCAAACACAAATGCCTTCATTATGCATCTATGTCTGTAAGGACTCAGGATGCTCTATTTACAGCTACATGATCACGATTTACTAAACTATGAGCTAATTTAATCATTTTAGTTTCATTATAAATACTAGTAAACAGGACATTTGGTTCAAGTGAAAATGTCTCACCTGGGCCAGTTGTTGTTTTTTTTTGTTTGTTTTGTTTATTATTTAACTGAAGCAACCAACAGCTGCACACTGTATCAGTAGTGTATTTTAACTGGTAATAACCTGCTACAACACGACTGTCAGTCCCCATGGGTTATTTGTTCATGCGAGGAATAAATTATAATTAAGTTCAAAGAAGAGTCAGTCTCCATGTAAAGTGTTAACATGGTATCCATTAACATAACATAGTGGAAAGCATGATTTTTCACTCTTAACCATGTAGTTTTAATATGTAATCACAAGCGAGTATTATTTCCTTAATCCAACTAAGAGGTGTCAAAAGCTATTTTCTGCCAAGCAACAGCAACATAACAGTCTCTCTTGGATTATATGGACTCTGATCCAATCCTGATGAATCAGTTGTTCCAATGTGCAATTTTTACTTGAATATCATAGTCAGGAGGCAACAGTAAGGTTTCCCCCTGGGAAAACGAACCAGCGCTCCTTTTATCCTCTTACATCCATCTGAATGAAACCATCACACAGCAGACAGGCTGGTAATCATGAGCTGCTGTCTGGCTCTGTACAATCATCATCACTTTACAGCATTTCTCGCTTTTAAACTTCGAGCGCTGACTGTGATCCATAAAGTGGCTTAAGTTTCCCGGCACTCCTTTAAAGGAAGAAACTCTTGTTTTTTATGAGTTGGATGGGTTTTTCTGGCTCATCATTCCCATCAGTGATGAAATGTTTCTCAGCACAGCACATAATTCAAGCATTTCAGCAGTCATGTTATCAGACAATCTGCAAACCTGGCCAGTTTTCCATCCTGCCTGCCTCTCAAACGTATTTATTCAGCATAAAAAGTCTGGTGTAGTCAACAAGGCTTGATCTTTTTACATGACGTTTGACCTCTGAAGTGTGTTGTATGTGATGAATCAGATAAAATGCTGCGAGGCCTTTTGTCTGCGGTCTATCCCAGTGGGGTGATGGGAGCTTCTCACGTCTCTCTGACCTGGTGTCAGTATCATTCTGTGCAGGTGCTTTAAACCGAATGTAGTTCTGGCTCGGTTTAATTAACACAGCACCAACCCTGCAAAGAAGATGCCACAAAGCTGCATGCAGAGTCTAGAAACGGTGGAGACTGGATCCCTGCTGGGGGGGAAATTTCACACTCAATGTTTGGCTGCCACTCAGCAAATGGACACTTAAAGGAATCATAGGAAGGAAATCTGGTGATATTTTGTTTCATGAGTGGACTTTGCTTCTTTTTTATCGTTCCGTTGGTCTCTCTGTCCTCAACCCTTCTTCCCTTTCTGGGATGAATTATTAAATCCTTCTCCTCATGGTAACCCTCCCTCCTTCCATCTCTCTGGACATCTCTGCTGGTCTGGGAGGACAGATGCAGAGCTGCGATGGGTACTTCACTTTGCAGCAACACCACCACAGGAAACCAGTTGGAAGCAGTTTATTACTAAACATATAAAAGGAAGGAAGCTGGAAGCTGCTTTAAAACTGCTAAATTCTCCTCATTAAACTCCTTTAGTCAGATATGCTCCTTTATATTTAACACTATTATGGCTGGATAGCTCAGTTGGTAGAGCATGCCAGAGTACGATTCCTCCAGGGGATGAATGACACCTTCTAGTTTAGTCCTTAGGCAAACAACTGTAAGTAGCTTTGTATAAAAGCATCAGCTAAATGACTGTAATGTATTTTAAATATTAACCCAAACCAAGAAATAATGTGCTGGAAATTAAACATTTTTAAATATGAAGTCTTTATTTGACCATTTAACAGAATGTAAAAAAAAAAAAAAATCCCTAATTAATTTGCATATATGTGCTGTTTGTTATCATGTGATGTTACACACAGTGGACCATCAGATCTTTTTGTCTCCCCCGGACAACTGGGTTGGCATTCGGGGTGGAGCTTTACAATGGCTGAGATCGTATTTAACCTTGCGGAGTTTTAGTGTCCAGTTTGGCGCTGCAGGGTCCTCTTCTGCTCCTTGTGTGGAGTTACTCAGGGCTCCATTCTTGGATCTCTGTTTTTTTCTCTTTACTTGCTCTCTCTTGGAAGAGTTCTTTGTCTCTGCATGTCCTTTCACTTTTATGCTGATGACAGCCACATTTATTTCCCCCTGAAAAAAGTGCATCTTCAACAAAACCATTACTTGATTGTATAAAGGAAATTGGGGCATTTGGTCTTTGGCATTTTGGTCAGCTGTGTTGTTTTTAAAGTGCTATATTAATAAAGTGGAGATGGAGATAGAATTATTGTAGTGCAAAAGTTATCCACCAGGGGGCAGAAGACAAACCCAAGTCATACACAACTTCAAATTTAGCCAAATTTCCCTGAGGACTCTCCAAAAGGATTAATAAAGTATTTCTATTCTATTCTATTCTAAATAGCACAAGAACATTTCAGTGTTACATTAGGTCAACATTAACATCATTTAACCCATTAATGTGCATTTACCTTTACTTTATCATACAAATAATTTGGTAAAAACTTTGCTCAAAACTCATTTGTGTTTAATTATACTTTCCCTTTGGGGACAAGGAAATAATTCTTCTAATAAAAAATTAATATTGCAAACAAATACAAATGTTGGTTACTGCACAAATTCAGAGGTCCAGAAATCCAGAAACGAGTAATAACAAACTGACCAATCATAAGGGAGTACTTTCTATGTAACCGTGCTGTGGTGCTCGTCAGTTCTGGAAGAGGTGCACATCAAGCCTTCGTGGATCTATGTTGAGTGTACCGCGGTGACGCTGGGACTGAACACGCAGACGCCATGCCAGTATAAATACAGCTTTACACTGGGGCTCCTGGGAAGCCTTTTTTTCCAGTCATGTTCCATGTGACGTGCATGCACATCTACTGTATATTAGTGCATAGTAGCGCGGTCAAAGGATACTGCTAAAACATCCTGCTACTACTGCTTGCACAGTAAAATAAAGTTCTTTCAATGAAACAAAGTTATCACAGGTGCTATTTTACTAAGCAGAATTTTGTATTATCCCGATGAGAGAAGCTGATTTTGGGTGTGTAGGTGCCTTGTCACAGTTGTGAACAAATGCCAAAGAAAACAGTTTTCAACATTAAATTTATGGAATGGCCGCAGGAAAAAACCATTTGATAAATTAACTGCTCAGTCATCCCATCTGACACTCTGGTCCACACTCCTTACCATGAACTGTAATGGGATTTATTAGTACTCATTTCAGTACTCAAATGTATTTAAATGCATTTTAAGGGGAGCCGAGCTCCCCGTAATTTCAACCATACTTATGCTGCACCATGATTACCTCCTAGCACAGAAAGACTTTTTCTTTCTTAACTTCATTGCAGATTGTTTTATGTTAATCAATGTTTCTACCTTGTTTTTAGCCATATTTATTCTTTATTCTTTTCTATGTGTTAGGGTTGTGTCCCTTCTAACACCAGGCGGGATTAAAGAGTTTAGTTCTACCTTGAAGGTTTGCTTGCTGAATTTTACTCTACCCCTCCACTATTGGCTCAGACCTGCTTTCACAATTTTCAACCAATAGTCAAACTAACCTTCTCTGCTCTCCAAATAGAAAGAATTGATCTCTAAAACACACAGAATTCAACTGCAAACACGACAGCAGCTCGCTGGGTGACCTTTTTTCCTTGTTGACCCTTCCTGACTGAATCGCTGTCGCCTCTCCGCCCGTGAGGGGAGCAGCTGCTCAGAAAATCGATATTCAGTGCTGCAGCTTCCCAAGATGAGCCTGCGTTGTAAACTAAGAAATGACCTGAAGCAGCATCAGAGACATTTCTGGGTTTTTATTCAGCCAAAACGACTCCAGCAGCAGAAACGTTGCCTAGTTTCATCACCTTGAGCTCAGGATTTGACTCTGGTGGGCGCACAGGCCCCTGTGGATGCAACACTCCACTGGATGTTGGGGAACCTGCCTCCCCTCAGAGGTCACATGGTGATTTATGCCACTCTGTGAGATTGATATGTTTGTCTTAGCATTTATGCTGAATCTTCGTATCTGTTGAACAGGGAGTGTCAGTCCCACAGCAGCTCCATCCTCTGGGAGCCGACAGCTGGAGTCATTTTTCATGCCGCCCCGAGCGGCTTGATTCATGACGGCTTACAGTGTTGAGTCACACAACAGTGTTCAACACACACACCATGATACCTTCACCTGGGGTGGAGGAGCTCTGAATCATTATTAACCTTCACATGTTCAGTCTGTTTTGTGTTCTGTTTCACTTCTAGTCTTTTATATGTGAATACAAAGCTAGGAATCTTATTCTAAACCAATTTTCTCAAATGGGAGTGTCACATACAGCTTGAAGACACTCCAGGGGAAACATGAGAAACTAAAAAGAAAAGAGGATTACTTCTATCTTTTCTATTTTTCTTACTTAACAGATGTGATTTCAGTTTGTATTCTGAGCTGAATCAGATCAGGGCAGGATTACTAAACATGTGAAAATATCTACACGTATGTACATTTAAAATAACTTCTAGATCTGGAAAAGTTAATCTGGTTATGATGTGAAATACTGGATTTTTCACTCTCAGTTCGATGGGATCTAAATGTTTTGTGAGACTGTAGATCTAATAAATGTGTAAATATGTAAAATAAAACATCAATTAAAAATAAGTAAAAAGATGTATATAATGTATATAATAAGAAAATATATTTAATAAATACAGTTAATTAAATTTATTTTTAAAATATATTTAAAATAATTTTTTTTTATAAATTTAATATAAAAAATGTTTAGATACATTCTCATAAATTACTTATAAAAATCAAAATCAAAACTAAATAACTGACTAAATACTAAATAACTCATAACTGAATAAATAAAATGAAATGAGCCGCTACCGTACTGTGGTGGGGGAGTTTGTGTGTCCTGATGATCCTAGCGGCTATGTTGTCAGGGGCTTTATGCCCCTGGTAGGGTCACCCATGGCAAACAGGTGTCTAGGGGTGGGACCAGACGAAGCGCGGCTCAAAAGCACCCCTATGATGATGACAAATCATGGACCCAGGTTTCCCTTGCCCGGACGTTGGTCACCGGGGCCCCCCTCTGGAGCCAAGCCTGGAGGTGCGGCCCAAAAGGGTGACATGGGCCCCCCCTCCCGTGGGCTCACCACCTGCAGGAGGCGCCATAGGGGTCGGGTGCAGTCTGAGCTGGGCAGCTGCCAGAGGCAGGGACCCTGGTGGTCTGATCCTCGGCTGCAAAAGCTAGCTCTAGTAACGTGGAATGTCACCTCTCTGGCGGGGAAGGAGCCTGAGCTGGTGCGCGAGGTTGAGCGGTTCTGGCTAGATATAGTTGGACTCACCTCGACACATGGCTTGGGCTCTGGAACCACTGTCCTTGAGAGGGGCTGGATCCTCTTCCATTCTAGAGTTGCTCCCGGTTAGAGGTGCCGAGCAGGTGTGGGCATGCTCATTGCCCCCCGACTTGGCGCCTGTACGTTGGGGTTTTCCCCGGTGGACGAAAGGGTAGCCTCCCACCACCTTCAGGTGGGGGAACGGATCCTGACTGTTGTTTGTGCTTATGCACCAAGCAGCAGTTCAGAGTACCCACCCTTTTAGGCCGACTCGCCTAAACAAGCTAAGTTTTTTTTTATCATTTCTTGGAGGTGGAAATTAACAAGCTAGTTGCAGGTTCATTGTAGGAGACATGCTCCCCCTGTCAACTACTGAATCGCCCAGGTTTAGAAAAATACAAGATAAAATGGTTGAGACAAGTTTTATTATGAGATTTATTATAGAAACTTTACAATTAGGCTGTTTTTTTCCCTGTTTCTTCACTATAGTCTTTTAGCACCCAAATTGCTGGAATATTACCTTATTTATTTATTTATTTTCCATGTGTGACAGATTATTAAATTGTTGGATCATTAAGTAAGTGAACTTAAAATACTTTATCATGTTCAAAGGAAAGTTATTTAATTTATTCTGAATGGAGCTAAAACCAGCTACCAGTTCATTATACTGGATACGGAACCACAGGTCCAGGTTGTTCTCTACTTTGCTCTTACTGCTCTGTCTGCGGTCCGTCTATGGTCTGAAAGCTGCTGTTGAGTCTGTAACTCATAATGAAGTCAAGTCTCTGGGAAACGCATTCCTGGTTTCCCTGCTGTGTCCTCATCACTGCTCCGAACTCGTCCATCTTACCTGCCGGTGATCCTACATTCTTCATGATACTCAAGGAAAGAAATGGGGTGAACTGCTCTTTTTGTATCATTTAACCTTGAGCTCTCAGGTTGGAGCTCAGCCAAACAGTCCTTGGCACAGTAAAAAGCCGTTCTATGAAGACTAATTCAAAGCTCGTTCAAACACCGTCTCTGTCCAAATGTCCCAGTGCATCTTCAAATAATGAATCTGACCTGCTCCCTCATGTCATCTGCTGTGATTTACTGCCTCTTTGGCTGGAACGCTGCTGGTGTAAATTGAACAAAATGACAAAAGCCTCTCGACTGAAAGTCAGAATTCAGCTCATCCGCAGCCTCCAGGGACAGAAGATAGTTCATTTTCATTTTCTAACTAAACGCCAACACCTTTGAATTTATAGAAATGGCTTGTTTGAGTTGTCAGAACTAATAATCCAAGGTTGTTGTTCTGCCCATTAATAATCTAAATCAGGCTGATTTGACTCAGTTTATTTTGGAGAATGTTTAAACTACACGCTTCAACTGATAAAAATGTCTTCATAAAGAACAACCTCTTATGTTCATGTTATATATTATACAGTATGTATTATGAATATATAGTGATTAGAAAATAAAATAAATGCTTTAATATTTTTAGACATAACTGGTTTTTAATATCTAAACATGAACAAATGCCAACCAAATCCGGAGAAGTTTGGAAGTAAAATATGATTCATAATCATCTGTTAACCATCTGGGTTTATCTGTAAAGCTGCAATTTACAACATTAAAGATCCACACCAGTTACGATCCAGTTCAACATAATCCACATCTATCTACGTAAATTAATAAACATGTCCTACACTGCTAAATATTTCTCTTTTCACAGTAACTTGACATTTATAAATCTCTCATGTTATAAACTGCATGCCACATACGTTTACTAGTGAGCTTCTACAAAGCAATCTATAAAAGTGATGCGAAAAACAAGGACACAGTTAGTTTAAAAGCTGCATTTAAATGAGATTGTGGCCTGATTCTTGCAGTCTGGAGTACAACCCCAGTTCTTAAAATGTTGTGGCACCATGTAAAATGTAAATAAAAACAGAATGCAATGATTTATAAATCTCATCAACCCATATTTTATTCTCATTAAAACATAAACAACATCTCAGATTTTACCATTTGATGGGAAATACGAGCTGATAGGGAATCTGATGGCAGCAACATGTCTGTATAAAGTGGATCCAGGGTGATGTTCAGCATGGTGTAGCATTCCCTCTTCTTTTAACAACTGTCTGTAAACATCTGGATTTCTGCTTCATGATTCTCCAGATGTTTTGTATTGGTGAAAGGTCTGGACTGCAGGCAGGCCAAATCAGCAGCCGGACTCTTCTCCTGTTATTTTGAATTAAATGGGTTTTCCTACGTCTACTTGCCTCCCACCTCTGTCTTGCGTTTGGGTCCTCCTCGCTGCAGTGTGACAGGGAGAACCTCTGTCTTCCCAGCTCATGCGGAGGAGAGTCATTTAATATGAATCAGGTGTGTTGGAGCAGAGAAACATGTAAAACCTGCAGATCTGTGGTCTGCACATGCTGAACAGAAGCCACTCTGGTCCTCACACTGTAAAACATGGTAAAAGAATTGTTTATTTATTCAGGATCATTTTTATATTTATATATTTGATTTATTCATGATTACATTTATAATATTTATTGTAGTTGCTTTTTTATTTCACTTCTTGTTTCTGTTTTGGTCCTTAAAACTGTCTGGTAAACTGTCAAGTTTAAACATTTACCTTAAGATCCTGATAATCCCCTGAGTTATTGACAAAATTGAGGAAAGTTTATTTAATTTCAGCTGACTGAACAGTAAATTTGAACCAGGTTGCTGTTTTGTGAAGGTCATTTAATCAGTAATAAAAAAAAGAAGCTTACATGTAAACCTTGGCATAAAGTCTCTAACTAAACACATTTTCCTGCTCAGAAAGCTGTAAATCAGGTAGATGTGTATTGAAAGAAGGAAGAATTTCCTGGAAAAGCATAATTTCTGATGCAGTTTTGCCTGCAGAAAAGTGTGTGCATCATAATAATGGAGGATGTGACGGGTCCAGTTTGAAAGTCTCTATGGACTCTAAGCCGTCTGACTGCCTCACTGCCTGCAGCACTTAGCCATGAAAGCTTCAGGAGGAGGTGCGGTATTAAAGATTGAAGGACCTTCTGGTACACCTGACAGGTGATGAGTCCAGGACAACCTGGAAAGACCTCAACAAACACAGGAGACGTGGACCAGCTGCTGGTGTGATGAGGTTTGTGTAAAAATACAAGCTGCTGATTCAGAAAAATAACGCTCATGTCAGCGTGTTATAGATTTTATGTTGATGTTATTGAAGTGGAGGTTTTTGTGATTCATAGAGGAAGAAATGTGTCACCTCTAACTGAACTTTAAGTCAGTATTTCACTCTCAACCCTGAACGTTCATGAGTTAGAACAAAGAAGAACTGAAGGACTTTTAGTGTGTTTGGGACAACTCCACATAAAAGTCAGCAGACCAACACCTCACATTGTCCATCTTTCCTCCTCATTCACATTTTCTGGACAAATAAACAAAGCAGAACATACATTGTAATTTACTTAGACGTCAAACATCCACTTTATCCAAATCTGACACATAAGCAGCATCTCTGAAGGGAAATCCGATAAACATTACGAAGAAAAAAAGCTAAACTTCCTTTTATACATGACTGAGTTCAGGAATCTACAGAAGCCCAGAGTGGCCATGCCTGAAAACAATTTTAATGTCACTATTTCAAGATATTGAGGATCTCTTTCTTCATATAATGAGTTAATTATGGCTGAAAACTATGATAAAATAAACTGTTTTGCATTATTTAACATTGTGTATTGTAACGACCATGGGGGGTAGATTAGGGTAGGGATAGTTTAGACCTGTCCCTACCAATGTCCAGCAATGTCCTGGGTTGTTCCATCATTTTTCATCACACAATCAGCTGAGAGATCCCTGCTCTCTGTCTGGAACAAGCAGTTAGTGCTGGAAGTCCAGCCTAATAACCTGTGTGGCTGTCCTGATTGGGTTTGTGTTCTTCTTTCCACCGTATGTTTAAACATGGAGCTGGTCCTGCTTTGTTCTTATTGCCGAGTCACACAGAAAGTGATGATTCTTTCCATCAATCAATGGATTGCAGTGCATCAAGCTCCACCCATCTGGGTTGGATCAGTAAGACTAGGACCCCAATGGAAGGGTCCCAAAAACGTATGACACCTCAGGTCGGATATTCTGCCACCCCTCCCGGTTTTTGCTTAGAAAACGCAAAAAAAAAAAAAAATGCAAAAAAAAAAAACAACAACAGCAAAAAAAAAACAACAATAAAAGTATAACGACTAGTAGCATACCAGACTGGACCCGTTGGTGGAAACTGGGCTTTTGGTGTGTTTATCTGGAAAATGGTACTTCATTTAGAAATGTTTAGACATTCCTACTTGTAGACTTCTTTAAATCAAACCAGGTCTTAGAGACAATTTTGTTTTGGTAGCCAAATATCATGATTTTTTTTTCCTTTTTTCCCCAGTTTTAAACATGTAAAATGGATCCAAGTTCATTTTCAAACAACAAGCAACAAAGCTCACCCTAAGATGGAGTAAAAATGACATGCGCTCCTGATAAAATGACACTAATTTGGCTCCATACCTGAGCCTAAACAGTCTGATGAAGAAAACAGTGTAAAACTAAGCAGATACTTCCTGTCCAGCCTGCTGAACATCCTGAAACATGGATGCTGTCAGCTGGATGATTTCTACGTGCTCCTCTCAGTCTGTAAAATTACACACTTGATAAATCCGGTTCCATACATGGACACGAATATTGATCATAGCCTCTTCCATCACCAATCACTTTACACCCACATATTGACAGTCAGGGAGCTGTGAAGTGCTCCTCTGAGCTCCATCAATTCACTGATGCCAAAATACTTCACTGAGTGTCAGAGAGGCTGAAATGAGACCTGCAAGTTTTAAACCCAAACACTTTATTTCATGTCCTGCTGTGGACCTGGATTCTCCATGTGCAGGATCACGTGACATTTCAAGGGCATTCTGAAAAGGAAGGTTTTTGTAGAGTGTAAATTTACCGCAGCAAAGGGCTAAAAAGGACCAACCAGCAGGTGGATGTGTTTATATGAGAGGCTTTAAGAAGCAGCTCTGATTTCCATCTGTCCGTGTGAAGCCAGCTGGAGCTGCCGTGACCTGCCGGACCACCGGCAGACAGCTGGAGTCAAATTATTGCTTTTTCAATTACAGACTCGTTCAGCTGTTTTTCATCCAGATAATTAGTCAAATCCACCAACCGCCAGCGATTAAGTAGAAACACTAAAGGCCACCAAGACTCACAATCAATCTATTTTAAGATGGCTCCGTTCTGTTCCTCTGGGTAAGTCCTGTTAGGCTTTGTGAGAATGTGTGATGATGATGATGATGATGATGATGAAGACAACTTTATTTTTCTGCTGGAAAGTTAACTGCAACGACTGCTGCTTTGTTTTTGTCATGATTTGTGTGCATGCATTTCTGTCTTATGCACTTTATAACAGAAACACTCATAAAACACCACACACATTAAAAGAAAATGATCACCAAGAGACACTGACACTCACCAGCCATGTTATCAGATCCACCTGTTCAACAGGTTGTTAACACATATATCTAATCGGCCAATCACAAGGCAGCAAATTAATACGTCTATTCATGTAGATGTGATAAAGACGACTTGCTGAAGTTCAAACTGAGCATCAGAATGAGGTAGAAACAGGATTTAAGTGACTTTAAACGTGGCATGGTTGTTGGTTTGAGTATTTACTGGGATTTTCACACACAACCATCTCTAGGGTTTACAGAGAATGGTCTGAAGAAGAGAAAATATCCAGCGAGCATCAGTTGTCTGGACCAGAATGTCTTGTTGATGTCAGAGGTCAGAGGAGAATGGGCAGACTGGTTGGAGATGATAGAAAGACAACAGGAAGTCTAATAAGCACTGGTTCCAACCAAAGTCTGCAGAACAGTATCTCTAATCACACAACACATCCAACCTTGAAGCAAATGGGCTACAGCAGCAGAAGACCACACTGTGTGTCTCCTGTCAGCTAAGAACAGGAAACTGAGGCTACAATTCACACAGACTCACCAACACTGGACAATAGAAGATGGAGCCATCATAAAAACATGGATCCATCCTGCCTTGGATCAACGCTTCGGGCTGTTGGTGGTGTAATGGTGTGGGGGTATTTTTTTGTCCCACTTTGGGCCCTTAGTAGCAATGTGGCCTGGTTTAACCACCACAGCCTACTTGAGTATTTTTGCTGACCATGTCCATCCTTTTATGACCACAGTGTAGTGATGCTACTTCCAGCAGGATAATGCACCATATCACAAAGCTCAGATCATCTCCACCTGCTTTCTAGAACATGACAATGAGTTCACTGGACTCCAACGGCCTCCACAGCCACCAGATCTCAGTCCAGTAGAGCAGCTTTGGGATGTGGTGGAACGGGAGATTCTCATCATGGATGCAGCCGACAAACCTGCAGCAACTGTGTGATGCTGTCATGTTGATATGGAGCAAAATCTTTGAGGAATGTTCCAGCATCTTGTTCAATCTATCACACCAAGAATTAAGGCAATGGTTCCTGATGTGGTCGTCTGCTGCTGAAGCCCATCTATTGTTTTGCTTGTATCTTTTTCATTTCATAAAACCCTAGGGATGGTTGTGGTTGAACCATGCCACGTTCAAAGTCACTTAAATCTTCTTTCTTCCTCATTCTGATGCTCATTTTAAACTTCAGAAGGTTGAATTGCTGTCATGTGATTGACTGATTAGATATCTGTTAAACAAGCAAACAGAATAACCTAATAAAGTGTCATTATTCTGTAGTTTTAACTAATTATCTTTCAGGTTTCTTTCAGCAGATGAAAATAAAACCATGTAAACGGTGAATCAGATGAACCATCTTTTCTGTGTGAAGCTGCAGATCAGCTCAGTTTATCTTGTTTATCTCATATAAACATATAACACATAATCAACATAAAAACAAATAATGTACCTACAGATGTTTACAGCAAGGTGCGCGTGCATGTGTGTGACTATGCATAACATCTCGCGCACGCGTCTGTTCGCGTCAGTCTGTGCTGACATGCGTGTTTTTCCTCCTGATTACATCGAATAAGGCAGTCTTTCAGCGCATGCACGCCCACAGCGCGCATACATGCATACATGCATGTGTGAGTGTGCGAGCACGTCACGTCTGCGTACCGCTGATGAAAGCCCGATCCTCTTTTTCTCTCTGTGTGCTGCTTCTCTTCAGTTTCAGTATCGACCTCCTGCACGCAGCATCTCTGCTCCTCATCATTCGTCTCCACCCTCCTCCTCCTCAGCGCCCCGCTTCCTCTGCAGGTGGATGGAGGCTGGTAGCCCCGGAGACACGCGCCATGCAAGGGATCCGCTGCTGGTAGGGCTCGGTGCTGCTGCTTGGAGCTGATGTTGTCTTCAGCGGGTTTCCTCCCATAGGTGTCTCTTTATTTTCTGTTTGTGTGTCTGCGCGCGCGCGGTGTGTGTGTGAGGATGCAGCTTCACGCTCGCTCTTTGTCTCTACGGTTTGTGTGTTTTTGGGAGGAGAAGCTGTTTCGGGAAGTGGGCAATTGTTGCTGGTTTTTCCTTAATTGGCTAATTGACGCTCAGGAGAAGCGGACATCAGGTGCGTTTCCGCTTTAAATCGCGTAAAATCTGCTAAAAACCCCGATAATCCGAGACTAAAATGTGCTGCGGTGCGCAATAATGAGTTTATCCGACTTTGGGGTGATCTCACCTCACGCACTGTAGCCCGTCACGGTGGTGTTCCCACCGTCAGGGCGTGTTTTGTGTGCGATTTTACGCACACTCCTTTATTTGGCGTCGGATTGTTCCGCTGCTCGCGAATGCCGATGGTTGACCAAGTAATATGTGTAACACTCCTCTGTCCCTCTCCTCCTCCTCCTCCTTGTTTTGCAGTCAGACTGCTGAGCACCTCCCTTCGCGCCGGGGACCACATCCTTAAATGACCCACGGCTAAAGTCTGGGTGTCTCCGGATCCAGCGCCCAGATCATGGCATGCTGCCCACACCGGGCATCCAGCACTGACCATGGGGCTCCGGTCCAGGACCGTCGCTAGCGGCTCGGAGGAGCAGAAGAAGACTTCCAGCGCTCCTCCTGGGGACTTACTGGACCAAGGCAGCGGTGGAGCGGATAAGGATGGCACCCTGCTGCTGGTGGGTCCGGGCCGGGAGGACTTCAAGCGGGGCACTCAGGGAATGGGCATCGGGCTGCTGGCCAAGACCCCCCTGAACTACACCCGGCCCGTAAAGAGGAATAACATCCGCAAGAGGAGGATCCAGAACCTGATCTACGACGCGCTGGAGAGGCCGAGAGGATGGGCGCTACTCTACCACGCGTTCGTGTGAGTAGAAACGGCACGTGCGTGGTGACTGATGACGCTTTTGTCGGGAACTCACTTTGTAACAGTAATTTTCAGCACATTAATGAGGCTTGATGCAGCGGGGGTGTGGAGGCTGCAACTCGGTGCTGATGTGGGGAATGAGGAGTGCAGCTGCTTGGTTATACAACTTAGATGGTTCGGTTTCCCCAAAATTGACGCACGTGTATGCGTTTGTGTGTGTGTCCTGTAGAGACTGGTACATCAGGTTGACATGTGGATTCTTGTGCTTCTAAAACTTTTAAGCCACTTAAACCCATCAAGGTTACATAAGCGGAGCTCCAACAGATGCTGGAGAGGGTTATGAGTTTTGATGACTTCAGCTTTCATTAAGAGTTGATGGAATAAATGGAGTATTTGTTGAGGCGAATCATTTCCTGCCAATTTGATTGGTTGTTTAGAGTGAAAACACAAGAAAAAATCAGGGCAGGAATATTTTTTAAAAAGCATTATAATCCTTAAAGATCTGATTATTTCTTGACTGAGCTTAAAACTTTATAAAGTACTGGAAAGATGTGAGTGAATGTCTGCTGGTTAATCAGTTGTTTGCTTTTGCTTTATGTGGCAACTTTAGGAGTTTACAGTCTTGAATATTTGTTCTGAGCTATTTTATTCTTCATCTCAGTCTGAACCCATTAGAGAAGCTTTCTGTCAATTCTTTAAGTCCAAGTCCAGTCCTCTACTATCTACTAGCTACTATCCTGCAGCTTTTAGATGTGTCCCTTTTCCATACCTGAGTCAAATGAATGGGTTGTAACCAGGCCTCTGCACAGCTGAATAACATGCAGAAGAAGGAATTTAGCCATTTAATACAGAATGGGTTGGAGAAGGGATGCATCTAAAAGTAGCTCTTGAGGACTGGACTTGGCACCCCTGCTTTATATAGTCTTTGGGAACAGTTCTCCACAATCAATGAAGGACTTTTCAAAGCTCCTTTTTAGGATGTTTCTGCATTTTGTTCCATTCTCTGTCCAGATGATCTCATATTGCTTCAATAATGTTGAGGTCTGGGTTCCTGGGCACAATCCATCCCTCCATCAGACCTGTAGCCACTGATCTTCAGTCCAGTTCCTGTGTCATGTGACATACCTCAGCCTTTAATCCCTGTGTCCCTTAAGAATGGCTTCTTGCCAGCCACGTTTCCATGGAGACCATTTTTGATGAGGCTTTGGCCAACAGTAGATGGATCAACTACAGGCCCAGATGCATCTCTGAGGTCCTGGTTCAGATCCTGTTCATCTGTTGTAGATTGTTTTCAGTCCTGATTCTTCTTCTTTTGTCCTCCATGTGTCCAGTTTCCACCATGCTGAGATATGCAGAGTTTCCAGCTAACAGCTGTTTGGGAATCACCTTGTTGCTGCTAAAATCCTGTTTTGTCTGTCAGACTGTCCGATCTTTGCTGGTTTTCACAGATGAAACTAAATAAATGGAAACAAAATTTGAGTCTTTGTGACAAAAAGCATAAAGATCCTGGTTCTTTGCCAAGTTGTTTGTTGTGAGTTGGCACACTGGTTCATCCCTTGAGTTAGGAGCCTTTTTGGCTTAACAAAGACAAACTGGACTGAAAACGCAAAAATTGACCTCCAGAAAGCTGGAGAACTAATGAGAAAGACCTCTTTAAAAGATGTGGAGCTTTCGGATGATTAGAAGAAGCAGCTGCTCGGAGAATTAAAGCACTGAGAGAAACTGTAAACTCCTAAATGAATGTTGTACACCTCTGTCTGAGCTCTGGTTGCATAACTTGGTTCGGGAGCAGTAAAATCTGTCAGCTGCTGTCAGAAGTCATCACATCCCTCAGGAATAGAGTTAAAGTGCTGCTTTTCGCAGCTCTGAAGGCCCTCCAGTCATCCTTTTCTCCTCACAGGTCAGTGATGAAACCAGATGAACCCAGTCAGGTTTAGTAGTTTAACTCAGCAGCTGACGAATCGTCTTCCTCTCCGTTTGACTGTGGGTGTGTTTTCCGAAGGAAGCAGTAATTAATATTCTCTGTCTGCATCTCTCAGCTGTAGACGTTTTCCCTCCTTCAGCTCTCGCTGGATGGGATTTCTGTCTCCAATGAAGCACTTTCTAAAAATCTGATAAAATGACCGCAGATACCAGCAGACGGGAAGGAATTTCTTTGGTCTTCTCATTCACACATCTCTCTGTTAGCGGCTCATCAGCTTTTGCAGTTACAGCAACAACCAACAAAAGAAACCACCTTCTGTTCTCCTATCTTATGTTTTTATCAGTCAGTTAATGAATTATGCATCTTTGATGGCTTTTCCTCAGAAATATTTTCTTTTATTCCCACTTGTGATCGCATCTTGTAGCTAAAACACTCAAGTGTTCAAGCTATTTGTACATAAAACCACCATTCTCCATCTTTTTCCATCCTTCTCTGTTCAGAGTCTGAAATTGTACCTCCAGATTTCTCTCTGTTCGTTTGCTTCCTGGATATTTTACATTCATGTCAGAAAGGTCCAGATTGTTAGAAGTCCAGCCTGTGAGACTCAACTCAGGGCAACAAAACCCTTTCTCCTGACACAACTGCCAGTTTTTTTCTCCTTTCAGCTTACAGGAAAACACCCGCGACTGTCCCAGCCTGACTTATGGAGTGTGTTGCATGTTTTCTCGGCAACACAACACGTGTAACTCCCAATATGGCCGCTCCATATGTGCTGCTGGTGAAGTAGAGCAGCTCTTTTATCAGCTGGTATCACACAAAGTCCAGCTCCATCAGAGTCTTTAGTGCAGTATTCTCAGGTGTGGAGTTGGGTGTGAAATCATCTGTTTCCAGCAGGTGATGAACACACAGCTCGTTTCTGTCTGTGTGTGTCATCATGCAAACTGCAGGCCAACACAAGTTGTGTGTTTTAAAATGCTTAGAATAACAACAAAAAAAATTGTTAGTTTACATTCATAAAAACAGTGTTTTCTCACTTTTAAGGTGAATTTTAATTCAGCCACAATGAATGAGCTATATGTATAAAATATAAAATGAGAAAAATCAGGAATAAAAAAATTGATGTTTGATGATTTTATAGCGTGGACACTTTTGACTGTGATGGTCACTATAGGGAACTGAATATGAGGAGGGAGGGCACAAGGGCTGTAAGAAGAATTACGTTTCTCTATTGGGTATGTTTGAAGTATTTATGATAGAAATTAAAACTGAAACTTAAATCGCACCATTATCTGGTTTACAGTAAGCTAGGTCCTCTTCATGGTCCACAGGACTGATGAGGAGGATGTGACGACATGCAATTAAAAGCAAATCCAGCAGAAATTAGTTTAATCCAAAATCTTCTGTTTTAAAAAATCTGTCAAACATTATCGTTTAAAGAGCAGAATAAACTGGAAAAGAAACATTTCACTACTTTAAGTGGAAACACAAGCATATGTCATCATGTCAGCTGCAGCTTTAAACTGCAGCTCACTGGTGTCTTGCTCAAGGGCACTTCAGTGGTTGGTGCTGACAGCCGGGGAAGCATTACTCACACTCTTCACCCACAGGTCGTGATGCACAGGCAACACTTCAACGTGACACATGTATAGATAGAGAGGGAGGTGGGACGGGGATGAATGAGCAGAAAGTACAGATATATGAAGGGGAGGACAGACTGATGGAGCAAAGCTGCTTTATTTTGACCCGAAACAAAGGAGGAAGTTACGTTTTTGCATCTTAAATTCTGTATCAGTTAAAGGAAGATAATTCTTCAGGTGTGTAACTGAAGTCAGAAACTCCACAGGTAGGATTCATTCAGTCAGTTTCACTTTTGTCAGGCTGATAACCCAGATAATTGAATTTAGTCTGCAGTTCTTTTCCTCCTTGGGGATTTTTATTATCAGCCGTGTGACTTTGGATCACTTTAAGTCCCTGGAGTTCAGGAAGCTCCCAACAGCACCCGAGGAGGCTTCATAGCATCCTAACAAAACCAGGAGGAGTCTCATTTCAGTGATGGGAAGAGGATTACACTGAACAGCTAAAATATTTAACCTTCTATAGTTTAGTTTTACCTGAAAGCGATGTGGCTGTTACTCGGTACAGATATCTAAATCCACTCGCCTGCTGTGATCCCTCAGGTTTAAAATCCACAACTTTTCCAGTCCAGGTCAATGTTTGAATTACCGTGAAGTGATTTTTAGTTTAAAAAGCTGCAGAAATATGAATTAGACTTGTTTTTCTTTCATCACAAACGGGCCTCAGAAACTATCTGAAACCAAAACAAGATCGAGTTTCACGAGCAAAGACCAGAACAATGTGAGTCAGCAATTTACTAAAGGTTTAAGGTTGGATGATGATCATCTGGGGTGTGTGTGTGTGTGTGTGTGTGTGTGTGTGTGTGTGTGTGTAAGTAAAAATGTTGAAACCAAGCTTAAAATTTAGTCTAGAACCTGTTCAGAACATTTTTATATCAGTGTGGTGCACTGAGACGTTTCTGATTAAGTCTCATTTAGATTCGTTATAAATGATCGATTCAGAAGGTTTTTTTTTCTTCTTCATTACTTTTCTGTAACCTCAGTGAACCGAGCTGCAGAGGTTTAGTTGTTATCGTTCGGCTCCTCTCTGGAGACGACTCTCGGACTTTCAGGTTGCAGCTACCAGCACAGGACTTGATGTACTTTGGTACCCAAATTTTGGTTTCCATAACAACGCAATGGAGAGAACAAAATCAGATCTAAAGTGGATGCTGAGTGTGGTCAATCAAGAATAAGAGAGAGACGGGAGTGAAAGGAAACGGGAGATGTTCGACATCAGCAGTTTTGATGGCAGATCTCTGGTGATCCTTGGCCTCATCCTGCCATCCAGACAAGCCTGACAGCCGGGCTGTTTCCCACAATGCAGCTCTTCCTCTCTGATGCCCACATACAGTAACACTCCATCAGTCCTCCCTGATGCTGCTTCTTTACTCTTATAAGGTACCCGCTTGGCTCATTTTCTTTAGTCTCAGCAGAATTTCTTTTAAACATGTTTGATGTGGACCTGAAACAAAAATCCGCATCTCAGACGAGCTTCCATCTCATTTGATCCTCCCTGAAACTGCTGAACCTGCAGGAAGATGGTTTACTTGTTTTTTTAGCAGCTTCCTGGCTGAAGACGAGCAAAACGTCGCGTCTGTCCCTCCTGCAGCTGCCACGTTCACTGCTGTCTCTGGATAAATACTTGTTACAGGCAAATTGGTCATGTTGGCATTTTCAGGTTCAGGATTTGTCCTAACAGTCAGGCTTCTCTCTGGGATCTTATTCAGAGAAAAGCTGCTTCCCTCATCACATCAAGGTTCAATTGGTGGAAGACCTGTGGTAAAAATATGTCTCGGCACCTGGAGAAGAGGGGATGAGGATGCACTGCTGTATCCTAAAAGTGGTTTGAAACAGTATCTGACATTGTTGGAGAAATCTAAAATAAATAAACCGACTGACACAGACACTATTGATCCTGCTGGGGCTCCACCCCCAATAAATTTAAACAAACAAATGAAAACATATCACCTGCTGGATTTAGCAGCATGCTTCATCTAACATTATTTCAGTGACTGATCTCAGAGTCATAACGAGTTACCTTCAGGTTCAACTAGGTTTTTTTCACTGTCATGAAGCGGGTTAATGTTTATAGACTCATTTACACCTCCTATACGTATGTAAATAGGTGGTTCCCTGCCCTCATAATACCAGGCATCCTGTTGGCATGGCTGTTAGGTAATACATCCACCAGAGGGGAGTGCAGAGTTCAGAGTTTACCTCCGAGTTCTGATCCGTTGCAACCACAGTCATAGTGATGGAGAAGAACATAATGTTCGTCTCAGAAAGAGACATAAAAAGAGGCCGGCAGTAGATGGTGGTGGTCTTTGCAGCCGTTAAATAACAACTTCTTCTTCTTGTTTGTTCTTTTCCCTGATCGTACATCAGCTATACAGCCCAACACTGCCCCTCATGGTTTCCCATAGTACTGCTCTGTCTGCTGCGTTGGGGGAGGCATCTGCGATTGTCCTGGAATTACTTACGTAAAGGATGCTGGAGACAGACCTTGTATCACTCTTTAGCATAGAGCATTAAGGGGCCATAAAGTGGTGTATCACCATGGCAACCTAGGCTGGAAACTAAGGATGTCCCAACCAACAAATAGCCCATTTATTCACACCTGAAATCTGATTATTACCTGATTTCTGGAGTTACCAGATCATTCTAATAATCATGCAGATAGCAAAATCTGATTATGCTGATTATGAGAAATTGGATTAACACACTGTGATGGCTTAGTAGAGACCCTATATGTGATTTCTATTGTCTTTTAATATCTGCGTATCTGTAAAAAACTGTGTTGCTTGCATCTTTATGTCTTAAAGAGATGGAAGTAAATCATTTACCTGTTTTCTATGTTGCCTGCTTATTAGCTCCCAATTTAGCAGCTAACACCAAGACCATAGGATTATAGGCTGCATCACTACGTACATACGTACTCCAAAAGAAATCTGATAATGGTCTCGAAAATGTAGAACGGGGTTTTTCGAATATGGCATTTCACGGTGACACGGTGGCATAAAGCAAAATGCTGCTGTAAAGTGATTAAGCCTCCTTTTAGGCCAACTCTGAGCCAGGGAGACCTGCTGAGAGAGAAGTGGAGAAAGACAAGTTGATGATGTTAATAATGTCATAAATTTATACATGGAAAATAAAGAGCAGAGAGATGAAAAGGAAAAGGGAAGGAGGAGCCCAGTGCATCATGGGACGTCCCTCAGCAGTCTAAGCCTATGGCAGCATGACTGAGGAATGGTTATACCACCCCAACTATAAGATTTATCCGTAAGGATTGGACTTTTCTTGTGACTGACCTTGTGATGCTGACAACATCCTTTTTTTTTTTTACATGATCACAAACATCCAGGCAGAAAACCTGTTCACTTAGAACCAACATTGTGACCTCTTGATCTCAGATTTGTTGGCCCTATAACCAACCTGCTTGGGAATCGAAGCCTCCATGCTTCCCACAACTATAATTGTGGGACTGAATCCTAATTCTTGTTCAGCACATTCCCTACAAAGGTCTAAAGATGTCATCTGAGCTAATCAATTGATTATTTTCTCATGTAAAACTGGTCTTAAATGCTGAACGACTTTCTTCTTCTTTAAATGAGTCAAAGTACTGTCAGCAGTTTGTCTTCTGTGGATTAGATCTGGTTTCTGCTCAGATATGTGTTTTCTCGCTGTTCTGTTCAGATGAATGAAAAGAGTCCGGCCGATCAGGCGGTATCAGGATGAAACGGTTGTAGTGAGTGTCAGACTGGCTCAGTGTGTAGCTCATTAGGGTGATGAGCTCTCATTAGTGGCTGCAGATTCCACACGGCGATTTGGTCGCGGTGCACGGCGGCGCGTGAGCTAAGAACAAGGAGCTTATCAAGCTTCGGTTAGACAGCTCCACAGGAAGCAGCACTACAACTCCAAGCTTCGGGAAATTCACAGATGAGCTTAGAGAAAATATTTGCCATCTTGATTTAAAGTTAGAAGCAAATTTAAGTGTATTTTTGGCGTTTTTGGAGCGTCAGTGTCAGAAATAAAGCAGTTTCAGATTGAGTTTCCTATAATAAGGAGGTGGCGTTTGCTCTCTGCTCAGCTGATGGTTTCAGTGTTTAAACTCGGGTAACCTAAATCTGTGAAGCTTGAAATTATCTGTGGCTGATGGATGGAACGTGTGCAGGATTGATGACTTTGCCCTGGGAAGACTCAGATTGACACTTCCTTTTACTGGTATTCTCATGCAAACAGACTGTAGTGATACAAAACAAGGATTATTCAGTGCGATATAAGATTGAAGTGATACAAAACAAGGATTATTCAGTGTAATATATGATTGTAGTGATACAAAACAAGGATTATTCAGTGTAATATAAGATTGTAGTGATACAAAACAAGGATTATTCAGTGTAATATAAGATTGTAGTGATACAAAACAAGGATTATTCAGTGTAATATAAGATTGTAGTGATACAAAACAAGGATTATTCAGTGTAATATAAGATTGTAGTGATACAACACAAGGATTATTCAGTGTAATATAAGATTGTAGTGATACAAAACAAGGATTATTCAGTGTAATATAAGATTGTAGTGATACAAAACAAGGATTATTCAGTGTAATATAAGATTGTAGTGATACAAAACAAGGATTATTCAGTGTAATATAAGATTGTAGTGATACAACACAAGGATTATTCAGTGTAATATAAGATTGTAGTGATACAAAACAAGGATTATTCAGTGTAATATAAGATTGTAGTGATACAAAACAAGGATTATTCAGTGTAATATAAGATTGTAGTGATACAACACAAGGATTATTCAGTGTAATATAAGATTGTAGTGATACAAAACAAGGATTATTCAGTGTAATATAAGATTGTAGTGATACAAAACAAGGATTATTCAGTGTAATATAAGATTGTAGTGATACAAAACAAGGATTATTCAGTGTAATATAAGATTGTAGTGATACAAAACAAGGATTATTCAGTGTAATATAAGATTGTAGTGATACAAAACAAGGATTATTCAGTGCGATATAAGATTGAAGTGATACAAAACAAGGATTATTCAGTGTAATATATGATTGTAGTGATACAAAACAAGGATTATTCAGTGTAATATAAGATTGTAGTGATACAAAACAAGGATTATTCAGTGTAATATAAGATTGTAGTGATACAAAACAAGGATTATTCAGTGTAATATAAGATTGTAGTGATACAAAACAAGGATTATTCAGTGTAATATAAGATTGTAGTGATACAACACAAGGATTATTCAGTGTAATATAAGATTGTAGTGATACAAAACAAGGATTATTCAGTGTAATATAAGATTGTAGTGATACAAAACAAGGATTATTCAGTGTAATATAAGATTGTAGTGATACAAAACAAGGATTATTCAGTGTAATATAAGATTGTAGTGATACAACACAAGGATTATTCAGTGTAATATAAGATTGTAGTGATACAAAACAAGGATTATTCAGTGTAATATAAGATTGTAGTGATACAAAACAAGGATTATTCAGTGTAATATAAGATTGTAGTGATACAACACAAGGATTATTCAGTGTAATATAAGATTGTAGTGATACAAAACAAGGATTATTCAGTGTAATATAAGATTGTAGTGATACAAAACAAGGATTATTCAGTGTAATATAAGATTGTAGTGATACAAAACAAGGATTATTCAGTGTAATATAAGATTGTAGTGATACAAAACAAGGATTATTCAGTGTAATATAAGATTGTAGTGATACAACACAAGGATTATTCAGTGTAATATAAGATTGTAGTGATACAAAACAAGGATTATTCAGTGTAATATAAGATTGTAGTGATACAAAACAAGGATTATTCAGTGCGATATAAGATTGTAGTGATACAAAACAAGGATTATTCAGTGTAATATAAGATTGTAGTGATACAAAACAAGGATTATTCAGTGTAATATAAGATTGTAGTGATACAAAACAAGGATTATTCAGTGTAATATAAGATTGTAGTGATACAAAACAAGGATTATTCAGTGTAATATAAGATTGTAGTGATACAAAACAAGGATTATTCAGTGTAATATAAGATTGTAGTGATACAAAACAAGGATTATTCAGTGTAATATAAGATTGTAGTGATACAAAACAAGGATTATTCAGTGTAATATAAGATTGTAGTGATACAACACAAGGATTATTCAGTGTAATATAAGATTGTAGTGATACAAAACAAGGATTATTCAGTGTAATATAAGATTGTAGTGATACAAAACAAGGATTATTCAGTGTAATATAAGATTGTAGTGATACAAAACAAGGATTATTCAGTGTAATATAAGATTGTAGTGATACAAAACAAGGATTATTCAGTGTAATATAAGATTGTAGTGATACAAAACAAGGATTATTCAGTGTAATATAAGATTGTAGTGATACAAAACAAGGATTATTCAGTGTAATATAAGATTGTAGTGATACAAAACAAGGATTATTCAGTGTAATATAAGATTGTAGTGATACAAAACAAGGATTATTCAGTGTAATATAAGATTGTAGTGATACAAAACAAGGATTATTCAGTGTAATATAAGATTGTAGTGATACAAAACAAGGATTATTCAGTGTAATATAAGATTGTAGTGATACAACACAAGGATTATTCAGTGTAATATAAGATTGTAGTGATACAAAACAAGGATTATTCAGTGTAATATAAGATTGTAGTGATACAAAACAAGGATTATTCAGTGCGATATAAGATTGTAGTGATACAAAACAAGGATTATTCAGTGTAATATAAGATTGTAGTGATACAAAACAAGGATTATTCAGTGCGATATAAGATTGTAGTGATATAAAACAAGGATTATTCAGTGTGATATAAGATTGTAGTGATACAAAACAAGGATTATTCAGTGTAATATAAGATTGTAGTGATACAAAACAAGGATTATTCAGTGCGATATAAGATTGTAGTGATACAAAACAAGGATTATTCAGTGTAATATAAGATTGTAGTGATACAAAACAAGGATTATTCAGTGCGATATAAGATTGTAGTGATATAAAACAAGGATTATTCAGTGTGATATAAGATTGTAGTGATACAAAACAAGGATTATTCAGTGTAATATAAGATTGTAGTGATACAAAACAAGGATTATTCAGTGTAATATAAGATTGTAGTGATACAAAACAAGGATTATTCAGTGTAATATAAGATTGTAGTGATACAAAACAAGGATTATTCAGTGTAATATAAGATTGTAGTGATACAAAACAAGGATTATTCAGTGTAATATAAGATTGTAGTGATACAAAACAAGGATTATTCAGTGTAATATAAGATTGTAGTGATACAAAACAAGGATTATTCAGTGTAATATAAGATTGTAGTGATACAAAACAAGGATTATTCAGTGTAATATATGATTTAAATCTGACAGTTTCACTAATTTGTTTCAGTATGTTACATATTCATCATTGTCCACTCATGAAAGTGAGTTTGGGTGGCGTGGCTCAGTGGGTAGAGTGGTTGTCCTGTCGCCTAAGGGTTGCTGGTTTGATCCCCAGCCAACGAGCTCATGTCAAGATGTCCCTGAGCAAGACACCGAACCCCTAATTGCCACTGATGGGTCGTGGTTGAGCGCCTTGCATGGCAGCTTCTGCCATCAGTGTGTGAATGTGTGTGTGAATGGGTGAATGTGACGTATATGTACAGCGCTTTGGATAAAAGTGCTATATAAGTACAGACCATGTACCATTTATGAAAGTCAGACTGCTCTTGTGTTTTGGTTTTTCTGGGATTTGCTTCTGACTACAGTGTGATACAGATGATTTTCCACAGCAAATATAGAAAATTTCAAAGTAACAGGGAACACATTTAAATCTCTAATTTGTAGGTTGTCGAAAGTTTAAAAAGCAGCATCATTTTTGTAGCTGTGAGTCCGTTTCATTTGCAGTTTTACACACAATCATCCAGGTCACGTTCATAGATTAATAATATAGCTATAATAATATTATTATTTAGATATTTAGTTGTATTTTTGAAGTTTATTTTCAGAAATCCCCAGGCTGGACTTTGTTTCACTGTTCACATTGACTTGGATGATTGCTTTTAGCTGTGTTTTTATTTATTTATTTATATATAGTAAACAATTTTTTATTTTATGTGCCCAAAAATCTGCATTATTTCCTTTTTAAAAATGTAAGCCAGCGACTGGTTGTGATGAGGGAAAACTGGATAAAAGGCTGATCTAGCCAGAGTCTGAAATCAATGCCAATAAAGAAGCACCTTAAAGTGTAATACCATTGACGACCACTAGGTGCTGACGCCATCTTTCATAAAATGCTAAGTCAATACATTTTTCATATGAGCCATCGTAGTCTTGTTACTAGAATCCTCTCCCTCTTATCACTGAGCTCGTTGGTCTTCCAGGTTATCACGTCTGACTTTTTTCTGTATTAAAATATAGAAATGTTTACCACTGAGCGCTGGAAGCTAAAACCAGCGTGTGATGCCAAAGTGCTGATGTCTGTTTTTCAGAAATAATCTGACTGAAATAAAAAAAAAAATCAAACGTAAGTGAGGGAGCATGTTGGAAACGAACTGTCAAATGAGCCAGTATATGTTTAGTGCCTAAAGTAAATGCTTTCTAGTCTACTCTCGTTTTAACCAGCATCTAGTAGTAATGCATTACTACCACAACAAGGTAGCAAGACTTTCCCATGCTGTTCATCAACCACCAGGAAAAAAAAAAGAAAATTCTTGTAGAACCAAAGACAACAACTAGGCCTGTCGCGATAAGCAATAAGACAATTAATTGCACGGTAAGAAAAAATGAGTGCGATAAATTTGCCTGTTGCGATAATTTTTTTTTCTATCTTACTTTACCATTTACTGTGTATGACAGTAAGTTTCACTATGGAGTAGCCCGACTGAAGGCTTTTGTTTCTTGCGGCGTGATCTCTCTCTTGTCATACTTGACAGTAGCATGTTGCAGCATGAGACCGTGGTGAAGCACTTAATCTTTGCGGGCCGGTACGCCGCATTTGTTTACAGTGCTGCCAACTCTCACGCATTGGTCGTGAGACTCACGCATTTGAGTGGCTGCTTACGCTCTCGCGCTAAACTTCCGATTTCTCACGCTGAAATACACATCAATCTGCTAATCGAGAGGTTTGGGAGGATTCCGACTGGGCTGCATTACTTACTTAATTTCTGAGAAAATATATCGCACAGCAAAATTTGTTATTGTGCCTAACAACAACTGACAAGAAGTTCTGTGTGGAACCTCTTTAATAAAATAAATGAACTCCAATTCAACCTTTTACTGGTAAAATTGGCATTTTGTAAGTCCACCACGAATGTGAACAGTCATTTAGAGAATGAAGCATTAAGGCTACAGGATATTAGAAAAACATATGATAACAGTGTTGAAAGCTGCCATGACGATATGATTTGTGATAAATAAAATTGGATATGACTTTGGGGTTTCCTCACATAGAGTTCCACCCACAAATCTATGTACGAACATCTGTTGAACTTCATAGTTGTTGCATGACTCAACTCAGTTGTTGCCGTAGTTGTTATCATCTACATGGAGCATCCAGGCCAGTAAAGCTTTGTTTCCACTAGCAGGTTTGGGTTGGTATGGGACGGTTTGGTTTGGTAAATCCCGATCTCTGTTGTGTTTCCACAGCTAACCGTATCCACATATCAGTTGGATAACGATAGCTGCGTCAGCTATGTAATAGTATGATAGTATGGCAGCTTCCTTGAATGCTAATGAGGGAGAAAGTGACACAGAACAGGAAGTGACAATTCTTTCGACCAATCAATGGATTGCAGTTTGTCACACTACATCCTTTTGGGTTGGATCGTTAAGCTGTGGCAGCAGCTGGAAGCAGAGATGCAGCCGATGCTCTGTGAACGGGCGGTGTTAGCATACTGCTTCATCACTGCTGCGGCAGAAGATTCAGAGACCACTGACTGGGCCGCTAACCTCATGTCGGTTTGCACTGCCTCTTCTTCTACTTTGAGTGAAAAGTCATTTTTGCTTGAGGATTGTTTGATTGTATCATCTTTGTGGCTGCAAAGGGCTCTGAATCATTTCCGTTTATCAGTAAAAAGCTTCCCTACAAACATCTGAAGTTCTTCAGCACTGCATCAGTATCCTTTGTACCATAAATTAAAGTACTTTTATCGGTTCTCCAATTTAGAAAAACTGAATATTGATCTGGCTGAAGGAGAAATCCTAAAAGGCCCTGCTCATATTATTAATGCTTAAATAATTTATTGCTTGGTGCATAGAGCAGGAAACTGTGAAAGACGTCTTCTCAGGAGTAACTTACAGAAAAACTCGGATCTGTTTGGACAGAAATCAGGGAGTAATCTGGTAGGACTTTTTAAATTTTGGGATGAAAATGGCAGTTTCTCTGTTTAGGGTGCTGTTAGATAAATTCTCACATTAAAGTGCTACTGTGTGGAGGTGCCAGGAGCAGACATTAATCAGAGGTGTTCACTGACAGCTAATAAAATGGGATTTTTCATGAATTAGATCCATGACTTCCGTCAGTGAGCTCAGGCTTGTTGATTGGAGTCCCACTGTGGAGGAGACTGTTTATGTTTACCAGTTGTGGATTCAGTTCAGGGTCCCTAATAGCATCTGTGGTTGTGGTCATTTAGCTTAATGACATTCATCTTCCACAAATGTTGCTCCGTTGGGAGTCGCTCAGCTATGAAACATCCGGACTCCATTAACCAGAAATATAGTCACATATTGAATTTAATTTGTAAAATGAAAAAAAATGAAGCCTTTATTTAGATGTTTTGATTAAGTTTTAGGCTTTTGTGGTTTGGAAAGTGGTTTAATCAGGAACTGAATCCCAGCTTGCTTCCCAGATGGATGCAAAGTTGTTTTGGATAATGTTTTATTGTCTGTTGGAGAGTTAGTCATATGAATTATGTCCTGAGGAAGAATGACTGTTTAGTTTTTTTCCTCCAAACCTGTTCTGTCTTACTGATTCTCTAAAACTGGAGGATATTACTGAGATATGACCAAGAAAATCAGTTAAATATTCCACTTTTAAATTCTTTAGACACTTTAAACCTGACTGGGGGCGGGGGGTTAAAAATGTTCAACCTAGAGTAATTTTTAAAAAAGATTTGGGTTCAGAGCCCAAATCTGTGTTTGTATTTGGACGATCAGCAGAAGCCTGAAAGAATAAGATCGTGAATATTAAATCAGAAGTTTGAACATTTGAAATGATTTATACTAAAACTTCATATATCATCGACACAGTCAGTCAGGAGGTCTTTGAGTTGATTTGTTGCTGTTAGGTTAACTGGAGCATCTTACGAAGGTTCTCATCCAGATGTTTCTGCTCTGCTGGGAGTCCTCTTTCCAGACCAGAGGACAGAATATGGCCGGCTGTCAAAAAGTACTTACTGCTGCAGAAAAATGGCTTCCATAGAGAGGGATCGGGAGGTGGTTGGGGACATAATGAAGCCCTCAGGTGTTATTCAGGGTGTTACCACAGCCTGCAGAGTATGTGGGGGGTGGACTTTTTATTTTGCCCACGCTGGCTGTTCCCTGTTTGTACTGCGCAGGGCCTCTAGGCTAAATTCAATCACTTAATAATCTGATTGCAGGTCTGACGGCCCCTTAATCAGGTCATGCTGTCATTGTTCATCAGAGTAACGAGAGCTGGGCTGTTGGAAGGTGAGGAAAACCCTTCCTGAGCTGCGTGGTACTGATGAGAATTGTAAACATCTGGAAGTGATGAAGCATCTGAAGGAGGTCCATCATCGTGCTGCAGATCGGATGCTGCAGGAGTGGCTGCAGGAGTGGCTGCTGAGCGGTGGCCAGGAAACGGATGAGGGATCAGATTACGATCTGATACCACCGCTCCAACCTGTCATGTCTCTCATCTCAGCTCCATGTTTGCAACAAACCCCACAATCACTCATTTCATCGATGAGTCAGCGTCCACGTGAGCTTCTGTGAGTGTTTGACTGGAGTGTGATTCCATCAAACACAGGAGCAAACTGTTATTTCTCCCGGTTCACTGTGCTTTATGACATTTTCCTCTGTCTCCTGCACCCAGACAGCAGGAATATTTGAGGCGTCCCGAGGATCCAACGTCCCCTGAGACGGGTTTCCTCGGGCTGCAGGTGATTAAAAATGGTGTGTTTCAGGTGGGTTTACATCAGACTGGGGAGGAGCTGGAAGGCCTGGATGAAGCCTTTTAGTCATCAGATGCTAAAATAAACTTTTCTAATATCACCGGAGGTAAAAATGTTTTAATAAATTAAAAAAAACTTTAAGTTTCTGTAAAATGTCTTTATTTGTCCTCTTGAATATCCTCATGATCTCATTGAGGTGGATTCAGCTGTAAAAAAGAATACATCAACCGGCTTCCGTCTTCCACAAAGCTCTGAAAAATCAGATCAGTCAGTAAACGCACCATTTACATAGCACTGAGAAAACCTATGTTTCCTGTTCAGTAAAAGCACCATGTCAGTAGCACTGAGATACTGTTTGCTTATTTATTTTTGGTAAATCCACCTTGTATGCATCACCCCAACTACTGGTAGCTTCCCATTACTTTTAAATGTGTGTGCGTGCATCTGTGTGTCTGCACACAATGTTTTATTCTCCTATTTTTTTTTTTATTCTGTAAAGCACTTTGTGCTGCGTTTGTTTGTATGAAAAGTGCTATATAAATAAAGCTTTGATTGATTGAGGACACTAACACTGGGAAATCTGACTATTTGTTGTTA
This sequence comes from Melanotaenia boesemani, assembly GCF_017639745.1. Taxonomy (NCBI): domain Eukaryota; kingdom Metazoa; phylum Chordata; class Actinopteri; order Atheriniformes; family Melanotaeniidae; genus Melanotaenia; species Melanotaenia boesemani. Next base: position 32,855,165 of record NC_055689.1, on the reverse strand, counting down.
GGTAAATGCCCCATTTACATCAGAAATGTATCTATTTCTAAATTTACTTATTTATGATCAGTAAATGCACATTGCACTGAGAAATACCACTTTTTAAAATTTTTATTTGTATTTAAACTTGATTTAAAGCATCACGCCTGACCACTATGACCACTATATACTATTTACATTTATTTCATCATTTTTAAGCTGAATTCATGTAAAAATACAACATACAAATACAATTCATTGATCCGTTAAGTGTGCGTGCTTTAGGTGTGTGTGTGTGTGTGTTCTGGGAGGAAATGTTCTGTAAATAACGTTGAGTTATTCGTTTTTGTCCTCGGTGTTTAGTCAAATCTATTGATCTTCTAGCTTTAATTAGATTAGCTGCTTTGTAGTGAACTCAGACAGCAGTTTCATATTAAGACAAAAACATTTTATTAATTAGTGACACTCAAACTATAGATCTATTAAATATCTAAACAGATCTCAGATCAACATGTAAATATGTCTGTATGTACAGTGCTGAAGCTGTGTGTGTGTGTGTTTTACACCCCGATGTAACACAATCCTGAAGATGTTGAGTGTTTGTGCTGCAGGTAAATATTCTAATAATCTCTTTTAAATCATAGACTGAGGTATTAAACTGAATAATTTGACTTGACTCTGGTTACCTGCGTTACGTCAACATTTACTGGGGGAATTCAGAGGTGCAGCTACTTTAATGCAACTCCAGCTTTTTACTTTTTCCAGTATTTGTCGTGTTTCTTGTGACTTTGTTGTCCAAAATTATTGTTGGTAAACAAGAAGAAACCAGTTTGCGTCCATTCCGCAGCAGAAAGCTCAATCCAGATATTTCAGGTTTACAGTCTCTGTGATTTGCTGCACGTTAGCAGGTGGCTAACCATTATTTCTCTGCTCGTTTGTCTCCAGGGAGACGGGCATAGTTTACGACTGCAGTGATGGATGCTGGAAAACCGTAATCAGTGATTTCACCGAGTCTAATCACAGATGAAGCATTACTCAGTTTTACAGAGCTGGATCTGTGCCCAGGATTTTAAGGTGTTGTGTGATTAACACATGATCCCAGAGGGACGACGTTAATGTGGGCTCTGACCCTGCAACACGCACCGCTCAACAAATCATGGTAACGTTATCAGTGAGCGTTTCTCTGCAGAGTTTTATGGAATCAGATTCTGGTTTTAAAGCTCATATTTGTGCTGAAACATCTGGAACGAAGTCGGATCAAACTGTAGCTGGAGTTTACAGGAAACATCCTCCATCGATGTTGGATGCACAAGATTTCTGCTTCAGTGTGATGATAACTGAGACATCAGGAGGAGAGTTTGACACTCCACCCTTTTTTGTTTTTTTTTAAAAAAAAAAAAAAACTTTCTTCTAGTGATTTATTTTTGCATTTTTTACATTTTTATTAAAGTAGATAAACTTTTCAGCCTCCTTCATGATTATCATCCTGTTTTTTTTGGGGTCTTTTTCTTATTGTCTCTGCAAAATTACATGTTTTTAAACCTTTTTTTTTTTTTTTTTTACCTTTTTTCCAGCTTTTTTCAGCAATTTACCATTTTCTGTGGCTGTTTTTGTCTTTTTAGTACCTCTTCTGGTACCGGTAGATGCTCCACGACACTCTGTTTGCAAAGTTAAAAACACAGCGATGTTCCAGATTGTTTTGCTTTGATGTGATTTCTCTGACAAACACATTTTCTGGTCGTCACTGCAGCTCATTAATCTGATATCTGAGCTACACACACACCCGTGCATGCAGACTGGGATCGATGGGTGCAGGTGGAGTGGTCAGACCCTGAGGAGGATGCTCTTACTGGGAGGAGTAAAGAGATCTGGCTTTTGTAAAGGGAAACCCCCTCTTCAGTCCCACAATCCTTTTCTCCACTGCAGCTGAAGCCCAAGTCTCTGATCCTCCGTGTGTGTGTGTGTGTGTGGGAGGGGGGGGGGGGGGGGGGGTTACATGTTGGGGGTCTGTTGGGGGGAGGTAACTCACTGCAGGATGAGGAAAGGGAGAGGAGGGGGGAGTCGGGTGAGGACTCATTACCGTCTGTAATTTCAGTCCCAGCTGAATCTGCCGTGTCAGGGATTTTTCACACACCGCCTCACACAGCATCACCGACCTCCCGCAGCACCACAGCTGAAACGTTTACACTCGCCATGAACTGTCCAAGTAGGCAAAACTCTTTTTTACAACGGCACCTGAATGCAGCGTTAACACTGTACCCAGATTATAATTTGTTGAGATTTTCCTTGTTTTAGTGAGACGTGATGACTAAACTAACAGAACTATTAATTTTTATTCTAATATTGTCCTAAGGAATCATGAAAACTGTGGACTTCTATTAATCCTTGAAGAGCAGCAAGGACTCGATACTTCGATAAAAATCTACTCAGGAAGCAGCAGAATGTCGTGAGACGACTAAAAAATGAATTTAGATTAAAGGCAACAAAATTTTATGCCACAACAATAAAACCGCTGAACGTCTCAATCCATGGAGCATTTCACCCTTACAGGGTGCTTTAATTTCCCTCCTATTTAGACCATTAGTGAACAAAAAAGTCCTCTTCTAAGAACTGCCACAAAATCATAATAGATTAGCATTTTTTTTCTCAAATATTTAATGAAAATCAGTCCTTATCGTAACAATCATAGATGCAGTTATTCAAATTATTTTAACCGTTTAAATGATCATTTTATAAAATCCGTTTTTATGGAAAAACAAAATTGAGTTATTTTTCATATAATAAATGTTGAGTTTCTTCTTTCTTTCTTTCTTTCTTTCTTTCTTTCTTTCTTTCTTTCTTTCTTTCTTTCTTTCTTTCTTTCTTTGATTTTGGTGCATTGTTGATGTTGTTTTTTTGTGTGTCAGATTTAAAACTTTATACTGTTTTTAATACTTAGTGGACAAAAAAGTTCTTTCCCAAAAACAACTACAGAAACATTATAGATTATTATTTTTCACTTTAATTTTTATTTATTTTTTCTGAAATAATTCAATCAAGTCCAACCCTTTAAATAAACTGAATCTCCAGTTGTGATTGTAGCCTGGAATGGTTTACATTAGCTTTCCAGTGGTGTTTAACATGTGAAGGTACGTTGAAGGAAGACTGAGTAATCATGTTCTGCCCACGGGACATCTGGTACCAACTGGTAAGGTAATTGTAAGGAAAACACTGGTGTGAATATGTGGTCGATGCAGAGGTTTCAGAATCTCCCATGTTCAATATGGTGCATCAGGCATTTCAGGCCTAAATGTGTTGTCACATGTTAGCTAAGCAGACACAGTGAAATGGTCCTGGCTTTTATAATATTTCCTGTAGTTGCGATAATTTAGCTCGATGAAAAAGCTCCTGCACCAGCAGGAGAAAATATAAACAAGTATGCAGCTCCAGACATTAAAAAAAACCAAACAACAAAGTTGAATTTGAAACTGATCAAAAGCAGGTCATCTCTGCAAGAACTGAAACCGACATTCAGTTTGGATCCCAGTTGATACAGCTGGTAATTTAAGCTGTAATTGTTGTGGGCGTGGGGGTGGAAATGACTTTTATCTGCACTCTGCTCCGGACTCAAATCACCACCAACTGATCTCCCCATGACTAATGAGAGCCCAGTAAAATGGGGCTACAGCACATTAATGCACCCTGTGGTGTCTTGATACTGCAAATAAAAGACTCTGCACGCCATCAGGATGTTTGACCAGAAACATTTCCTCGTGCCGTAACTGATGGTTCAGATAGTCCTCCATCTCAGGCACCATGAAGATGAATTCCCCTCTAATCCTGATACAGTTACACTGTCTGAAGAATTCATTTACTGCTGCTGGTTATTTGGGAAAATGCAGCAGACAATAATTTGCACATGCTGGAGTAAATGACCCATTTGTTTGGGATTATTTGTAGGCCATGTCACCAAGCCTTTTTTTTCTGAAGAAAAGTCTGAATACTCTTTAAACTGAAGAAATGTATCATCATCATCCCAAAAATCTCCTCTACATCACACTACATGTCAGAGTAACCTGATTTTTTACTGATGAGGTCATGTCATCTCTTCTGGTTCTTTATGTGACAACAGCTTCATCATCAGTGATGCTGGAAAGGTGCTGCTTTTCCTCACTCGTCCATCTTTCTGTTTCTTTGGACCTTCATCAAAGTTCCAGCATCGTCTCCTTGTCCAGATTGCAGCTCCATCACTGAACATCACTGTCATCCAATCTTCTATAGTCCATATGTAGTTATGACTTCTTGTTGTCTTTCTATAATCTCCAACCAGTCTGCCCATTCTCCTCTGACCTCTGACATCAACAAGACATTCTGGTCCAGACAACAGCTGCTCACTGGATGTTTTCTCTTCTTCAGACCATTCTCTGGAAACCTGGGAGATGGTTGTGTGTGAAAATCCCAGTAAATACTCAGACCAACAATCATACCATGTTCAAAATCACTTAAATCCCCTTTCTTCCTCATTCTGATGCTCAGTTTGAACTTCAGAAAGTCATCTTCACCATGTCTACACGACTAAGTGTGGCTTGTTAGGTGTTTAACAAGCAGTCAAACAGGTGAACCTGATAAGGTGGAGGCTGAGTGTACAGAGGTCTGTTATACAGTATGCATTCATAACTGAATACTCATATACATTTATAGCCTCAGAAAGTCTAAAATTCTATATAATGTAATTTGATGTGACCATCTGTTATCACTGATCTGAGCCTGCATATCCCAGGAGTCGCTGTTTATTAGATCCACCATGAGCAACTGGATTAAATACAAGTACATATGTTGCATCATTTTAAAGGGGTAGCGCATCCTAGAACATTAACCTCATAGCATAAAACATACATAAACCTGCAGGCTATTACATGAGTCATATTTCTAGGTCTTTAGTAATGATGATAAATGGTGAATCTGCAGTGTGGGGGAGAAGAATTAGGGTAGACACCACAATTTGGCCAAAAATAGGATTTAGGCAATTATGCTATGATGCTAACCATGTCTTTTGAGCTTTAAACATCCATATGTGACTTTATTGTTGTGAAAATAGCCGATACTTGTGTTAAAATGGACATTTTGTAAAAGGTCAATTCTGGTTTAAACCAGGTTATTTTTTCATATTAAACCTGATGTAGAAGTATTTAGGATTTTACTACGTCACAAGAAAAAGAATCCCTCCAGATACAAAGAGGGTGGGCTGATAAAGTTTCAGACTTTTACAGTTTCTAAATTTTACTCAACATTTTGCTACGATCCAGATTTGTGTTTGAGGATTTAGAAGAAACAGCAGCCTGCATTTGGTTCCCTGCTGATCCTCTTTTACCTCGACTGGTTGCAGATGGAAGGATGCTATTAGGGCTACATTTGCACCTTTCACAGGAAAGTTTTCCCAGTATTGTTTTCCCAACACCGCCAGCACACCCCGCCCCTCTCAGGCTTTTGCAGTAGGTGTAGTCACTTCAAAGAAGCACTTTGAACTTTAGCAGATTTTCCCACTTTTGCAACGGCTAATTAACATCCATCTTCATCCAGTCTCTTCTCTGAGCTCTTTCCAGCCAGTAAAAGTCAGACTGATGTTGGCTCATGTCTTATCTCTTGCTCTGTCCCTTTCTCTATTCCTTTTCCTCTCTTCCTCTGCTAACGTCATGTTGTGTTTCTTTGATGAATTAGCCATGGTGCACGCTCACCACAGCCAATGTGTTGAAATCCATTTACTAGCATATGACGTGTTCTGTAAAGTAAAACCTAGCTGAAACATGATGCTCCAGGCTTGAACACAAAGTGAAGTGTGGTTTCGAATGATTCTTTGGGTGGGACGCTGCAAGGCATCAGCAACTCTAAAAATGTACATAACACAAAATAAAGTTATAAAAGTTACACAGAGCTACTTTAAGTACTTAAGCTGTACAGAACATATTTAATCTTTACTGGTCAAGATTATGGAAAATGCAAAAAAAAAAAAAGCTTTGTACAAAAACAACAAAAAGATTTCTTGGGTGCTTGTGTATGTGGGGTCATCAAACCTAAAAAAGCTTGTTTATGTGCATAATTATAATATTTAAAAAGTGTCAGCCTCAACGTGTTTATTGGAATTATCAACAGAAAATGCAGTAAAAGACACAGAAGGGTTTAGGTTTGAACTAAGTGCATGATTTTATCTCTTCCCTGTGATGTTGTTTTATCATTTAGACGTGATGCTGCACACCTAAATTATTGTTTAGCTTCTCTTTGAACATTATACAACATACAGAGTCATTCTGGATCCACAGATTGGAACGGTTTCTGGATATGACTCATTGGAGTGTGTAAAACAACTTTCCTGAATTCCCTGAGTAAATGAAGGTTTAGCTAAACGAGTGAATATTTTTGGCTGGCCTGTAATAGATGACTGTACGTGAGGAGGAGGATGGAAGTGCTGCCACCAGCCTCCTCCTGCTGTGTAATGGGGTGTTTGTGCAGAAAGTGGGTCAGGACGGCCTCGCCGTGCTGCTGGCCTCGGGATGTACAATGCAAAGGCTCAAAGGCTTTCGGCCCGCGTTCATCCCTGCTGAGTTTCACAAAATATGTTTAAACAGAGAAAGACCTGAAACACAAAAGCTGCAGCCCACCGACATCAATATGAAAGAAAAAAACTGAGCTTTTTTTTCTTTTCTTTTTAACGGCGGCTGATGAAACACCTCAGATTTTTTTTCTGTGCTGAAAGTGAGAAATCCAGAAATAGAAGATTGGTTACAGAACGCGTTCCCACAGCACCTGGAATTTGAACAAATGGATAAATCGGTAAAGACCTGAATAATGTAGAAAAGTTTGCACATCCCTCAGTGATGCTAATTCTTCTTCTATACATTAAATATCGATTTGAACCAAACTGCAAGTCTATGAGGGAAATATGAGAATATTTAGTCAACACAGACTGTGGAGCACTAAAACTGCCAAAATCTAAAATGAAAACAGAAATATAAAAATATAAAGACATAAAATATCAGATGCAAATTAAATACAGAAAAAAATAATTTTGGAGGATAAGAAAATGTATAAATACAGGTAAAAAAATAAAGTAGAAATTATATTTTAAAAAGCACATGGAACAGTCAATAAATATTATTACAAAGTTAAATTTAAACAGTTGAAAATGAAAATAGAAATATAGATTTGTATCATTTTAAGCTAGAGGTGGGACTCAAGGCCTTGTAATTAATCTCGATTAATCGCTTGACAATATTTGTCCCAAAAAGTATTTTTTTAATTTAAATGCATTTTAGTAGACTACTGAATTTAAATAATAGACACAGACATTAATATAGTAAACTCAACCTTTAGTAATGTCTGGAAAAATTCATTTCATCGCATTTCAATTCCAAACAGTAGAAAAGGAATAGAAAATATCTCTGGCCCAAAATGAACACACTTGGTGTCATTTTAAGAACTATAATTAATAGTCTACAACATGTTACAGTACTTAACTTTTATAAAGTTTTCCTCCACACTCTTCATTAAAAGGCATTAATATCCAAGGGGCCAGGACAGGATCAGCCAGCAGCAGCTTTTCATTTTCATTCTGGTCCAGAAGCAGAGGTGAACGTCTCTGCTCTGGCTGCAGCTCGAAATGATGCTGCTGCGTGAGGACCGAGGCTTTTCTGTGTAGGCGGGAGCTTGCAGCAGCACCCACTGCTCTATTCACTGTAATTTAATATAATAAAAAATTAGTTTGTGTTTGAATTTTAATCAGTCACAGTTTCCTAAACCTGCAATGAAATGACTTTCCTACCCTACAGGTGGTTTAATAACACTGCAGCACAGATGATGCAGGAGCTGATACCACACACCAAGTCTAAGGCCTGGTACACACAGAACCATTTTTATAATCTTATAAGATTTTTTATCTGTTCGAGACCTCACACGTGAAGATAAAAAAAATCAGTTTTGATCAGTTTTGATGCTCCGAAAATGTAATCACAGAACAACACACACATAACAATGCTGTCCCGCAACTCATCTACAATCTAGTTTTCCGAGCCGGACAAACGTCGAAACGTAGAAGAAGAACCATAGCAACAACCGGCAAAAAACGAAGAAGAAAAAACATAGCAACAACCGGCAAAAAACGCAGAAGAAAAAACATAGCAACAACCGGCAAAAAACGCAGAAGAAAAAACATAGCAACAACCGGCAAAAAACGCAGAAGAAAAAACATAGCAACAACCGGATAACACAACACACAGCATGGAAGAGGATATATAGGACGAGGGAATGATGGTGGACTACTGTTAACAGAAAAAGCCAGAACTGAAAAAAATTTTAGCCTGGAGACGGCCTGAATACAGACTTCATTTACTTCCTTGTTCCCCAGCCAAATCGCTCTCTGATTGGCTACATTCTGTACCACGTCACCATCCACGCAGTCAGAATGCACGAGTCGTCGGCGTTCCTCAGAAATCGGCTCTGAAATATTGTACAAATTCAATATTCCCCACTGTCGGCTACGACCCGTTTCAGAGCGGATTATCAGGACAAATCAGCTCGTAACACACCACAGACCAAATGATGATTGCACAGGGAAATCTCACGATGATCTGTGTTTGCTGTCCGTGGTCAGTAAGAGGCAAAATCGGAACAAAAACAGCCCAAAAATCGTTGTGTGTACCAGGCCTAAAGAAGTTTAAACAGTTTATCTAAGAGCAAGGTCCGGGTGTTTAGCTGTGGTAATCTTAATGACACAGGTGAGTGGGCGGCAAGGCAGGTCTGCAGGTAGTCTGATTAATGGGAGCGCCCTGACGTTACCATGGGAACAACAATCTGACAAAGACTGGTGATCAGACCAGGGTTAAAATACTGAAGCAGTGATTCTTGAGATTGTCTTTATTGGAAACACATTATTTCAAAAAAGCATCCATTCAAACTGCTGTCACACGTCGCCAATCCTTCAGACTTCCATGCGTCTTTTACGTTGCCATGGTTATGAAGTCAGTTCATCCACTAGTGGGCAGTGCTCACTAGAGTTCAGAGTTCGCTCCGTCACTTTCAGACACCAGTTGGTGGCAGTAAAATATCAATAACTGCTATGAACACACCCAACACGCTCAAACAGCCTTTCTTCAAAAGCTCTCGCCATCTCCACAGTTGTTGTCCTCATCGTCTTCTTCTTTTTCCTCCTGTTTCTCTTCTTCTTCTTCTCTGGTTTGTTCCTTTTGCTGGTCACATGTCAGCTATACTGCTTAACACTGACTCTGTGGTTTCTGGTGGTACTGCTCTGTTTGCTGCATCAAGCATCAGATCCAAAAGGTCCCTGAAAACGAACCATTTACACACATAAGGAGCCCAAAGCAGTCGAAAATTTCCGTTCGTCTGCATACCCGTCTTCTGCGTCGAGCATAAATGGACCCTTTTGTGAGGACACAAACAGCAGATTTCTGGATTATCTGCAATTGTCTTAGAGAGACCTGCAAAAACTCCTTTGCAGTCAAGACTACTGAAAACAAATCAACAAATGTATCTACATCAATACATCAATTGAACGATGGATTAGCCAAATGGAAAATATTGACCAAATGTGGTTCCAGTAACCTGTAAGAAGCATTAGGGGGGAACGTGTGCAATGGTTTCCATTGTCTTTGTTCTAACAACCAAAATGCCATTTTAATCTGAGAAAAATATCTAGACGTGAAGTGTAACTATGATAAAGTCAGACTGTACTAACTCACCGAGTTCTACAAATATTTGGAGTAAGGTTTACACCATATCCCGCCTCAATGTCTACAAATAGAGATAATATGATGTCATAATGCGAGATTAACATCATTTCCACTATCATGATCAAACGCCCTCAGTCCAAAGAACAGTTGATATATTTAAGCTAACTAGATGTACCTTTCCAGGATGCAGCCTGCCTCTTGCCTGGTAGCAGATAGTGGATATAGACAATGAATGGATGGATATTTAAGCTAAATTAACTAATTTTCTCTTTCTGCTTTAACACAAATAAAAACATACTTTTTAAGTTGCCAGGCTTCTTTTTGCAGCAGTCAGCTGATTTGTGAATTTTTTGCTGCTTGGCAGTAAAAACCGAAGTTACGACCTCATTAAACTCCGTCCACCACAGCTCACCGTTACGTCACTGCAGATTTCAGGCCCCTTAATGTTTCTGACTCATGGCTCGGTATTGTTACTCAGATGACAGCTGTCCCTTCATCAGCCGGCTGAGGTTAAACAGATGATGGTGAGCTGCTAACCAGGTTAGAGGAAGACTCACTGCAGCTCAGTTTACGTGTGTGTGTTGGTGTTTTGATACTCTTTGTATTTACAATAAACTAGCAGTTAATTAGTCAGTGCAGCTGCTTTTTCTTGCTGTCCAATTTGTGAGTGTTGGTGTTCGTTAGAGGGGTAATTTCCATATGATTTAAATATGTGTGTGTGTTTGTGTGTGTGTGTGCGGCATGTGTGTATTTAATTATGAATGGCAAACACAAAACTTCTATTCAGAATAAAACTATTTGCTTTAGAAAAACTGTTTTTAAAAGAATTTGTGTCAGACGTGAGATTAGGCCTGAGCAATATGGGGAAAAAAATCTTATTACAATTAAATCTTTAAATTCCAGCTTCTCTTCAGTGTTAATGCAGATATATATTTTCTATATGAGATTAGGCTACTGCATTAAATGACATGTAAATAGGAACTGCTCTATATTCTGACAAGGATGTAAAGTTGAGACATGAACGGCTTCACTTAGATCCTGATGCAACCTGTGACCAAAACACTGACGTTACCACTAGAACAGGTTTCTACTTTGTCCTGGTAAAAACTAACCAGTCTGATATCATGATTAGCACCACATCTCCTCATTTTTCTCCCTTGTGTTGAGCCCATCAGTCTGCCTGATCCTGTTTGTTCTATATGTTGTTTTTGTCTGCTTTTGGACTGGTTTGTACTGGAAAAAATTTTGTTGCACCTGAATGACAATAAAGTTTCATTCATTATACAGTTGGAGACATTTTTATGGATTTTTAATCTCATCAAACTCAAATGGCATCCGTTTCATAGAATGACCCAGCTAGTAAAACTAGCTCCCACGTGAACAAGCTAGGATCTCCAGCCATGTTCTATGAACACAATTTTTTTTTTAATCAAACTTTTTTTGTTTCGGATGAAATGGATATCCTTGATAACATGAACTATATTTATTAAATAAATAAATATTTTATTTAGTAAAAAAAAATAAAAATTTGAGTGTATTCCTTAGTTTGACTTACCACCCCATCACACTTACTTTTGTTGTCTATAAAAAATATACTCTTATTTTACATGGCATCACAAGTTTAAAAGCAGCATGTTCCCACGCTTTTTTATATTGTTCATTTGATGTTTTTATAGGTTGGCTAGGGTCCGTCAAGCTCACCCTGTCACACAAAATAGATCAGGAAAATGTTTCTTTTCATTTGTTTTCTCTTTTTTTTTAAAAGAAAAAACAATATTAATGGAAATAAAAGGATATTTCAGATTGAAATCAGATATGCTGAGTCAGCTAGCTTACAATGCAATGAACTGGCAGCCATTTTTTGTTTAAATTTACCACCCCGTCACATAGCACCCTGTCACTTTTTTCATTGTGAAGTGGTGGTATGTATGAAGCATATACACCTGTGAAGTTGTTTTAAACTTGAATTATGTTTTTAATTATTAATATCTAATAAAGGCCTTTTTACTGGTAGGAAAACACACGATTTTTAGAAATTATTTCATGTATTATTGGTCATTGTGTGCATATTGTCTGTGACAGGGTGGTACAAGAATGACTCCCGGTTCTAAATAAATAAGTAATATTAATATTGAAGGTAATATCAAAATATTTTATACCTGAGATGAGAAAATATGTTTTTTTGGAGGTTTTACTTGTCTTTTATATTGTGGATTTCTTCAAATAATTTTTAATAATTTTTCGTTGCATAGAATGACTTAGCTCCCAACCTAGTTCTCAGCCAAAGTAATGGCATCTAAACCTAGACCAGCTCCGGGCTCTTATGGTTCGCTCAGCTCACAGGTGGCTATAGCACCATCTAGTTAATTCTGTTTAAACCACCTAGCTTGTGCTAACTTGTGCTACAGTGCTTTCACATTAGCTACATAAGCTCAACCTGCAAGATGTCAGGATTGGTTCCTGCAATAATCTGCATAGAAAATTTATTTATCCGTAAGGAATTAAATTGTACTCTGTAAATTCATCTGCCATAACATTTATGAATGATTTTGCTCACAACATGCCATCAACTACACAAGTCATGTTAGTCATGTTAATGGTTAAGGACTTCAGTCTTTTTAAATTTTATAATCTTGTTTACTGCCTAAAGAAGCTTTGTTCCTAAAACATGTTATTGATATATTTATGTCCCCACAACATGATAACACACCGTGACTTTCTCTCAGCTCCACACACAGCCTCCTGTCAGAGTGTGTTTGTGTTGCTGTGCAGTTTGCTGCCGTCCTCTCGCTGGGATCCATTTTGGAAAGCGACAGCCTGCGGTTTGAACCAGATGCCATTTAAACATGCTTCAGCTCTCAGACTTGCTGTAAAATCTTCCTCTGCAAATCTCCTGGAGAAAATTATCACCTCTTTTCTCCCCAGTCTGTGGTGGAAGTGGCTAATTGTGCAACATTTTTAAATGAAAATCCACCTGCAGCCTCTTTGCAGCAGCATCTTATCCAACCTTTTTGTCTTTCTGAGGCCAGTGTTCCTAAACACGGCTAAATGATTAAAAACATTAAAGTGAAACTTCTAAAGAGAAGCTAACATGATGTATTGATCTTTCCTCTGGATTGCTTGTAAAATGTTACTTTTTTATTAGTAAATGTCTCATTATTTTATCACAACTTATTACGAAAACAGTTTGGTGTCTTTCCCTAAAATTTCTAATTGTATATTTCACCCGACCAAAAAGGATGAACATGCTATGCTATGCTAGCATACTAGCTTGTTGAGACTGTTAACATAATGTGAAGTTTAGATCTTCAAATATATTTCCCACCATTTTTGCAATGACTTGCCTAACTCTTAGAACTTCATTCGATCTCCAGCATCCTGAGCACCATCACTTATATCAACAGCTTCTCAGGAACGGTGGTGTGTAACTCTGTGGGGTAAATTGTGATATATAGTTTACTCTCTAGGTGATCTACAGACGTTGTCCTGGCAATTAATCCGGTCCAGGAGATTTACAATCCAGCCGTAAAATGTAGTTTTTATTCTGAGACTCTGTGGTAAATCCACAATGAGTGATCCATTTATTTGTACATCACATTTCATGTACAAAACAATTCAAAGCGCTGTACATAAAACATTAAAAGCATTACAGACTGTGCAAAGAAAGCAAAAGTTGTAAAAGGCAGCAACAAATAGCAAAAATCCAACAAAATAACAATAAAATCATAAATTACATTAAAATGATTAAAAGCAAGATAAGTTAAAAAGTTACCCTGCAGATTTCATGCAGAGGCACATGAGAAAAAAGTTTTTAACCTGGATTTAAAAATGTCTACATTTGGTTAAAATTTAATCTCCACTGGCAGTTTGTTCCACTTGTTTGCAGCATAACAGCTAAATGCTGCTTCTCCATGTTTAGTCTGGACTCTGGTCTGGACTAGTTGACCAGAGTCTTTGGATCTAAGAGCTCTGCTAGGTTTATATTCTCTGAACATATCACAGATGTATTCTGGGCCTAAACCATTCTGGGATTTGTAAACAAGCAGAAGCGTTTTGGAAAAACCAGTGTAAAGATTTCTAAACTGGTGTGATGTGTTCAGATCTCTTAGTCCTGGTTAAAACTCTAGCAGCAGCGTTCTGGATGAGCTGCAGATGTTTAATGCTCTTTTTAGGAAGTCCTGTTAAAAGACCATTACAGTAATCCAGTCTACTGGAGATGAATGCATGGATGAGTTTCTCTTGGTCTTTCTGGGAAACTAAACTTTTAATTCTGTTGATGTTTCTGAGCTGGTAAAAAGCTTCTTAGTGAAGCTTTGATGTGGCTGCTGAAAGTCAGGTCTGAGTCTATCAACACTCCCAGGTTACGAACTTGGTTGGTGATTTTAAGAGCCCGAGTCTCCAGGTGTTTACCAATGCTGACCCTCTTCTCTTTCTACCAAACAGAATAATCTCAGTTTTGTCTTCATTTAATTGTAGAAAATTCTCCCTAGTCCAGGTGTTTATTTGCTCCAGACACTGACACAGTAAGAGTTTAGATTTTCAAATATATAACACCGTTATTAACCACATTTTCATCATAAAAAGAGATCACTATACTACTATATTGCTAAGAGACCTCTATTTGAAGATAATGAAGCCTTCCTATCTTTTTTTAAAATTGTTTTATTGATTTATTTTTATTGTTTCTTATTGTTGATGACTGTTGTTACTGTGAAGTCTTATGGTCTGCCAATGGCTTGTTAATGTGCTATATAAATAAAGCTGGCACTGACATTTTCAAACTTTCCACCAATCAAATAGCTTAAATTGATAATAATGTCCAATCAGAAGTTCAACAAGTTGGGTGACTTCTAATGTTTTTTCCAATTTTGATGAAGAGTTGCAGTCTGGTTAAAGAGGTTTTGATGGCATTATAGAAGAGAATTTCAATTGGAAAATTGTTGTAAAAACACAGGTGAAAATTAGAAACTAAGAAGGTTTAAAGAGTCAGCAGAAAATTTAGATTTTATGTAAAATCTATTACCCCTACATACTGACAGGCAGCAGGTCTCTGGTTTTCATGACTGACATATGATCTTGAGCAGCTTGATCAGGTAACACTACTTTAACCTTTCACAGAACTGAAGTCTTTAAAGATTAAGATTTAATGTTTTGAGAAAGTCTAAACATCTCTGAAAACAACAGAGGCAGCATTCACCTTTCTACCAAAGCTGATCTGATTCTCATGGTGGGGATGAGGCTGATGTGCTAGTTTGTGGAAATGCAGCTTGGTTGTAGAAGAGTCCTAGTTTAGTGTGATTTTACAGCAGAAGTGACAGTTTGTGACAGAAGCATCAGATTGCAGAGCTCCTCTCCAGCTAACCCACTCTGCAGCTGACAGAGCACTTAGCTCCAGTGTGAACTACGCTCTCATCATTTATTCATGCTTTATTTTGCACCAGGAACCATTTGTTCTACCTTTCCTTACCCCATCCACCTCACTATGGCCTCTCTTCTCTCTGAGGGAAATAATGGAGCATCACTTCCAATTCCTCTGAGGCTCGTCTTGAGACAGCTCTCCTACTACAAAGCTCCTTGTTTTCTGAATGCCACCAGTGAGCCTCAGGTAATTGGCTGCGCCAAAGGGCTTTTTTGTCATTTTTTCTTTTTTTTTGTAGGTAGGGAGTTGTCTGTTTTGGCAGTGATGAGATAGAAAGGAACTTTCTGTATTTACAGAAGGGATTTGTTTTTCACTGAGGCTTTGGAAAGAATTGAGAGTTAACAGAAGGGAGTGTCTGTACTTTTGAGAGCTGAAAGGGAAAATGGGTGCTGATGCAGATATAGTATGTTCCTAGTGTACTGGTACATCTCACATATGTGCATTTAATTTACTCATAATGATTAGAAGATATGTAAGAACCAGTATTCACAACAGTAAAACCTTACAGAATGTTTCTTCATACCCTTAGGCCTGGGATATACTTGCTGTTAGCGACGTGTTAGCATACATATCATGGCTGCCACGCTTTCCTAGCGTTCGTTTGGCACGTGGGCCGCTAGCGTTGACGCAAGGTAATGTGTCGCTAGAGGCGCTCATTATGTGGAACTACCACCATCTATATGATTTTTCTTACCCGTTGCACAGTGATAAACATTCATGCCTTAACAGTTGGCAATAAATTAGAAATGTCCCCAGAAATACAGTATGACCGGTGGATTGACCTTTTCACTATTTCAGAGTCCAAGTGTTCTCCCCCTTGCGGTGACCTCAAGTATTGAGCGTTTTTGCTGCGCCATGCTTCCATTGTTTGCAGTATGTAAACACAAATGTAGCAGAACGTTGACTTGTACACTTGCATTCACAGCAAGTATATCCCAGCCCTTAGATACAAAGATCAACCAGTGTGCAGAAAGTTCTATGTGTGTCTGAAAAGAAGAAAAATAATTCTCCTCTATGGCTGGAATAAAGCCAAAAAGACATTTCTGATTCATGGTGGCGCCAAAAAGCAGCTGAGTTGGTTTAGTGAGGATAGCAGGTAAATAGTAGCAGAAATAGCTGGAAATGAGGAAAACATGTAAATATGAAAATAGTTTCTGTTGTGTGTTTGTTTCAATGCCAATATTTTTTCTCCTGAAAGCCAAGACTTGAAAGAATGATAAGATGAGAAAAGGCTTGGTCACTGTTGATCTGTGTGTTATTTCTACAAAGTTCTGTTAGTAATAAATGCTGTTTTCTTCGACTAGTCGGCCTTTATGTTGCTATATCTATTGATACATTCATTTTACATAATTTTAGCCTCATAATCTGACAACTTAGGCTGTCCTGAAAACACAATGTCTGCATATGGACTGGGATTAAAAGGGTTGTGCTTCTACACAAAACTGAAGTACTTAGTGTCAGTAGGTAACTTTAATCTGAGCAGACAAGAATTACATGTGGAGTTCCCCAAGGTTCCATCCTGGGGCCTCTTCTGTTTAACATCTACATGCTCCCACTTGCACAGGTCATAAAAAAACCCAAAATTAGTTACCATAGCTATGCAGATGACACACATATATATGTTACATATATATTACTCAGATATATTTTACAATGTCAGCAGGAGACTGAGGCCCCGTACAGGCTCTTGGTAAATGTATTGAGGAGATTAATGACTGGATGTGTCTGAACTTTCTTCAGTTTATTTAAATCACGGTAGAAGACCCACCGGTTCTCTGCTGCATTTCATTAGTTTTCATTTAGATTCCAGATCTGGATGTGTTTCTGTTAAGCTTGAACTTTTAAACTTGATCATGTTTTTAGTGTCTTTTTTTTTTTTATCCAATTTTCCTTCGTTTGATTCTCTCTTGTTTTTTATTTGAAATTATGCTTTTTGCTTTCTGATGTTTCCATGCCTCTGTAAAACACTAAATAACTCATGTTGTTGAATTGTGCTATACAAATAAACTTACCTACATGTTGTTTTACATATAAAAAACAAAACCAAACAGAGGAACTAAAAATAGCAAAACAGAGCTTAGACTTTTATGGGTTAAAGACAATAACGTTACTTGGTTATAGATACACAAAGGTCATGGTTAGAGCTAAACTACAACTCCAAAAGTTGAGATGGTGAGTAACATGTGAATAAAAACATGATACAGTCTCAAAATCTTAAGTATTAGAAAACGGATTAATTGTTGAAAATCAGACATTTTACTTTTATTATAAAAAAAATATCCCATTTTGAATTTAATGGAAACATCATCTTTCTTCTTGAATCAACATTCTGTAAACATGTGGGAGCTAAGAAAACCTGTTGCTGAACCTTCAGCACAGGAATGTTGTCCCATTCTTGTTTGATAAACGACACTATTTGCTCAACAGTTCTGGATTTTGATGCAACAAAGGATTTTAGTTGGTGAAAGGTCTGGACTGAAGGCAGATCTGGTCAGCACCTGGACTCTTCTCCTGTGAAGCCATGTTGTTGTAATAGATGCAGTATGTGGTTCAGCATTGCCTTGCTGAACTAAGATGTCAGGGTGGGAGCAGATGTTGCTCTTAAAGTCAGGGATACCTATGAGCTTGGAGGAGATTTTGCAGATGTGAAAGTTGTCAGCTCCAGATTCAGTAATGTAGCCTTTCTCCACACCATCAGAGATGGAGGCTTTTGAACTGAGAATTGATAACAAGCCAGATGTTTTCTCTGCTCTTTAGTTTATGACACAAAATCTATGATTTCGAAGAATTTCAAATTCAGTTTGTCTGACCACAGAACAGTTTTTCACTTTGTCTCAGACCATTTTAAATGAGCTTTAGTCCAGAGAAGACAGCATCGCGTTCACATATGGCTTCTTCTTGAAGAGAGCTTTAACCTGCATTTGTGGATTGCACAGTGTACACTGTCACGAATGGCGGCGGAGGTGAGGACCCAAATGCAGGCAGGAGGCAGAACTGGTGCAGGTAAAAAGGTTTATTTCCCAGGAACACAAGACAGGCAACCATAGACGACGGGGATAAACTCCAGAGAACAAAAACCAAACATGACAAAATGAGGATCTGACAATGAATGACTGAAAACCGGGAGTACTTATACACAGAGGGAGTAACAAGACACAGGTGAAGTGGATGACTAATCAGACCAGGTGAACTAACGAGGCAGGAACAGAAAACCACAGGAACACAAGAGGGAAAACCAAGCATGACAAAACTGAAAACTAAAGCATGAACATAAGAACTACAAACCAAGAACATGACCAAACTAATCATGACAAAAACCAAAATCCTAAACAATCAAAACACCCACCAAAACCCAGAAACCGTGACAGTACACAGTGATTTCTGGAAGGCTTTGAATGATGGAATATTCAAAGTCTTTGCACTTTTAAGCTGAGCAACATTATTCTGAGCATCACTACAGTTTGTAGACCGGTTTTTGCAGATTGCTGAACCTCTGCTCATCTTTATTTCTGAAAGACTCTTCCTCATTAAGGTGCTCTTTTTATACACAATCATGTTACTGGCCAAGTGCTAATTAAGGTAATTAGTTTGCAGTATTGTCCTTCATCTGTTTCCTTGTAGTGCTGTCTTGTTTGCACACATACTGTCTCTTAAAACCTGGTTGTATTATGTTTTTCACTTTGACTTTCAGATGGCTGAAAGACCTGACCAAAGCTTTGCTCAGTAGCTGACAAATACTTCTAGCTAGTATCTGTAGTTGGTCATCAGAGTTTGTAGTAAAGAGATTCATATTTATTTCTGTGCTCCTTATTTTAAGAAAATAACAAGTCTATTAGTGCATATTAATTCCTGGTGTTATGCCTGTGAAAACAATCTCTTAATTTCATTAAGACCTTTTGTTGAACTTGAAAGTTATTTCTGTTTTTAATCGTTCTGTGAAAAAGAGACAAAGAGATCCTTTTCTTCCTCCGTAAGCTTGTGTCTGGTTGGTGAGCTGTTGGCTCAGGTGGGCTGAGACACTGGAGGTGGTGTGATACCGTGGAGGCAAGGATCATAAATGTATGAGCAGAGACCAGGTGCATCCGGTAATGTTAACACATGCTGAAGCCAAATCGCTGGCAATAATGCCGACCCACGTGTGGTGGTTGAAGGGCGAGGACACAGCGGGAGACGATGCCAGAGGGATCGCAGGGACTGCTGACTCCATGAGGTGGATTTTTCAGCTGCAAAGGACAGCACAACTTTTCCTGTAGGTGATCTACTGAAGTTTTCCAGGGATTTCTATCCTGTCTAGGAAGTTGTAAATGTAGGGGGCTTTCAGAGACTGTGGTAAATCCACAATAGGTGATCCATGATAACGCCATTCTTTCACATTTCCATCATAAAGAGACCTCTATTTAGACCTGGAAATGATGATGAAGCCACTTGCTGTCAAATTTTCCACCAATCAGGGATCTTAAACTGATTGTAATGTCCAATCGGGAGCAGCCAAAGATCAACAAGTGAGCAGAAAGTTCTATGTGTGTCTGAAAAGAAGAAAAATAATGCTCCTCCATGGCTGGAATAAAGTCAAGAAGACTTTTCTGATGCACGGTGGTGCCGCAAAGCAGCTGAGCTGGAGTTAGTTTTGTGAGGAGAGTAACTCCTATCAGTCAATTCATTTAGCTACGAATCTGAGACCATTACTACATTACCAACCTAGACTTGGTTGGAAACCTGCTCGGGGACCCTTAAGACATCATGGGTCCCAGATAAATATGCTCACATTGAAGAAATGTCATTCGAGGCTGCTGTGGCTCATTTGGTACAGTTTTCCTTTAACTGAAAGGTCAGCAGCTCCATGTGTTAATGCATGTTAATGACCCCACATTGCCACCAGTATGCTCCGCAGCAACTGGGTTTCCTGTCAGTTCTTGATTCTTATTTAGAAGATGTGATTAAAGAAATGATGTGGTAAAAATTATGCTCTTTTGGTGGTAATAACTGAGTTTAAAAACCTGAAGAGTATTGGAGGGAATGGAAACAGTGTTGGACATCACATCTAACCTGGCAAAGACTAAACAGATGTTTCTCACCAGCTGTTAGGTTTGAGGAAACAAACAATAACTTGTATGTTTGACCCAAATATAATATCCCATTAATTAAATTAATATCTTGAATAGAACTGTCAGTGATTATCCACTTCTGTTGTTTTTTTCTGTCTTGAGGTTTGTTTCCACTTAAAATGACTATTTCTTCTACTGAATTACAGCCATTACCATTGTGGCCTCTACTGCCTCCCTCTGGCCTCTGGAGGTTAATCTACCCATTGTATTGCTTATTTTATTTTATTTTATTTTTTTATTATATTTTATTATTTGCAAAGTCAAATGTTTTAACCCTTTTGGCTTTTGTTAAAAATTTGGAAAATTTAAATGCAAACCATAGGACATGAGTTACAGTGATATTGGAGGATATTATAAGAGTTTAACTTGAATACATTTTTCTAAAATAACAAAAGTTCTACAGTAGAAAATGATCAATACAGTATTTTCTCATGTTTATGCTGAAGACCGATGTCCGTGAAGTAGCTGGGATGCAGCCTGATCTTTGATGGTTGGTGTGTAGAACTCCTCCTGGTTTCATCATTTCATTGACCAGCATGCATTTGTCCAATGAAGTGTAGAAATATGGTTCTTTAAAGTGATTCATACAGCTGTTTTACATTTTATTTCTAATTTTTTATGAATAGAAATGTCAGAGTTGAAAATAGCATGTGCAAGTTTTTGAATACAAAATTGGAGCAGTGCACCAGAAGTTTAAAAAATTTGGGTTGTGCACCTAAATTATTTTTGGCATAAGTAATTATTTAGCCATGTGCGCCAGTGCACCTTTACTCAAAAATGTGTTTAGAGCTTTGCATGGCATTCAATACAATTTTCATTAAAAAACAAAGAAAACAATGAACAGAACGACCTCCTGTGCCTCCCTCCTCTTCCTCGTGTATCCTTAGGTTCATTTCCATCTCAGACATGATGGATGGGAAGCTCAGAGGAAGACGAGGCTGATGACTCCTCCTGCTCCATGGCCTTAAAGGGATCATTTAAACAATAATTAGATCTGGAAAACATTTGGGCTCTGGGACTTGAAGATGTTTTTTCTTCTTTTTTCACATACATAATGTAGTTTGTGGAACAGATGGCTCTGAGCATTAAGATGGAAGAAGACCACGCCAGAATCGAAGAGCTCCACTGTTATAAGAATATTTTGTTTATTTAAAACACGTCTTTATTCCCTTAAGACAACAACTTGAAAAAGACCAAACTATGTAAAGGTTAGACTCTGAAAGCACAGCCCAGAAAGCCTTCAACCAGCTGCTGTACTCTGAATAAGGAGAAACAAAGTGTTTTGAGCTTGCATAATGATTCTGCATGGTTAGATGTATTAATATTTTAATTACACCCTGTTTCAGGAAAATGCCAAATGGCATATTTGTTCGGGTCAAAGGATTTGGAGAAACACATTCATACATCTGGAATTTTCAGCGTAAAGACAATCTGGTCTTTTAGATTCTTCAGTGTTTTTATTTCATCATTTCTTAGTCTGTGTTAGAACAACAAAGATCCTACACAATGAAATAAAGAAGTACATACGTAAAACTTTGAAATACGTTTATAATCTTCATCCTCCTGAATATTGCAGTTATGTTGTGTCGGATCTGTTTTTCTGTTTAAACACTTGTTTATTAGGGCTTGGAAGTTAATCAAAAAATGATCAAAACCGACATTCAGAACCAATAATCGATGTAATCTAGCTCATGTCAGTAATTTAAATTACCTCTTAAATATATTTTGAAAATATTCATTAAATGACCATATATAGTTAATCTGTGTGTTCTTTCTTTCACTTATAAAATCAATATCTGCTCTGCTCTTTGGAAAATATTTGCAACAAACCTTTCAGTTAGTTATGAGGTCAAAAAATAAAATGATACTAAAATGATCACTAATTAATTGGAATCGATGTAACCTGGTCAATTAATGGGGATATTGATTTGAGGTCATATCGCAAGGTTTGACTGATTTTATGATAAATCCAATAACATTTATTAATATTTGACACAAATATTAGACACCATTTACCTTTAACAAATATTTTAGCTCAGTAATTAGGGAAGTAAGGGAATTTGAAGCATGTACTTGGTCCATTCAAGACATCCACATGCCCATGTTTACCCTTACAGATGTTTTAGCCTTCATCATATTGTGTTATCAGTTGTCACTTTCAACTGTTGGTGTATTTGATTAGTTTTCTTTCAACCAAAGAGCAGGGAGTTTCCTCCCGGCCAGGGAGAAGATGCTTTCTTGTGCAGCCTGACAGACCTGCAGAAAGCGTTTGTAGTGGTTTGGTCTGAGCATGTGCAAAGCCTGCTGACATTTTCCAGCTTGCTCAGACTGGTGAATAATTGATCACAGGTCTTACCTCTTTCAGTCTGTGTTTGTCACCCTCAAATGCTCAATCAGTTGTCCATCCATCTGCTTCTGTGATATGTCATTCTCCTATATATATATATATATATATATATATATATATATATATATAAATGAAAGGTATGTCTGAGCTTTGACTTTTTCAACTAGCCAGTTTGGAGCTGTGACATTATCCAGTCATTTGTATCTGCTGTCTGGTTGTTAGTGGTGCAAAAGAGCATCAGCTACTCATGCAGCAACTCAAAATGATCCTTAGTACAAAGCACTTATTTAATTTTCCACAGGAGCAAATAACTTAATCCAAAGTAGATAAAATGTGCTAGTTTATACAGCATTAGCTTATTTTTTTTCATTTAACCCTCTAGCTCTATACTGACTTACAGCCACAAAGGGAAGTGAAATAAAAATGAACCTTTTATTTTTTATCAGTTAAGTGCTTAAAAAAAGTCAAATCTAGTCTAATAATTTATAATGATGTAAAGCAGCTAGTCTCTTTCTATTAGGGTTACTAGTTGGTGACAGGCTTATCGTGTCTTATTCTAATTTGGCAAACTGACCCAACAAACAAGTGCAACAGGAGTTGAAATGCACTTATCAGGTCCACCCGTTTAACTGCTTGTCAACATAAATTTCTAATCAGCCAATCACAAGTTCAAACTGAGCATCAGAATGAGAACGAAAGGGAAATTAATTGTCTTTGAATGTGGCATCTTAGCACCAGCGTGGCCTGGTTTAACCACCACAGCCTACCTGAGTATTGTTATTCACCATGTCCATCCCTTTAGGACCACAGTGGAGCATCTTCTGATGCTACTTCCAGCAGGATAATGCACCATGTCACAAAGCTCAGATCATCTCCACCTGCTTTCTAGAACATGACAATAGTTTCACTGGACTCCAACGGCCTCCACAGTCACCAGATCTCAGTCCAGTAGAGCAGCTTTGGGATGTGGTGGAACGGGAGATTCATCATGGATGCAGCCGACAAACCTGCAGCAACTGTGTGATGCTGTCATGTCAATATTTGGAATGTCACAATTACACGATTTCAGAACCAATCACAGCCATCATGATTTATTCATTTTAAAGAATCCACTATCAAGATCATAAGTGTCTCAAAAGTAAATCAGCCGAGCTAGTTGCTATTTCCTCCTTGTTGGCATAACTACAAACGGCTAATGTGTGTAACGAGGATGCTAGCAATAGATCATATGATCACGTAGGCCCATGGTCATGTGACTGTGAATCCTGCTCTGCATGCTGCTGTGAGGGGCATCTGCTGCTTGTATTTAGCTAATATGTGGAGATTCAGTAGTGTTTTTAATTATTTTTGTGAAGCCATTTACTGTTCGATAATGACACCTTGCACATCATTCAAACAATTACAATATTATCATCAATATATACGCACACCCAGACGTTCAACCCCATGCATGGCTTGATAAGAGTGCAAAAAATTATATTTAAGATTTATTATTATTATGTCATTGTACAGTTCATATTCTATTATATCCTATATGAGTGCACTAAGCTGCTACGAAACTTTTTATGAGCAGCAGTCATGCAGAAGATGTTAGATTTTATGGTAGTTCAACAAAAAATGTAAAAACTGCAATTTAGAAGTGAAATAATGGGATAATTGGTGTGTCTTGAAGCAGGGTTGATGGAATCAAGAAGATTTTAAGGTGACACATTGAACATGGAGGAAGTTATGAATTTCTGTGAGAAAAGAAAACAGAAGCAGATCATACCACAGAGCGCTTACGGCTGTAGGAAAATATACAACGTAAAATAAATGCTAATTCAGCCATATTTATTTGAAGTATATGAAGTTTACTTCAGATAAAAACTTATTTCTTTGCAGCAGGGGTTTTTAGGGCCAGACTTTGAGTGTTTTCTCAGTGTTGTCAGGGTTGAGGTCTGCTCGCTGCTCTTTTATCAGCCTCTGTCACCACGCTCTCACTTCCTGCCACCAGCTGTCTGTTATCTCTGCTTCTCTATTTCTTTCTTGTCTCACTCCAGCCTTTCATTTCTGCCTCTCACCCCCCCTCTGTTTGTTTTTCTCGCTTCTCTGGCGGCTTTCCCCTCATTTCTCATAGCATCCACCTCAGTCACTTCCACTGCTGTCTCTCTCTACTCTTTCTTTTTCTGTTTCTTTGCTACCTAAACTGCAAAAAGAGGTTCTTATTATTTTCTTGCAGCAGACCAGAGAGCCACACAGGTTGGAGAGGTTCACTGGACATCAAATTATTTTTGTAACATTAAAAGAATGTTACAAACCATCCATGTTTTTTGCCGTTGCATCCTGCTTTAGTGTTTATTCGGTGCTAGAAAAACTCATTCCAGATGTATGGACATGAAATGCATTGCAGTTGTAATATATTTAAGTTGTTTTAGCTTCATTAGTAGTTGGTTTGTCATCAAGTATGTTAGCTGAGGTGTAAAAGTTTGATTAATTTCCACATAAAGGGCCTTGAAACTACCATCCCTAATCCAGAGCAACATGTTAATTTTAATTTGCTTATTTGATAAAGCTCCAGTTGGTTGTTTATACATGCTAATGTGCAAACTTTAAATGGATGATAACTATAGGCTTAAATAATGCCATAAGCACTGTTAATGTTAGCATGTTAGCCTGCTAACGTTACAGATTAACCCGCAGTAAGGCCGTATGTGTTACAGGCATCAACGGTGAAGTTAGACATAAGACTTGAAGGCAGCTTATTTAGGCTAACTGGCTAGTTAGCATTTGGCAGCATTATGCATGCATTTCTTTGTTTTTGGTTAGATTTAGCTACTTTTTATGTGGTACATTCTTGCTTTTTTCCTATAAAAACTTTGTGACCAGTTATTCCTTTTGAGCTCCAAGGCGTGGCCATAATGCACTCCTAGCCTGAACTAGCTTGAGTGCAGTCTTCGTGATTTTGTTATAATATAAACTATATTTTTTTGTTGTTAGGGAAAATATGCACCTTTAGAAACTGAGATATTTTACCATTTCATGGAAAGTATGAGCTGATTGTGATGGCAGCAACACGTGTGTAAAATGTTAGAACAGGAGCAACAAAAGTCTGGAAGAGTAACTGGTACAAATAAAAAATAACTGGAGGAACATTTGGCAGCTTATTAGGTTAATGTGCAACAGATCAGCAACATGACCTGGTATAAAAGAAGCCTTTTAAAGGGGCAGAGTCTCTAAAATGGCAGAACCCAGCTCAGCAGGGCGGCCATCTGCCTCGACTGGTCTTCCCACCCTACAGGTCTGTGGTCCAATTGTAAACTGTTTCCTGCAGCAGGAGCATCATGAAAGGGTTTCTGTTTGATTTCTTACTACACTGAATTATCATTGGTTTTATGGAGCGTTCCAGATGTCCTTGGAATTCTGAGGAATTTTTGCCAGAAATGACAAAGTGATCTCGTTTTTCCAAGCAGCAAAGTCCTAAGTTTCCCCCAGGACCCCAAGATTCCAGATATAAAGACGGCTGCGCCCAGTTCCACTCGTGGTCCATCGTTGTCTTTTATTAAATTGCTTTATGATTAATTTAGTGTCTGTTATGTTTCTAGTGTAAACAGCAGCGAGTTATTCATAATTACGTTGTTATGGCGGGTTTGTTCATAAAATATCAATATGTGTGGTTCATTAATCATTATCACCAAAATTGGCAACTGTTCTCATGGTGTACATTTTTACAACAGATTTACAATTTTCTAGTTTTGATACAGCATTTGTAGATTTATCAATTAGCTGTTTTGGAGGCGTCAATTTTTTCCAAGTTGGTGCAACTGGAATGCCAACTACCTGGTGATGACATCATCATCTCCCGTCTGCTCAGAATCTGAAGACAACTATAAGCACCATAAGACTGTCAGTTGGATAAAGTCATCATTTTTGGTTATGGTCTGCTTGCAGTAGCTAATCCTTTCATCCCAGTTGATTTCTTTCCATTTCTGTGGTCACCAGGGGGTCGTCTTATCTTCCTTCCTGAGCTGAGGCATCTACCTGTGAACCACAGATAAGGTTGTCTTCATCCTCAGTCCACTTCTTTAATCTCCGTCTGCTGCTTTTTTGACCACTTGTACCCCCACTTTGAACTCCCCGCTGCCATCTGGACTACTTACAGTGGTTACTATGGGTAATCATGTGACTTGTTGCCATGGTAGCCCCACTCTGTTGCCAGGTAGGGGTTTGCTTTGCTCCATCATTGCGCTCAAAGTTTTTTGGCTCCTGATCTGCTTTTTTTGGCTGCACACTGCAGACACGCAGCAGAGCGATCGAAGCGCTTTGTAGCCACAAACCGTAGAAGCGGAGGAATGTCGAGTGCCCGTACATGAAACACAAAGCTGGAACCCTCCGCTTCCCCCAGCACTACCCCAGCATGCTGACTCCATCAGCCCATGCTGCCTATATTTAGTAAACTGGTGGGTGTGCTTGCTCAGATTAGAGTGTGTGTGCTTTCGCTACAGCACGATGACACAGCCATGTTCAACAAAGAGTCTCAGTTGCTAGGCAACCACATCTAAAAACACTTGCTAACCAAAATATAGCATTTATGCAGCAGCAGCAGCAGCAGGTTGGACTGTTACAGAGGATCGGTTTGATCTCTGAGTGCAGCTGCTGCTGATATCACGTCTGAAAATAAATACTGAGTGAGCTGATAGCAAAAGATTATTTTCATCATCGTGAAGCCTGACATGACAAATTACCTGTGAGGACTTCAAAGTTTATGCAGAAAAGACCAGCCTCAGCGGAAACCTCACGTCCATCAGCAGCCTGTAAATCTGATGTTTATAAAACTGTGCATTTACATATCAGGATGATAAGCTTATAGTAAACATTTATGTAGATTCATCAGTATCAGCAGATATTCAGCTTGTTCACTGTAATCAGACAGTCTTCAGATATAACAATTACTAGTCTGTCAGTGACTGATATTTATCTGATGTGTCCTGGTTGTGTTGCATTGTCTTTCCTCTGAATTGGTTTTTATTTATTCCTTTGTTTAACCAGGGAAGTCGGATAAGAAACAATTCTTATTTGCACCAACGACCTGGCCAAGAGGCAGCAGAAAAAGGGCAAAATTTTATAAATAGAAATTCACTTATTCACAAATTCATATATAAGAATAATAATAATAAAAATAGAATGAAAACAAATTAAAACAAACACTCACACATCTACATGACATTCAACAAGAAAATCCTCTAAAATCAGAAGTATTGCACTGATCAAACAATTCTTTGTAATAAATTATTGGAAGTAAACTGTGAGATATCGGTGCAGAGTTTTAGTGTTTTTTGTTTCTTTTTCTTTTTTCTTTTTTTTTTTGTTTGTTTGTTTTTAACATATTTCAGATGCTGGAGGCAGCAAATTGGAATAGAAAAAAATGCCCCAAAGAGCTGCGGTGACATAAATTACTGGAACATAAGGTCTGATTGTTGTTGGAAATCTTGATTAGTGTAAGGACAACCACTGGCCAAACTATTATCTTAACATCAGCTTTAGCTGAGAAGCCTTGTGCAAAAAGCTTAACCTTTTTGTTGTGAAGACCTGGAAAGACGAGGCAATGTTCAAACATAATATTTTATATGGATTAATGCTAAACAGACCAAGAGGAAAGGCAGAATCTCCTGTAAGAAAACAACTGATATGTTACAACATCTTCACTGAAACCACCAGCCTTACAGACCTTTACAGAAAATACACGTTTCCCCAACAGTATCACAAGATTTACTTTGGTTTATTCTTTACACCTTCATGCTTGCTGTAGGAATATGTTGTATTTGCTTTACAGTTTAAGGATGCAGGAATTTGTGACATCTAAATACAGACTGCAACCAAGTCAAGTTTCTCTAAATGATCCTTCTCTTTAAAGTAGCAATACCAGAGTTTCTGACCTTAAAACTCTGCTTCTGACTCATTTTGATAACCCAGAGATATTTGTTTTGAACATTTTACCCACTTTACAGTAGGGACTGGGGATTATCATCGATCAAATTGGTGAATCTCTTCATCCCTACTTCAGGTAGCATTATGCTTTTTGGCACCATGTAACACACTAGAAACTGGATATCAACACACTGGCCATTTTGAACGTGCACCTTGACTGATCTAGTAAAGAAAAGCAAGAAGACATTAAGAGAGGAAGCTAGGCAAAGAAGAAGACAGAGCAAGAGATCAGAGTCGACATCGAACTGACTTTTACTGTCTGGAGAGGGTTCAGAGAAGAGACAGGATGGAATATGGATGCTGGATTAGCCACCGTGAGGGCCAGAAAAGGTCAGTAGCGAGCCTTGTAAGTTGACTCTACTGTGTACTTAGGATATCTGTTGAATTTTGAAAATTACAATGATTAACATTAAGTGTCTGTTCCTTTGACAAATGAAGAGTAACTGAAAATGTCAGTTATGTTGGTGAAAAATTTAAATTATAGCCTTTTCTGAATCTTCTACATTCCTTTTCATCATTTAGTTATTTTATTATGTGGTTAGTCCTCTTTCTCAGTGGTTTAATGACACAGATGAGAGAATTATTGCCACCAACTCCTCATGATATAATAGTGGTGGTAGACTTGCTTTAATCTGCACTTCTTTGTGCGGATTTTCTGAGTAACTGCCACATTTCAGTTTAAATCCATCCGTTCTCAATGATGAAAGTTAAGCTCTTGACTTTAACACATATTTCTGTGTTTGGTTTCTTTCCAGTTTTTTAACATCCCTTTATGGATTCTTTCTCTTTGTCTTTTTGTGGTTATCTATAGTAGAAATGGCTGTTTTATCAGATTGACTTCACACAACTTTTGTAGAAACTGACCTGCTGTCACTTTGAATTTGCAGAGTTGAATTTGTCCCTAAAGACCTGCAGAGGTCAGTGGCAGGAGTTCAAGTTGATCTTCGGCCTAGAAATCCTTCCAGTTCCCCTCTGCACTGCAGCTGGAGCCAAGTGGAGTAATTAGTTGGTGGCAGGTGACCTTGGTTAATCATATCACTGAGAGCAAAAACAGCTCAAAGTGTCTGTTCACAGCTTCATAATGCTGATGTGGCCTCAGAAAATGGCTCTGAGCTGGACTGTGATGGCAACAGCAAGGTCAGATATGATCTAAATACTGACAAGTCAGACTTTTGTTCTTCACTTACTTGTTTTGCATATTGAAACAGTGGAGGCTTCTCGAAGTGCAAATGAAGCATTAATGGTTTGGTACTGGAGGGGGCCAAATCTCAGTCAGATTAAATCAATTTGAAAACAAGAAAACAAAAAGTTGTGAAGTGGCTGGATATGCAGCCCAGTGAAACTAAGAGACCAGGTAAGCAAATTTGGATTTGGGATGGAAGGAAGCCAAATACATCCAGGAGGGAAGTACTGTTGGCGAAGAGGTGTCGACTAGGAGCCAAGAGGCTGAGTGCTGCACCTGAAAATGCAGGAGTTGTAGAGAGGACGCCAGAGGGGACAGGAAATGCTTCAAGAAGGGGAGGAAGAATGTCGACCTGGAAAAATGAAAGGGAAGGACATAATGAGGATATAAAAGAAGTAGAAAATAAGAAAGAAAATGGATCTGGCCTTCAGGTGCACTGTTGACCTGCTGCTGAAGCAGATTAGGGACCCTGTGATGTTCATCATTGTATCTGGAAGCTTTTTTGATGTGAAGTCCTTTGAAAGTTAGTATTTTCTTGCCAGTTGCCATGAAGTGACCTTCAGGTGTTGGCTTCCCTTTCAGGCTGGGAAACCATTCTGGCTCATTTTCCACTATTAACAGAGCTGATCTGAAATGAAAAATGAAATGAAAATGATGAGTGAATAATGTGTATCTGAGAAAACTTACTCCACAAAATCTTTTGGTCTGTCACATCAGATTTTCTCTGCAGGATTACCATGGCAACAAATATCCATAATAACAATATTATTGCTATATATATATATATATAAGCAGATATAAATGTTTTATAGATACTGTAATATCTATAGAAAATACATATCTATACAACTTCACAATAACAATATATTGGTGATATTTGTTTTGCAACCGTTTTGTCCTTTTGTTTAGCAAATAATTTAAATTTAATTGAATGTACTTTATTTATCCCAAACAAACTGAAATAAATAGAAAATATAATTATGGATCAGTATTGTTGTTAATTATATAGTAACACTACAACAGCATATGATATCATACAGTGTGATATATCAGTGGTTCCCAAGCTTTTTCTGCAGGACACCTTTTCATGGACAACAGTAATGTCAAGCCCGTCCCCCAGTTTGGGAACCACTGTGATATATGATACGATGTGATGCAACACATTGCACTATGATACAATATATGATAAACTATATGATAAGATACAACACAATGTGATTTGATTCGATGTGATATAATAGGATACAATACACTATGATGTGATACGATACAATATGTCCAGATACAGTGTGATATGATACAATACAATACTGTACAATGCAATATAATGCATTAAGAGGCAAAACAATTTATTTTCATGCGATATGATACAAGACTGCAATATGATGTGTTGTGATGCAATCTGATATGATACAATACGAAATATTGCAATACGATATGATAATGTAATACGATACAACTTTATTATCAGGAATGTGTCTAAAGTTGATTTGCATTGTTAGCAGTGTTTGCCCAAATAATACAAATATGAAAGTTTCACACATTTACATCATCATTAACAAAACATAAAGTAATATCATAGTTTGTGAAAACAAGTGAAACTCCTGAACAAAACTAACAATATCATTTGTGTGCAGCAGTTTGACTCTTCAACTCTTTAAACTGAAGTACATCTGAGGTTGACTTAGTTCCACCCTCCTGACGTCCACTCTCCACATCTGCTTTTTTCATATTCATATTTTTCGGCATTGATAATTAACCTTAATTCTTGGTTCCCTCACGCTTCTTTTTGTTTTTTCCATGCATGGCTGGATGTTGAAGTTTACGATTTTTCCACAACCTATTAAAATTATATCAGAAGGAGTTTGTTCAAAAATCCACTTTTAAAGAAAGGCAGAAAACACCAGAGATTGAGAAGAATTGACAATTCTTTGTTTAGCCAACAAAAAGAAAGCAATACATATCTCTTAAGAGGAGGTCTGTCTTAGCCTTAGCTGCTGAGCTCTAACACCGGAAATGCAGAGTCTTCAGATTCAGCCAAAAAGACCTGCCTATCATTAATAATCCTCCTCTTTATACTGTTACAATATGTGTGACTATGTGAATGCATGTTATGCAAATTCACGTGAATGTGAATTGTGCATGGGCGGTGCTCCTCGTCTCTCTTCAGTCAAGGGTTCCTCTTTTCGTCCAGCCGTCTATCACCAGACCTGTTGAGTAAACATAGCCTTCCCTGCGGCATTTTGGTCACTGGGTGATAACATCATGTGCCCAAGTGTTGGCCTTTAAATGACTTCTGCCTTAGTTGTTTTTCACTGCGTCTTAGCAGAAGTTTCAAGGTTCCCTTTTTTTTTTTTTACCTAGTTTCCTCTTTTATGTGAGCTTCTTCCTTTGTCTTGTATCTATTTGACACTCTGTAGCAATTCTAATAATTGAGCTATTTTGAGCTTAATAACAACCTTAACTTGAACTTTGTGCCCAGCATTAAGAAAGCATATGAAATAAAATATTTACAACAGTGTTAATGACATTTTCCATTGATTCAGAGAAAAATTACTGTAGTAGATCTGCTGATAACAGCCTTGTCATGAGAACTGTACATGGTACCAAAAAACAAACCATTTTAATGTTGTGAACCTGTCCACAGAATTTCACATTTAATACAACTGATCAATGAACCTTCAAATGACAGTGTTGGTCTGAGGTCTGTCCTTCCAATAATCATGGTGCAAATGATGATGTTTAGCTCTCATAGTCAGGTGCAGAAAACTACATGGTTCCAGTTTAAAGGTATGTATTTTTAAGATTACAGATTTTACTACTTACGGGTCAAACTACCCAACAGATGAAGCGAACACTGACCCAAACTAAACAGCTGCCAGCTCGTATTTTTAACCTTGAGTTGTGATGCCTCCTATAGAATATGTTCAGTTTCATGTTTTCTTGTGAGATTTGGCTGGAAAATGTTTCACCACACAACCTAATCACTTTATTTCCACGTTGTGTGGAGTTGCAGGCATTTAGGTTCTTCTGGGATCACGCGTGTCCTTTTGCCATGACATGAGATGATGGGGTCACATTAATCATGGTGCAAATGATGGTGAAACGCTTGCTAAAAGCCACCTCTTTTACTTTATGATTGATGCTTTATTTCACTCCCCTCAAACATCTGTTTGCAAACCCGTATCTTTTAACCTTTAGATGCAGATGGATTGTTGAGTTATGACCTCAGGACATGTTCTGTTGAGCCGTGCAAACGAGAGGTTGTTTAGTTTCCATAAAAATAAGTCTCTGCACTCCTTGCTGCACTGAACTAGAATATGCAGCATCGCTCAGCAAGTCTTTGGGTCTTTTTATTCATGAGCTGAGTCAGTTTTAGCCTGAGATATACCAGAATTTCATGTTCAAAGGAAATTCTTTGACTTTTCTCAGACATCCCTGCCACATATAGAATGATAAAGTCCTTAAGCCAGTTAAAATAATAAAAAAAAGTCCACTTGCTTATTCTGCTTTCTCTTACCATTACCAAAGGTTTTCAGTTTGGTGTGCTCGCAGATGACAAGAGGCAGGTTTGACAATCCAAAGACCACCTCAAGACCATCCTCCAGAACCTCAAAATCCTTGTTTAAACCAGGCCTCTGGTTGGTAGTTAAGGCACAGCCTGAAAGCAGAGGCATAAAGCAGCATCGAAGCTGAAAGTAACAGCTTGCCTAGATTTGTTTTGTCAGACTACATTAAGTTAATTCAAGTATTCAGTGAAAGCCTTTTCCTTGTATACCACATCTTTGTCATGTAGTAACCTAAGGACATAAATTTGAAATAGGCTTTGTTCAAATTAAAGGAAAAATGCAGCTGTATGTAAATGTCCCAGACACAACATAACATGATATAAAAGTTAACATCAGTTACATGACTCCGTTTTTCGAGCTGAACATCTTAAAAATGAAGGAACTCTGATTCTGGTATAGAAGTGAAACTAGTTGGACCTGATGGGAGAAGGAAAATGCCAAAGGCTCAAAGCTCAAAGTGCAGCGCACACATCTGCCAGAAAGTTGGCACACAACCGTGCTGGAAACTCTGCGGCTGAACGGATCTATAAATACACAGCTGTATGCAGCGGTGTTACACGGGTTTTAAATTCCCTTAGAGTTTTAAACGTAGGTAGGAAGGTAAGCAACAACAGGACTAAGCTTTGGTTGTTATGGTGACCCAGTTTGGCTGTTGCTGAGCTATTTCACCCCTTGCTGGGATGTGGGACACAGAGCTGAGGTGCATTTCCAGTGCATGAGTTTATAGTTGAGTTATGACTTTAAAAAGCTCCATGACAATGCTGTAAAGTTATCTGAGGCGGCTCCTGTGTGCTTTAAAGTCAAACATTCACACGCTGCAGCTTCTATTTCTGGCTGGACTGGATCTTCGTCTCGAGGAGTCTTGAGGGGTCCAAACCTACGCAGGTTGTCCACCTGTCTTTTGCACTGCACTGGGTCTGCTTTGTCACTGTGATGACACACTGAAGGTCAGCAGGTCTTTGTCACGAGATGCAGTCTGGTGGTTTGAGATGTGTATATAATCATTCTGTCCTGCAGACTCTGAGACAGTATTTACATGATATTTAAACAACTGAATGCAGAACTCAAGCTGATAAGGTTCAGAAATCTATATATATATATATATATATATATATATATATATATATATATATATATATATATATATATGCACTGCCTCTAGCACTACATGACAGCACCTGGGTCCAACTGAACTCAAAGCAGTCTGACTATCACTTAATTATGACGTCCATCTTGTTTGATTTCATGCTTGTGTTGTTCTTACTCAAATGTAAGTCGCTTTGGATAAAAGCGTCTGCTAAATGACTGTAGAATAGAATAGAATAGACAAAATACTCAGTTGAAAATCTTCTGTCCAGAACTTTGACAGAGGTGGAAAATGCTGTATATATGACAGAAAGACATCCGTCCTCCCCACGTTGTAACGGTGCCTCATTCCTGAGCAGCAGAGGTTTGTTTTGATGCCATTGGCTTATAATATAATGTGCTGTAACTTAAAATGAAAAATTGAATCACTTTGTAGAATTTGTCAAATAATATGCACTTCAATATAAAAAAGATGTGATTCTAAATAAAATAAGATGAAAATTTACCGTGATACGTTTTATTCTGCCACCATGCACACACATTACAGAAATGAGTTTAGTTGTTTCCACCTCCAGACACTTGCAGTGGCTCTTTCTGCTTCTCAGTCCCCCGTTGTCTCTTTTATCCACATAGCCGGTTGGACAGAGGGCATCTCTGGAGCCGGTGGAACAGCGGATCGGTCCACCGTATTGACAGTCGTAGTGTTTTCCCCTAATGAGAGAAAGGGGGGAAAAAAGCTGCATGTAGCATCAAACAGCACATTCCCTCTAAGGCTTCACGTTGCCAAAAAGTGTCCGAGATAATGAGCAATTATCTTTTGTCTAAAGAAGCGATATAATCAGCTATGTTGTTGTACAGTTCAGTAAAAGCTCTAAGAAATTCCATGTAATAAACACTTTATGCTGTACTTTGGACACCAGTTATTAATGCTGTTGAAGTGAAAATGCAAAAATAAAAAGAAGGGGAAGAAAAGGAAGAGATGGTGTTTTACTTTTCACAGACGTGAGGTAAAGCTGTGAGAACAGCTGCATCTTTTAGGATTATCATAATAATTATGAATGCTGATTGTTGGCCCACCGACATCAGGGCTCCCCTCCTTCATTTGACAAGCAGCAGCTGTGTTTAGCTGCCGTGGTTGTTTGGAGGTGAAGTCAGCGACTTCTGATGGTTTTAGTTTGGAATTCCCTGGAAAATGTGAAACCCTGGAAGCTGCAGTTCAGGAAGTTTTAATCTTTCTCCTAAAAATGTATCTTATTATATTAAAGTAGTCAAAGTATGGATGTGTGTTTACTGAAGAGTTGTCCTGGAGCTTTTGTGATCTGTTCCTATGTTTGTTTAAGACTACAATTAGTCTTTTGGGAGTTTTTCTGTTATTTGTAGTCGTGAGCAGCATCAACCAAAGGTCATGTGGGATCCAGTAGCAAAACAAGGATAAAAATGCCATTTAATGTAATAAATGTCTAGATTTACTGTGGTTCCAGCTCGTCTGCTCTTCATTGGTTGTTTTTTACATAATGGAAGCCAAATGTTTCTGCTGACATAAACATGACTTGCACACAGACCAACGCTTCTTATGAAATGCTGGCAAACAGCAAAGAACGATTTCCTCCTGAAATGTGTTTCATCATGTCTGTGTTCGGTTTTACCACAGTGATCTCGGTGTTGCAGATGCTGCTGCACTTTCCACCGCTATGATGCTAAACAGCTGAGTCAGCAGCCACCGACAGCTACCCACTTCCTGTCGTTTAAACAGCATTTTGTATTTTTTCTCTTTCACCTCAATCACTATCCTGTCCCCCACATCTCTCCTTTCCACGCTCACAGTTTGAGGAACCATCTGTTATAGGAGTTGTTCATTAGGAAAAATCAGTCCTTGAATGCACCATTAGATGTAGTCCCAGTGAGACTGAGGGCAATAGTTCATGATTAATCCTCTGCAGATGCTCTAATTAAAGAGAAGAGCACTCCAAAAGGACTCACCTTCACAGGTTTGTCCTCTTTGAGGATGGAAACCTCAGAAAAAGGGTCATTTGAGTTACCTCTTTAACCGAGTTTGTAGACAAATCAATTGATTTCTCAGTGACGCTGATTCTTATCTTATTATTTAGACCTTTTATTGTGTTTTCACCTTCTATGTATCATTGCTGTCATTTTTATCCAGTTGTTTGGTGATGTTTATGGCTTCTGAACCTCTCCTTGGAAACAACGGTGCGACCATGTCACACTGACTAGTCCTTCAGTCACAGACCAAACAGGAGGTGTGTTTTTAAACATTAAATATGATCCATCATGGTGATCTTTACCCTAGAGTGACCAGATTTGAGTTGGTGAAAAAGAAAAGGAAGTCTTGAAAACTCCCTCTGAATCGGTCCAGTAACCGAAACAGTTGAAGAAGAGAGCCAAAGGCAATGCACAGAGAAACGTCCCACCCAGATGTTTGGCCCACCAGATGGAAAAGTGAAAGAAAAATATGGTGATTTGTGGTGCGGTTGTGTTAGTGTGAATGTGCAAAGTACAGATGGCTTTGGTTGACCTGGATGTCCACATGATCACTAATGTTAGTTATGGCTAAAATACCCGTTAATGAACACTCTTCTGCTGGTTGCCTTGGTGACACATCAAGACATGTAAACGTGACTTCCTGGTTGGGTTTAGGCCTCTATTCATTCCTCATTTGATGTTAGGATTTCAAACTACTTGCTTTGGGTTAAAATCAGAGCTGTCAAACAAATTCCTTTCAACGGTGCTATTTTTCCTTGACGCACGATTAAAGTAAACATGTGTAGTTTCACAAAGAGATCCAGAAATAAGGTTGTGGTTCTGAAGTAGAAATGGAAACAGAATGGGTCTTTTACACAGACAGTTTAGCTTTAAAGTTCTGCCAGTTTGTTCTCTGGACAAGACTAAGGTAAATTTTATCTCCTGTGGATGTAAACTAAGTTTCCACCATAGTTCGACGTGTCTCTAATACCACCTGATGTTCAGCACACAGCTGATTCAGAGAGCCCTCCTCCTCCTCTACAGACGGTCCATGCTGGACAGCTTCTGTTGCGTTTCCACAGCCAACCATAACTTTACCTGGTAGGCGATGTATCAGCCAGATAGTGATAGATGTGTTAGCATTATAAAGAAAAACATGACCCAGAATTAAAAGACGAAGGTAAACATCCAGCAGTTTGAATTCTTGTGGATTTAAACAACAAAAAATCCACCGTATATTTAAACATAGAGCTTTTTACTATTTTGTTTTTAGTGTTGAGTCAACTGAAACGATTCTTTCAACAATCAATGAATTGAAATGTGTCTGACTGGTAAGACTGGGACCCCAACGGAAGGGTACTAAAAAACGGGGACGGTTCAGTTATGCTGGGACCCTTCCCAGTTCTTACCTGTGGAAGTACAAAAAACCGGACCGGACCTGTTGGTGGACAATAGGTTTTTGTTTCTAAATAACGGTAAGGCTGTCAGAAGTGAAGAGAGGGAGTGTGCATGTGGGGTTATGTGTTTACACGTGCATGTGTGTGTGTGTGTGTGTGTGTGTGTGTGTGTGTGTGTGTGTGTGTGTGTAGGAAGTCATTCAATCACAGGTGAGTAAACATAGCAAGTAATTAAAGCGTCTTGTGAAGGATACGGAAGCAGAGAGCGACCTTTATTGGCTATTATTTGTTTTAATCGTTATCTGAAGATAACGAGTTAGTTTACAAGGTTTATTATAACATTTACTGTTGATGGTTTTCACTGGTGCATTCCTTAAAAAACTTTTAAGTAATGGTTGTTAGTTTCTTTTAAAAGCAATCTCATAAGAAAGTTATTTTCATTCATAGGCGTAGTCGTCTTTCCATCAATACCTGGTGGCGGGCCAGTCTCGGCTCAGCCAGTCCAGCCCTGCACAGTGGGATATTTTTTAAATAAATTAATCGAGCAATTATGAATTAAAGGAGGGAACATGTGAGTAAAAGAACTAATTGGAAACAATCCTCAAGGAATAAATGTCTCATTTGTAAAGTGTCTGAAGAGACTGTGCTGTTTAAAAAAACGATTCAAGTGATGAACTGATGAAAGTCGCCTTCTCTGTCAGCTGATGTGTCGGCCTGAACTTGTTTTTATTTCGACCCAGGTGACCTGCCAGTTCAACTCTTCTCACTGTTATTTTTGCTGCTGTCTCTGTTGTTTAATTTGTACCTTCATGTTCCAGTATGATGCATTCTTCTTCTTTCTCTGCATATGTTTTGTTTGTGTCCCTCTACGAACTCAATATCCCAATAAAACCATGCGAGAACATAGCAGTCAGTCAGAATGACTGTGGGGGAGTTTTACATTGGCCATCCTTCGTCTCTCAGCTTGATTCTGCCCGGCGCCTGTGTGCTGAATTCAGCTCCCACCCACCACCGACTCCATACCTCTCCATCATTAAAACCCAGAGCACACGGGAGGCAGAGACTCAGCCTCCCAGGTGGAAACGCTGCCTTCTGGTTTCTGATTCAGTCTAAACCTCAACGCAGAGCAGCTTTATAATCTGCTTGTCTTTTACATGCAGTATGTATCTGCTTCTTTTTACTGTATGTGTTTTAGTTTATTCTCCAGAGCATCTCAGGATTAGAGACCCAGCAGCTTCTCATCATCTCACTGCAGGGAGTTTTCCAATCACGTTTTTAAGATAAGAAGAACTTGAAACTATGAATCTAACACACTTTTTTTGCTTCCTAAGTTGTGATTAACTCCATGTAAACTCAAAATTAAAATGAAAAATGTGTGTGGACCAAATAAGCAGGGTGAAGGGTTGCAGATTTTATTCATGTGTAGTTTTGTTTATAATTATTTTTTTATTTTGGAATAAATATTGGCACCTGTTTTGAATATTTTTCATGAATTATGGACTCCCAAATAGTTTGGAAATGGCTTCTTAAATCTTTCCAAATTGTTGGGTTGCTTTTCTAAGATCATTGCTAGTATCTTTTCTCCTTAACATTATGTTAAAAACCAATTATTAATTCATCAATTTTTCATCTGAGGTTGTATTTTGAGAAGCTTAAATAGTACCTAATAAAAAAAACCTCTTTTTCTTCCCTTACTTTAATCTAAGGCTTTCAAAATTGAAGCATTAATTCAAGGAGATAATTTGTGGACTTAACGCGATCATTTATTTATAATTTCAGGCTTTTAATTTCAGAACGATCATTTTTTAATAATTTCAGAGGTTTTTTTATAAAAACGCATTAACCGCCATTTGACATATCACACAATCAGTCGTTGGATCTGACGTTCTGGTCCACACTCCTTACCAGTTGGTGGCGGTAATGCACCAAAATGTTCCATGCCCACCACCAACAAAAGGAAAAAAAGGAAAAGAAAAAGAGAGGAAGAGGAGTCTCAGCCGCATCTACTTAAGGCTGATTGTGATGTAAGCAGGATGAAAGAATAAAAGAATAAAAAAAATAAAGAAAAAAAGAAAAAAAACCTGCTGGTTGTTTTGATAAGAGGTTTCAGTATTAAAAAAAAACAAAAAACAAAAACACTGGAACAATAAATCAGTTAAAATGTTAACTTTAACAGCACAGAAAGGAGGTTTCATTTTACCGAAGCACCTCTAGCAGGTATGTGCTTGCTTGGTGGTGTTCCAGTTTTGGAATTTGATTAATCCTGATTAATCCACACTTTGACAGCCCTACTTTAATCCTCATATGGATCAATTTGGTTGCATGGAGTCACCCATTTCTATATCATATCAATCTCCACAACTCTGCATGAGCCTCTGCAGATTTCTAGTAATTGACCCTTTAACACTTAATCCATCACTGGTGATGCAAAATGACACTTGTCATCCCATTCCTGGTATTTAAAGGGTTACAGTAGCACTACTACTTTCCGAGCTTAAAGCTTTGTGTTTCTGGCTTCTTTTGATCCCCAGCTAACATTAATTGTGTACAATTAATTGTGTACATTTCTGGAGCTGTCGTATCCCTGCAGTGTCCCGAGGCTGTGAAATCGCTGTGAAATCGCTTTACCGCATCACGTCACACGCTAGCAACTGGATATCAACTCACTGGCCATTTTGGACGCGAACTGTAGCTGATCCAGAAAAAAAACCATTAGATGACATTACTGAAGGAAGAGAGGAAAATGAAGAGACAGAGCAAGAGATAATACACGAGTCAAGATCAGACTGACTTTTACTGGCTGGAGAGATCTCAGAGAAGAGACTGGATGAAGATGATGCTGGATTAACCGTCGTTAGGGGGTTTCAAAGTGCAAAACTCTTCCAAATTTCAGCAGTGTTACTTTAACCATCCTTGGAACACACTGTTAGGGTACGAGTGGTCTAGCAGTAAATTTTCTGAGAGCTCAGACCACACACCGTCATGAATCAACTCCATAAACTCTGGACTTCCCTGTCCTTTAGTTCTTGTGTTTTGGTCATGTGTTAGTAGCTAATGTGAACAACTACACCAGTAGTAACGTTTGTTTCTCTAACAGCCATGACTGTTTCACTGGTTTCAATGAAGAATGGGAAATGATCCAACTTCCAAGTGGTAGAAATTAAAGAACTCTTAAAGAAGATCATTATTGGCTGATTTTTAAGGCAATTTTTAAAAAAGTATGTTAAGATCACATCTTAGAATTTAAGGAGGAATTCAGTTCTGCTTTTTATTAATATTTCTATTATAATAATTTCATTATATATAGTTTCTGTTCTCTCATATTATTCCAGATTAAGCAGTTCTGTTTTCCTGGGTTTTCCCGTCATTTAACAACAGAATAAATCTAAAACTGTGAACGATATTTGGTCGAGAAGACTTCATGTAGGTGCGGTTTTCTGAGATCAGCAGCGCTCTGATTGCCTCTGTTTATCGGTGAATGATGATATCAGCAGTTTGCATGTGTTAAAGCTGCTTCTGAGTCTCTGCTTAGCTTCTAGAAGTACATCTATCTGCTTGTTGCTGCCACTAACAGTTTCAGGAATATGATGAAATGTCTGAGATGT
This sequence comes from Melanotaenia boesemani, assembly GCF_017639745.1. Taxonomy (NCBI): domain Eukaryota; kingdom Metazoa; phylum Chordata; class Actinopteri; order Atheriniformes; family Melanotaeniidae; genus Melanotaenia; species Melanotaenia boesemani. The sequence continues at coordinate 32,813,821 of NC_055689.1, read as the reverse complement.
GTTGACACCGTTGCTCCTTTAACTTTATCGTCTGTTGTCTTTGCTTGCTTATATGTGCTTCTTTGTTCTCTGGATGAATCTAAATTAAGCAGAGCAGAGGAACAATAATCCTCTGGCTTTTGTCTTTCTTTCTCTCCTCACCTGATACTATAAATATTCTGTTCTACCCATATGAAAATACTACACTAACATTAAATTTCACGTAACAACTACAGTATATGCCAAGTACAGCCAAACTCTGATGTGAAACTCGCTGAGCTCAGACGTGAAGTTCCAGCTAATTAGATCAGCTGAAACGGATCAATTCAGGTGACAGGAAGTCGATTTAACAAGCTTGGCAGAGTTCTGCTGCTAAAACCTGAGTCTGTCATGACTCTGCTACAGCTCATTTTCAGACCAGACACATTTTACATGATTCCTCTGCTCAGACTGAGAAAATTCCAACTAAAGGTTTTCCTCTGAAACTGTGAACACTGAGAAGATCTGGACCAGTTTTTTTCTGCTGTAGTGATATGTCGGTCACGAACGATTCGTTCAGTATGAACTAATCCTTTATATGACTCGGGAGTAACGGGTCCTCTCAGTGAGCGATTCGTTCATTTTCATGCGGTACCTCCTCTCGCCACATGGCAGGCAGCTGCATAAACTCAGTCAGTAGGTCAGGACAGGAAACAGAAATGATTCGTTCAGGACTCGCTCAGGTCCGTCCTCAGGTCCTCGTTCTTTTGTCACGTGACAGCCAGGCTGCTCAGGCATTTGTGACAGACAGCTCGGGCTGCACGGTCTCGTTCTCGGTCTCTTTCTCGTTCATCATTCAGGCTGTGTGGCGAGCAGTACGTTCGCTCTCGGATTGGTCTCTCTAGTTCTTCTCTCTGTCACGTGACAGGCAACTTGGTCTCTGAACGGGTCTTCCTTCGTTCGTTCACAGCTCAAGCTGTATCAAGCTCAGCAGTACGTTCGCTCTCGGCTCGGTCTCGTGTTCATTTGTCACGTGATAGCTACCGAGTCACTGTTGCGCTGTTAAACAATGGCAGGGAGGATGTAGGACACAAATCACTTTATTGTGGTGTGTATTTGCTTCCCTACGTTTTCACATGGTTTGAATTGCTTGAGAATCGCGGATTTTTTTTACAACACCACCTGCTGTAAAAATGAACGACATGATTCGTTCAAGATTCGTTCACTTTACTGTTCGAGAGTAAAAGACCTGGGTTAGTGAAAAGAGTCGAACTTCGCATCACTATTCTGCTGAGCAGTGAAAGTAAAGCTGCTCCCTGAACTACAACCAGAAAACACACAGAGTAGCAGCACTTTTAAATAACTGAGTGAGTCGGGGGCAGGTTTAAAAGCCTCAGAGTCCCAGATTCCCCTGCAGTGGCTGTGTAGTTTGACCTGGGAGCTGCTGGAGGGTTTCTGTCCCTCTGGATACACTTATACTGAATAACCTTGAGAGCAGCAGCAGCAACTCAGGTAACAATTCTACGGCTGTAATTTCTCCATTACAATCATCTCCATAAACTCTAGATTTCCTCTTTGCTCAGTACTTGTTTTGTTGACTTTTTAGCAGCTTTCCTGCAGAAAAGTGAGTCAGTTTCTCGCCTCTGTTTTGTTACCTGTTGATGCATCAGTGCAGCTGTACGAGGAGCTCATCACGCTCTTATTCTGCTGCACAGTCGCTCGATATGAGATTCTTTCTGAGAGGAGGAAAGCTTTCATCTGCACTCATCAGCTGAGACCTCAGCCTGCAGCATTTGGGAGGAAAATCTGGCAAAGAGGTGCATCCAGATTTAGAAATGGTGGCAGAGGAATCAAACAATAGCAAACTGGGAACTGTGAGCATCAAAAGGCCTGAAAGCAAACAGGGGAAGCAGATTTTTAGAGGAGAATTTGAAGAGTTGTTGTTTTCTGTGGTCGGAAGCTGCATCCTGTCCACTAATTACCATATTTACTCCCCGCGTAGTGAACAGGTCTGCACTCCAAAAACGACTGCAAGGAGGATCGGAAGGACGGGGGGGAATGAGCAAAAGGTTTTCCAGTCGCCATGGAAACTAAAATGCCAAGCACAGCAGTGCATCGCGGAAAGGCACTCATCAGGGGTGGAAGGAAAAAATAACAATCACCTCATTTAATGCTTCACACTGCAGACTCAGAGGCATGTGTCAGCACTGAAAACACAGCGGTGGTGTTAGACCACCATCACACGCGCGCTACTTCCTCAGGATCTACAGAAATGCTTCAGATGCTTTATTCATGACGCTGCAGCTGCTAATCGTTATGAAGGATGCAGGAAGGTGAAAGGTATGAATCCAGAGGAAAAGAAAACTAAATCGGAGGAGCTGGATGGATCATTTGCCTGTTATTTTGTAGAAAGTCTGAAAGATTGAGCTCTAGAATCCACGTTGGTTTGGACACCAAAAAAACAGCTGGAGCTGATAGTTTATCCCTAAGGCCGATTTATGCTCAATGCAGGAGAGGGATATGTAGACGGATGGACAGTTTCGTCCATCTCTTGCGTTGGTTACGCACATAATTTGGTCTGTTTTCACAGAGCTTAGCTATCCATCGCTACGACCGGAAATACTGGGGGCGGTGCAGAGCAGAACAGCTGACATGTATCCAGTGAAATGAAGAAACCAGAGAAGAGGTTAGCAACCACAGAAACGTTAAAGATGCATGGAAGTACGAAGATCGCTACGTATGACGTTTGAAATGGACATCCTTATTTATGTACGTAAAGGAGTATAAATGACCAGTGAAGATGATGTACAACTTGAAATTGTATAAGTGTCTGAGGCACACTGACGAGGTGGAAATCGTCTTCAGAACCTGTAGTCTAGCTGTTTCTAACAGGTCAACATTTAAATTAGACAAGATGGATCAATCCACCCTACTCACCCACCTACCCATTACCTACCCTAACCCCTTGTTCACTACACAGGGTTGCACTATATAGCACACTACATGGTGCACTTATTCTCTTGGTGATTCAAACACGAAGCTGCCTATTTGTCCCTCCCGCAGACCACGTGGCTACCAGCCGTCACCACAGCAACGACAACTCGCGTCAAGATGTCATTCCAAATGCAATCCAGAGTTTTGTGTAAATATTTTTATTTTCATTCTTTATGAATATGATTAATAAAATACTTAGATTTATAGGTCATTTCGCGCCGCTCGTTTTTTTCGCCTCCTTGCGCCATGTTGAGCTTCTGCCCACAATGCATTGTGGTCTATATTGACCCGTCTAGTGACCATCGATGCTCACTACTTTTCAAGATGCATTGTGGGTGATTTTGAGTGCCCTACTTTTTCCTCTCTGGACATTCGGACACCTCTACAAAATGGCGAGACCCCTATATAGGGCACTATGTAGGGAGTAGGGTGCACATTCGGACACTGATGCTAACTTAGCGACTTAGGGCCATATTTAGCGAGTTTTCAGAACCCTGTAATTTTCCAAAAAAGCAACAACAAATCTAGCAACATTTTCTGGTGTTACTGAAGATTTTTGGAGACTGATGTACAATCAGGTATCATTTACTTCTACGAATTGTCAACCTCCTGTTAACCAACCTCAGGACTGCTCCAGATAAACAAATCTTATATGTCCAGTACAGCAACTTTTTTTTAGGTGCTGGAGGTTTGCTGCAGTTGCTATGTCCTCTGTTACCTGTATGACTGTATTTTCTGTGCTGAGGAAGGTGCAGGGAGAAAGAGGAGGAGGAGGGCAGCTTCTGCTGGCTGATTGATGCTTTTATTTCCCTCAGCAGAGGACACATCCTGATGATTCAGTACTTTGTTTTGTTCATGTCAGGAGGGGCTACTAAACACGAGTGCTGTTGTGACTCCGTTCAGGTGATAACCCATCAGGTTTCCAGATTCCAGCTGCTTCTGAACTCTAAACAGAAAGATGAAGGTTTCCACAGCCTTTATCTAGGTCATAATAAGTTGATACTGGCTGGTTTTATCTTTACATCCCAGGATAAGACTTGGGCTTTTTATTTTATTTTTGATCATGCTTCTGGGCTCCTTGGATTTTTATCTCCTCCTATAAATCAAACATTATAGAGAACTGTTCAAACTCCAGAAGATGCAGGTTTATTTCATAGAGTCGTAACTTCAGGGGGCGCCCTAACAGTCCAATGTGGGCCCAGTTCGCTCATCACACACACACACACACACACACACATATATGTATATATATATGTATGTATGTATTTATGTATTTATGTATGTATGTATGTATGTATGTATGTATGTATGTATGTGTGTGTGAGTGTACATATATATATATATAAATGTATGTATATATATATATGTGTGTGTGTGTGTGTGTGTGTGTGTGTGTGTGTGTGTATGTATATAGTTTTTATTTTGACCCATAAAAAGAAATAATAAAATATTTGCAAAAATGTGAGGGGTGTACTCAGTTCCGTGAGATACTGAATATACATGATCTGTCTTTTGTATTAGTTGGTGGATCAAGGAGGGCATAGAAATTAGAAAACTGGCCACAGATGCCATCAACCGGTATGAAGGAGCTTTTACGCTCTCACACACCTGGATTTCTTTCCTCCTCCACTGCATATAAAAGACAAATGAGCGGCATTGGGTTTGGCTGACCTGGCAGATCTTTCAAGTCCATCATGTTGGCCAAGCCTAGAAATAACAGCTGATAAATTACATGTCATAGCTGTCAGGTGATGCTTCTGAGGAAGACTTAGTTGCCAGTTGAAGCTACTACCATTGTCTGAAAGAAGAAATCTTTAATATAGTAAGACAGAAGACAAAATTAACCTTTTTCAGCCAGCACCCTCACCTGCTCCGCCGAATATCTCCTCTATGCCATTGATTCCTGATGTGTAAAAAAAAAGAGAGAACTATGCTAAGACTTATCTAACCTACACTAATGTAAACAAAGCTAAAAAAAATGACCAGTGTGCTAAAAACAAACTGCTAAGCCCAGTGATAAAAACTACTGCGAACCAATAGTAAAACTACACTAAAATACTCTAGAAACTACAGTCTAAAATACTCTCTCGATCTCCCTGATAATAACCGTTGCTACCCCACCAACATCGCCTACTCTCCCTCAACGTCACCACCACATGTTTATATCCCCACCGTTTACCACACTTAGCGTAACATGATGTCATAGACTCATAGCGATGGTACTTCATGAAAGGTGAGAGTCTTACCTTTCTGCTAAAAAATACCCGCTCTAGCTTTTATAGGTTTTGTTTTAGGGCAGTTTAAATGGGATTAAGCTTATAGGGAACTTTGAGCGGCCGCTTAGTTTTTAAAGGGTTAAAGCAAGGCTGAAGGCTTGTCCATTGCACAAAAAAACCACAAGTATTACCCTCACTACTCAGTCTATTGCTCTTAAAACCAGATGTTTGTTAATATTTGCACGTTTGTACTTTGTGACCAGTGTAAAAGAAGCTTTTGAATGCATTTAAATCTTTTTTATGTATTTGTTGAATCTAAACCACAAGGTGTTACCAGCTCAAACACGTCAGCTTCGTTAATTTATGAGCCTGTAGATTTTACACGTCTTACAGATCGGTAAGGCTGGTTCTCTGCAGCTCAGATGCAGCATAAACACATGGTGACATTTAAAATGAATGAAAAGAAATCATATGACTCGTCTCGTGCAGTTCACAGAGGAGGTAATTGCTGATGAAACATGTAGCATGTTGTGGTTTCATGTTATGACAGAAGGATGCCGGCAGAGAAAGCAGAAGCCTCCAGATGCTGCAGAAACAGAAATAGTGGGAAACGAAGTCAGCACACGCTGGTGAGAAGAGACGCAGCTGGAACTTCAGAGCAGAAGCCAATTAAAATCCGACAGGAGAAAACATCCTTGAGGAGCAGAGAGGGAAACACTCATTTGTTAGAGGAAGAGCACTGAATGCTCTGCTGCACCGACTTGCTTAGAAACTTTCAATTTCACTGCTGATTTGGCAAATGGTTCACTTCAAGCGAAGAGCAAGGAAAGGGCTCAGAGCCAATAATGTGTAGAAGAAGAAGAATTTTTGTTTGTCAGTACATTTCTCAAGGAAATGAATAGAAATTAGTCACTAGGACTCCTATCTTCTGGTAGTCGGGGGGTAGTTAGGGTGTTCAGGGCTCACAGGCCTACCGTGGTTCACTCACAATCACCTTCACTGCCAGTCCAGAGACTTCCAGCCCCAGGTACTCCTTTCTGACCACTAAGATGAGATGCAGCTCCATTTTTGCTGTTATGTGGTGAAAACAGAAGTTGCCTTGCATTAAGATGAAGATAACTTTATTGATCCTGCAATGGGGAATTTATATCCCACAGCAGCAAGAAAGGACAGCTGAAGATGACGTACAAAAAAAGCAATAACAGCAGCAATAATGACTACTTACATATTTTACAATAAAGTTACATTAAAGAATTATAATAAAAAAAAGATATTAGTTTACATATACTGCACAAACAGTAGGAAGTGATGGGGTGATGTGGGTGGTGACATGGAGCTGTTATATAGTCTGATGGGGGTAGACAGGAATGACCTACAGCAGTCTGCTCCAAGCCTCTGCAGCAGGATGCAGCGTCCTCTAGCATGTCTATAGTAAAATATTTCACATATAAAATTAGTAAATTGATTTGAAAACATATAAAGTTTATCCATTTTATAAATGTTAATACATTGCATTCAAATTTTTAAATAAAAATATAAATATATTTTATATTATATGTGTGTGTGCATATATATATATATATATATATATATATATATATATATATATATATATATATATATATAAAAATTAAAATATGCAAATAAAATAACTAAATTATATAAATGTGTAACTGAGGCAAAATATTGTGGAAACTGCACTTATTTTTCTCCATAAATGTCATTTAAATGTCATTAAATGGAAATTTAAAAAGTACTTGTACATCTAAAACAAAGACTTTTCATTGTTTACAGGTTATTATGTTGTTGTTTTACTGGACCGACCCACTGGAGACCAGATCGTTCTGTACGTGGCCTCTGAACTAAAATGTAAACTGAACTCCTGGTTTAGGAGGTGCAGGGGGAACAATGTTGAAAAAAGTCTGAGAACCACAGATTCAGATCCCTGCATACATTCACATATAAATATAAAATGAAATACTGATGGGTTTGACCTGAATAAACATCATATGAAACTACAGTTCAGTTTAGATAGAAATCTTAGTTTCTTCCTTCTGTATGTTAAAAAAAAAAAAAAAAGTATTTGACTTTCTTTATTGTAAGATTTCGAGCCAGTCAGTGTTCAGAGATGAGACCTGTCATGTTGGTCTACATATTAAATAATGACCCTCAGGGGGGGTTTAATGCACCAGAGCAGCATGTGGATGATTCACATGACAAATGGCATTAGGCCTGAAGGTCTTTCACGCTATAAGACCGCAACCTTAGCATGTTATATATAAGCATCATATTTCCATACTCAATGTTAACGGTAGGAAAATACCCCCATAGACACCCAAACTGTAGGTTTGGAGAAGCTTCAGCTACCAAAGTTGTACCTCAGTTTGCAGGGATTTTATGGCTCTGCTGTAGCAATTCACCCCGATCCTGGAAACATCTAGATAGTGCCGCTGTCTTCACCCCAGGGACACGCTCGACAACAAAATCTATGTTCTCCCTCTGATGTAGAAGTGATGAATTACTTCAGCCGTTAACAGAAAAACAAGAAGTCTGCCCAGTGCTGGGCCTGCAGGGATGCTGCAGAAACATTCCCACATGTGTTTCGTCCAAGGTGGACTTCAACACTTTAGTAAGAGCAGAACAAGACAGCATAGCATGCATCAGTAGTTTATAACAACTGTCAATAACAAAAAGATCAGCAGCTCACTGTAATCCTGAATGTTTCAACATGTAAATGAATATAAAACTGCACTGTTTCAGCTGCGTTCACCAGGAAGGACTCCTCGGTGGACCAGTCTTCCTGTTAGATCCTTTAACATGTTGTTTATCAGTGGTCATTCCTGGGCGTGGCCAATCTGATGGATCTGACAGAACCGCCAGGTTGGCCATGGCCTCCGCGGCTAAAAGCATAAAAGGTGTCCTTGGCCCACTCTCTGATTTCTATTGCCTCCTTCATCCATCTTTTGGATTTGTTTGTTTCTGTTCCAGTGATTTGTGTATTGTTCCAGCCGGGTCACCTGGTGGATCTGGCAGGTCCGTCAGGTTTGCTACACCCAGCTGAAAACTGACACGTCACAGCGCTATTACTTGGTGTGGCATACAGTATGGTGACACCTTTGAAGAAAACTGCAGACGCCATCCGAAACTTGTCAAGACAAAGATCTACCACAGGGATCCTGCAGCCACATCCTCGGGGGCCAGTGTCCTGCAGGTTTTAGAAGTTTCCCTGTTGCAACACACCTGATTTAGACTCAGACTTGTGCAGAGAGTGATGTCAAGCCTTGCACAACACAACAGGACACTGGCCCTCGAGGACGTGGCTGCAGGATCCCTAATACCTAATACTAATACCTTAACTTTGTCTGAAAGAAGAAACTGTGATGTATACTTAAAGAAAGAACACAAACTAAACCTTTTCAGCAGATCTTTATTTATCTGAAAATCCTGCCACATCTACGTATTGATTTGACTGAGGCACACACTCTAGCTTTTTCTGGGACCAGAGTCTGCTGGTGAGGCAGTAACATAGAGCTGATTGTCATCAGCAAAATTATAAGTTTTTGTTTGTTTTAATGATCTGAGCTTGTGGGAGCACATAGATGCTGAAATATAGGGGGCCCAAAATGGAGCCTTGGGGAACTTTACATGCCATCTTTGAGTAGAAACACAACAGTGGTGTTGAATCCATGTGTGAAAATGATGCCTCTGCTTCCTGAACCACTAATTCACAATTTAAGCCTTATGAATGTTGACATGATCATCTAAAATTATGCCCATGTCATCAGGGAAGAAGTAATATATCGATGGAAAAAGTTGGTTATTAAGTTTGTCAATGCATTCTGTTACTGACCCTCAACTTTTGCCAGGATTTGTAAACAAAATAAATAAAAAAGAAAGTATTTTTTTCTTATGGCCAATATGCTTCATAGTTTGTACAATTTAGGTACTTAATTCTCAAATTTGAACTCTCATATCTTTATTTTCTTCTGTAATTTTCTAAACAGGCACCCAAAATCCTCAGTCCCCCCCCCACAACAAAATACGTTAGCTCTGCTCTGCAGTTCTTTGATCCAATCAGCTTTTTGTTACACTTGCATCTTAGAAAAGGGGGAAAACTACTGAAATCCAGCTTTTGATTGCAGACATCAAACCTTAAAGAGTGTGTGCTGCACATTATAACAGATCCTCAAACCCTGTTTGCTGAGGAGGTGGGAATAAAAAAGAACATGAAATGTCACACTAGTCAACATATTTTATCACAGTTTTTGCTGTGACCTACTTGTGGCATTGTGTGAGCGTCTTTTTAATTGCCAGCATGCAAATTTGCAAGCCCCCAGATGTTCTGCACATGAGCCAAGCGGTGCAGTCATAATAAAACACCCCCAAACTCAGATTAGTCATCACAATGTCGCCGTTTTCCACCAGTTTAAATTTCCATATTTATGTTTTTTTTAATCTTTTAACTATAACCAGTCTTTTTTACAGCTGAAGCAGATAATTCTGTAAGTTTTAATTTAACCCCTTTGCATATTTCTCTGTTGCAAGTCTGTAAACTTTCATTTAATTCCTGTGAGTCATCATGATGCAGCATCCTGCTCTGTCCTCATTGGTCCTCCCTCATCCTCGTTCGTCATCATGAGGAGCCTCAGCAGTGCGTCTCCACCTGGCTGCGTCACCACCGTTGCTCTCTGTGGATAACAAGACTTGTCCATTATGAAGGGATGCTCACTCAGACATGTCTGATCTGAGGCACCAACTTAGAGAGCGGAGTAGTTAATGGACCGCAGGTCCAATCTTTAGAGATCCTGTCTGGCTCTGTCCCAGATTCAGACAGATAGCCCTGTAAAAGAACATAATGCTTTTTAACATGATAAGTGGTAGACAAGCTTTTGGGGCGTTGTCATGTACAACTAGGTTTTGGGTATCTAGTCAAAATGTAAAGCTTAGGTCAGATTTTTCACACAGTAGTAGATCAATACTACCAGAAACACCTGATCTGAGCATCATTAATTAGTTTATTACTTTGTTTTCTATGACGGGAACAATGCAACTGCTCTGAAACACAAAGGCAGGAGGTGATGGTTTTATACTCGTATATAGGTCGTATTGGGTTTCTGGAGAATTTTTATCTGCCTGATAAACTTTTATTTCTACAGTTTCATCCCAGTAAAGCCGTAATAACCACTATAAAACTCATTAGCAATGAGTCTTGGCTTTATTTCTCTTGCTTAAATCTCAATTGTGCCAGTTATTAACCTTGTTAGACTTCTCTTACATCTTGTTTTCAATGTTGTGGTGGGATTACTGCAAAGCATAATCCCTGATTATACTGGATGAGCAGGTTATTCCATCTTCCCTGATGGCACGGCCATATTCCAACAAAATACAAAACCAGGATTCATGTGGTTCAGATTGTAAAAGAGTGGTTCAGGGAACAGGAGAGATCTTTTTCACTCATGGATCGGCCACCACAGAGTCCAGACCTGAACCCCACTGAGAATCTTTGGGATGTACTGGAGGCCTTGATTGTAGAGAAAATGTAATTATTCCCCAGCATAACATATTTGGAGTCTTTTAAAAGTTCCTCAAACATAATGGTTCCTGATGATTTCAGTGAAGAGGGCTAAGTTTGTAGCCTCATGTTGAATTAGCTGATGCTTTGACATATTCTGATGTACGATTTAAACCTGCATCATTTTGACTTTTTCTACTGTGAATACCACTTTTATCCTTGTTTTGATTCAGAGATGAGATGAATGATTGGCAGTCAGAGCTTTCCATCTGTATGTGTCAGCTTGGATTACAAATATAACTTTTCCACTTTATAACCAAATCCCATCATCTCAACAACAAGCACCTGAGCTCAGACGTGTATACCGGGGATGTGCAGCTCCGGTCCTCGAGGGCCACAGTATTGCAGGTTTTAGATGTTTCCCTGCAATAACACATCTTATTCAAATTAAAAGGATCTTCTCAACAGCTTGTTAGGTTTTGCCCACATCATGTTGACCCTCTGATTCAGGTGCTGCAGCAGGAAACATCCAAAACCTGCAGGACAGCGGCCCCTGAGGTCTGATTTTGGAAACCCCTGAAGGTTTTTTTTTTTTTTCCTTGACTCTTTTAAGTTTTTCTTCTTCGTGTCGGTAGCTTTTTTGTTTTTTGTATGTCATTTTGTCTTTTTCCATGTCTAGCATTTAAGTTTTTATGTGTTTTCCTCTTTATTCTTTAATTAAAGCTTTTACATTTCTTACTTAAATGATTAATGTTATGATTTTTTTTATGCAGCTGTTTCATTGCATGTTTTGTATTTCTCCTCATCTTCATTAATTTGAAAAGCTGAGACCTTCCCTGTGACTATTCAGGCCCTGGATTAGTGTCAATAATCCTTTCAGGATTCTACCTGCAGCATTTTCTAAACAAAGCAACAGATGAGACAAACCCGACTCCTCATATGTTTCATGATTTCAGTCACTGCTGACTGAGAACTGAAGGAAGGCAGAAACTTGAAACAGACATCCTGTCGTTTGTTCGAACTGACAGCTTCTGGTGTCATTTAACGGAGGTGGAACCACCTTAATGATCCCCCTCAGGTTCTGATCACAACCTGCCAGTTCACTGCTGTGTAATGACGAACCCATCAGTTCTCCTCTGGAGCCTTTTACACGAGGCCAAAAACACCCTGAAGACAAACATGACGTCTGAGGGATCTTTTTAATCCAGGAAAGTATAAATAGAAGGGATACAGAGGGAATGATGAAGGCGGTGACACCAACCCCTGAAACATTTGTAGAGCATTGTTTAGTTATCATAACCAGCAACCACTTCATCCATCCCTCTGTTCACTGCTGCTGTGCTGCAGCTTTGTTTTAGATTTAATGTAGTTAATCATCCTAACTTTCTCTTTTTGACATTATTAATTACAGTTAAGTTCAAATAACAATACATTTCAACTTCCGTGTCCAGTCTCACTGAAAACATTTCCTACAGTCTGTGGCGACTCAGCAACACCATCATTAATAACCAAAAATTTATTATTTTCTTTTGCTTGTTTTTTGTTTATTTTATTAAAATGGATCCAAACAATATTATTCAGACTGGTCTATTTATGCCCCCGTGTCCCAAATCTGTAGTTAAAACTGATCCAGAATGGGTCGCATGCTCGTGCAGAACAAAACAATCTACATGTTCTTTCAAAACTATGTGACCTCAAGTGGAAATGAGAATAAACTCCATCCATGGTTTCAGGATGCCGTCCATTAACACTGGTTCTGCTGCGTTTCCTCTGTTTGGGTACACATTTGCAAACTTCCTGAAAACATACAACATACACACAGAATGAATTATAGAAGGCTCCATATGCGTAGTATTCCCTGCTGAGCATAAATTAGACCTTGAAAACAATGTATGTTGGCTCTTAACTTGATTAAGCTCATGATTCATTCCCATGATTGTACCTGACTGATGTACAGGAAGGGCAGGTCTTAGAAGTTTATCTTCTTTCGGCACCTTTTCATTTGTGGTGTACAAAAGAAAAAAAAATCAAAGACTAACAAATGTAATTAGGTAAACCATGAGTAGAATAAATAAATAAAGTGTTTTGATAAATTATTCTTATTGACTGAATGTAGCCCAGATGTGCGTCATTACATGGATGTTGATCTGGCATCCCATGGCTGAAGATGTTGCAGGTAATCAGACATCCATCAGATGATTTGATAAAACTGGCTCCAAACTGGATTCACCGAGTTGTAGTTACATCCTGGCACCAGTAGGGGGCGAAGAGATTGAAGGATGCCATTTTAGGATGTATTTAAAGGTTAAAACAAACACCTTTTAGATCAAGAGAAGATAAAAGAAGACTAAATATTTACAGACATTAACCCTTCTCATCCCTCCACCTCGCTCTGTAAAGAAGCTTTACACTGTTCACCATTTTACATTTACTGATAGTTTCAGGTAAAAGATTAGAAAGGAATTAAAAAGCTTTTCAGACTTACTCTGTTTTCAAACTGTTTCCTCTGGAGAATAAATTAGTGAAATTAGGAACATGATTCACAAATCTTTGCTGGATAAAAACCAGAGAAGATAAAACAGAGACGAAGATGAAAGCAGTTTATTATCTGATTTAAATCGCTATACTCATGAATAATGCCTGAAGCCTGCAGTCAGCCTGGTCGCTGTGTCACAGAGGTGAGGTGGTTCATGTCAGGTGTCTGGGAGATAAACCTGTGAGTTTATTATGTGAGTCGTTCATAAATATGGAAGAGGAGTGATTTCATCCTCTGCAGCTTCTTCCTTCAGGCAGTTTCATGTGATTTCATCTGTTAAAGAGGCTTAAAGCTTTTTTTTATTATCTGAATTTTCTTAATCTCCCTGTGGTGTATTGTCTTGGCTGACTGGCTCTGTTAATGCTGGCTGAAGTGTTCATTAATGCACAGGAGAGGCTTGTACTACATGGGAGCAAGATGGTAAATTTCATTCTAACTGAAACAACTGAACAATTGCTGGGAGGAATTTTAATAAAATTTTATTCATGATTATTTGGTTACATGAATACAATAAAATTTTTAAAATCTAGAAAACAGTTTTTACTCAAACTGAAGCTCCTCTTCTCACTTTCTGCAGCAAATACTTTGTTTTAGCTCCATGTCCTGAAAATGTTCACAATATCAACGTGTGAAGAATTAATAATGCAAACACAACCTCAGGATCACGGCCTCAGGTGGTAGAGCGGGTCGTCCAGTGATCGGAAGGTTGGCAGTTGGAATCCGGCTCCTGTGTCCTTCAGTAAGGCGGTCTGAGAGGCCGTTGCCGTGGATTGGCTGCCACATTTCCATCAACCTGCCTGGGCAGCTGTGGCTACACATGTAGCTTACCCCCACCAGGTATGAATGAGGGGGAAATGAATAATGGATAAATATAAAAGTGCCTTTAGTGCCTTGAAAGGCGCTATAAAAACTATATTTTTTTATTTTTATTTCATGACCGAACAGCACAAATATGATCCGATCTGGCCCAGACCACGTTCATGTGCGTACTGATTCAGAAACATATCTGACGTTTTTCAGAATGACCTTAGTTTGAACGGTCTTGCAGAATTTTGTCCAATTTTTCTTTGATTGAAATGAAACAGACATTACAGCTTAACACCACGAGCGGTGAAACATGCCGTGATCAAAGGTAAACAAAGGATTAAACAATATTATATCCTAATTTTGCCGGCTACACCAGCATCATGTCTTCGGTGCATGCAGGTCATTTCAGAGCAGTAGACTGGATTCTGATGGAAGTCACATTGAAATTATAATGTGAACAACATGAAAATAATCGGATCTCAAATATGGTAAAATATGGACCAAATAAATAAAAGAATAAAATTAAAACTGAACTGAGCACCGAGAGCTGCAGTGTGAACGTAGCCTTGTTCTCTAACTCAGAGTTGGGAACGAATCTCTGCTTCAGACGGAGGAGGTGAAAGGTGCATCCATACCAGGATAGTTCGCAAGACTCGATACGATTGGGAACTCGGTTCAATATTCTTCTGGACTGATATTACATTCATGCTGTTCTACTCTAACAGATCAGACCTTTTAAATATTGTGTTCCAGTCCCTGCCAGAGGCAGCAGCATTTCAAACACTGTTCTGGTGCGGAGGGAGGGCTGCTAACCATGAAAGCCCAAGGAGAGCTTTTGCGGTGCAAATAAGACAAAAAAACGGAAAAGGAAAATTCATTTTATGGATTTTATTTATTAATCTTCCAGCCCTAACTGGACTCACAATGCACTTTGCTTTGTAGTCCACTTCCTGTATTTGGTCCTCTTGAAGCAGACTGAGACTCACAATTGTAGGCGGACCGATTCGCTTCTTTGATCTGAGTTTCCCAAACGAAGTAGTTTCTGAACGAACAAGGATTAGGCTGGCATGAATGTGTCCTAAGTAACTCTGTATCTTGTTCATCAGTGCTGGTAGGATGCAGCGAGAGGTGGATAGACAGGTCGGAGCTTTCACCTGAGCTGACAGGCAAAGCTGCCTGTGGCACTCGTGGTGTTCCAGCCCTGGCAAGTGTTGTGTGGACCACAAATGGTCCAAATGAGGAGCCAACCTGGACATAGACTACAGAAATTTCCTTGTGGACCACATGAGGTGGTCGAATGGCTGAGTTTTGGCAGCCACACTCACATGGAGTCAACAGCACAAATCCAGGTCAAATATGAGCGAAACCAAACGGCAATCATGGGACATATGAGACAAACATTATTTGATAACTTGGTTGTAACAAAGAATTAATGGAGAAAATTATCAGCATATTAACCTATGAATAAAATAATGATTTAAAATCCAGACTGCAGCTTCGCTCCCTCTGCTTGTTTGTTTATAACTTTTCTTGTCAGTGACTCAACAGTTTCTGTTATTTTAATTCAGAATCGATGTTTGTGGTTTAAAAAAAGACAATTTATTGACACCTGTGCTGCTCCACCTGCAGTTTGCTGACACACTTTAACACAGATCTTTAAATCTGTTTTCTAACCACTCTGGGGAATGTTTGTCCTCAATGCCTTTTATTTGCACAAGAGTTTGTTGTCTTTTAGAAATCAACTTGTCCGAGTTTTGGAAAGCAGTTAAAGAGGAGGAAGGAGCTCAACCTTCACCACAAAGGTCATCTCCTCTCAGAACGTGGCAGCTGTGATGTTTAGAGTTCGTTGTGTTGCATGTGCGTGAAGTCCTGCAGTCCTTC